>NC_090647.1:557560371-557926621 GCF_040937935.1 Hyperolius riggenbachi
AGAACGATTTTGTGAGCATTTAGGGAGGTTTTCAAAACGCTAGCGATTTCCCTGAACGCTCAGCTAATGTTTAGGCTGGTTTCACACCAGGATGTTGCGTTTTAGGGGACGTTATGGTCGCATAAGGTGCCCCTAACGTAACGCCTGGTGCTCCCTGCTTTGGACGTCAGAGTGAGCCGCGTTGTGCAGCTCACTCTGGCGCCCGTGATGCCGTGATGCGCACTCTTGGACGCATGCGGCATCACGTGGTCCCGCCGGCCAATTGCCGCACAGAGCGGCCGCTCCAGGAAGTAAACACTGCACGTCACTGAGTGCAGTGAATATTAATTAGCCATGTGCCTGGCCGCTCTCCGCTCCTCCCCAACGTTACTGAGCATGTGCAAGCAGTCTAACGCGGCTCTGCCGCTTAGAAAGTACTGCATGCAGTACGTTGTCTAATGGCGCAGCGTTACTAAGTAACGCAACGTGGGCACTGTGAACAGCACATTGATTTTTCATTGCTGTGCGGTGGGGTGCGTTACAGGCTCCTCTAACGTGCGCCTGTAACGTCCCACTGTGAAACCAGCCTAATGGATGAGCCAAATTCCACTGGAGCGATTGCGTTTAGCAAAATCGCAAACGCAGGACATGCAGCATTTTTAGCTATTGGCGTTAGCGTTTCTGCAATGTAAAGTATATAAACGCTGGCCTAATCGCTTGTCAAAACCTACACAGAGCTATTTTGCTAGCGTTTTTAAATTACTGAACACTGTAAAAAAATTAAAATTGAAAGGACCAGTCAGAATTAAAAAAGCTAATAGCTACACAATCGCTGGCAAAACGCTTACACTTTTTAAAATCGCTACCAAAATTGCAAGAAAACGCTCATGAAATCGCTTACAAAACGCTCATAAAAAATGCTAGCGATTGCGATTAGCGAATAGAGCTTTGTAGTGGGTTCCAGGCCTAACTTTGGTTTCAATACATTGGTGCAATCCTTCTCGAATTCCAATATTCTGATCTGTAATGACCCAGGCTGTACATAAACAGTATAATGCTTCTAGAAAGTGACTACACCTCCCCCCCCCCCCTTATAATTACAGGAAGGGTTTGTTATGGGAGTTCAGTGAGTTTGGGACCCCCCCCTGCAGCTCTTCTTAGCATTTCAGCAAATACAGAGCCCTGATGAATGATTCAGTGATGTAAACAATGGCAGTGACAAGCTTGTAATTTAAAATCAAGCTAAAATCAGTAATGCGTGTAACTCTGCATTATTGATCAGAGCCTATTCCACATTATCTAAGTATCAGTACATTGTACACTAATACTGAAAGGTGACAAGGGGGAGGCTGGACAATCCATGTCCAACTGCACACAGCTTTATTTACGATGCTGGTTGGGAAAGGCAAGAAATCTCACTGCGATGTAATGAACACTGTCCGAGCGTCTCCGTGTGTCATATGAGAATCCGGCGTACATTATTCATCAATGCGCCGCACCGGCACGAGCTGCCATTGTCTAATGTAGGGCAGCTGGCTGAGCCGGTCCATGGCTTGTGGTGTGATCAGGACTTCCAAGGGATCCGTATGCTGCGGAGAGAGGACTATATATCCAAACTGTGCCTCTCTGCATCATCCAATCACTAAATATGCTCAATGCCATTATGTATTTATATAGCACTGACATCTCCTGCAGCACATTACAGAGTACATAGTTATGTCACTGACTGTCCTCAGAGGAGCTCACATACTAATCCTACCATAGTCATAGTCTAATGTCCTACCATATTATTATTATGTATTTATATAGCACTGACATCTTCTGCAGCACATTACAGAGTACATAGTTATGTCACTGGCTGTCCTCAGAGGAGCTCACAATCTAATCCTACCATAGTCATAGTCTAATGTCCTACCATATTATTATTATGTATTTATATAGCACTGACATCTTCTGCAGCACATTACAGAGTACATAGTCATGTCACTGGCTGTCCTCAGAGGAGCTCACAATCTAATCCTACCATAGTCATAGTCTAATGTCCTACCATATTATTATTATGTATTTATATAGCACTGACATCTCCTGCAGCACTGTACAGAGTACATAGTCATGTCACTGACTGTCCTCAGAGGAGCTCACAATCTAATCCTAGTCATAGTCTAATGTCCTACCATATTATTATTATGTATTTATATAGCACTGACATCTCCTGCAGCACATTACAGAGTACATAGCCATGTCACTGACTGTCCTCAGAGGATCTCACAATCTAATCCTACCATAGCCATAGTCTAATGTCCTTCCATATTATTATTATGTATTTACTAGCTGATTGCCCGGCGTTGCCTGGGTATGTATTTGGCTGGTGTTGGCTCCACCTACTTTTTCTAACCCTAACACACAATTACTCACTGACCAAGTTTGTGAGCTTTGCATTGTTTGGCACCAAAAATTTGCATTGAAATGAAACAAATCTAATTGGCTGTGTGTGGCTCCACCTCCTTTTCTGAATTTGAACCCCAGTCACCCAATAACCAACTGTACCAGGTTTGAGGCCTGTGCCATTAACAGTGCAAGAATCGTAGCAATTAAATATTCCCCTTGAAAAGCAATAGGTGAAGTTTGATTCACTTTTGTAGGCTCCACCCACTTTATTGAATATTAATCACAGTCACCCAGTGACCAACTGTGCAACGTTTAAAAACCCTGCCATTAACAGAATTGCTGCAGTTTACATTTTCCCAGTGAAATTTGTATTTGTCTCCAGCCACTGATGACCCGGCGTTGCCTGTGTATGTATTTGACTGGTGTTGGCTCCGCCCACTTTCTAACCCTAATACACAAACACTCAATGACCAAGTTTGTGAGCTTTGGGGTCCTTGGCATCAATAATTTGTATATTCCCATAGAAATTAAACAAATCAGATAGGCTGTTTGTGGCTCCACCCCTCTCCAGCATTTGAACCCCAGTCACCCAATGACCAACTGTAGCAGGTTTGAGGCATCTGCTATTAACAGTGTAAAAATGGCAGCAATTTAAATATTCCACTTGAAAATCAACAGGTGAATTTTGATTGGCTATTATAGGCTCCACCCACTTCCCTGAATATTAATCTCAGTCACTCAGTGACCATCAGGGCAAAGATTGGGAACCCTGAAATAAACAGTGTAAGAATGGCTACAGTTTACACTTTCCCAGTGAAATTTGTTTTTGGCTCCGCCCACTTTTTGTAACCTGGACACAAAGTCACTACTCAATGCCCAAGTTTGTGAGTTTTGGGGTCCTTGGCATCAATAATTTGTATTTTCCCATGAAATGAAACAAATCTGACGAACTGTTTGTGGTTCTGTCCCTTTTCTGAATTTGAACCTCAGTGACCCAATGACCAACTGTACCAGGTTTGAGGCTTGTGCCATTAACAGTACAAGAATGGCAGCAATTTTAATATTCTCCTTGAAAAGTGACATGTGATTTTTGATTGGCATTTTTAGGCTCCACCCACTTTTCTGAATATTAATCCCAGTCACCCAGTAACCAGCTATGCTAAGTTTGAGAACCCTGCCATTAACAGTGAAGAAGGGCTGCAGTTTACAATTTCCCAGAAAAATCTGTTTTTAACTCCACCCACTTTTTGTAACCTTGACACAGAGTCACTACTCAATGACCAAGTTTGTGAGTTTTTGGGTTCCTGGCATCAAAATTGTGCTAATGGAAGCAGTTTATCCAGCAAAGAAATCTGGCTGTTTTTGGCTCCGCCCCTTTACTGAATTTGAACCCCAAACACTTAACGCCCGACTGTAGCAGGTTTGAGGCCTCTGCCATTAACAGTGTGAGAATGGCTGCAGTTTCAATATTCCCCTTGAAAATCAATAGGTGAATTTTGATTGGCTCTTGTAGGCTCCACCTACTTTTCCAAATATTAATCCTAGTCACCCAGTGACCAACTGTGTGAAGTTTGAGAACCTTGCCATTAACAGTGTAAGAAAAGCTGCAGTTTACATTTCCCCATGTAAAAAGTTAATTGTTTTTGTCTCCGCCCACTATTTTCTTGACATACAGTCACTTAATGACCAAGTTTATGAGGGTGTTTGGCATCAATAAGTTGCATTTTACCATTGAAATTAAACAAATCTGATTGGCTGTTTTTGGCCCGCTCCTTTCAGAATTTAATCCCCAGTCTCCCAGTGACTGACTGTAGCAGATGTTAGGCCTCTGCCATTAAGAGTGCATGAATGGCAGCAATGTAAATATTCCCCTTGAAAATCAAAAGGTGAATTTTGATTGGCTGCTGTAGGCTCCACCCAGTTTTCTGAATATTAGTCCCAGTCACCCAGTGGCCAACTGTGTCACGTTTGAGAACCCTGCCAATAACAGAATGGCTGAAATCAATCTAACAAATCTGATTGGCTGTTTGTGGCTCCACCCCTTTAGTGAATTTGGACCCCAGTCACCCAATGACTGACTGTATCAGGTTTGAGGCCTCTGCCACTAACAGTGTAAGAATGGTAGGAATGTGAATATTCCCCTTGAAAATCAATAGGTACATTTTGATTGGCTGTTGTAGGTTCCACTCACATTTCTGAATATTCATCCCAGTCACCCAGTGGCCAATTGTGTAAAGTTTGGGAACCCTGCAATGTAAAAAATGAAGTTGTTGGCACCGCCCACTTTTTCTAACCTTGACATACAGTCACTCAATCATCAAGTTTTTTAGCTTTGGGGTCCTTGGTATCAATACTTTGTATATTCCCATTGAAAAACAAACAAATCTGGCTGTTTGTGGCTCCGCCCCCTTCCTGAATTTGGACCCTAGTCACCCAGTGTCCAACTGTACCAGGTTTGAGGCATCTGCTATTACCAGTATAAGAGAATGGTAGCAGATGAAACATTCCCTTTGAAAATCAAAAGGTGAATTTTTATTGGCTGTTGTAGGCTCCACCCACCTTCCAAAATCCTAATCTGTCACCCAATGACCAACTGTGAAAAGTTTGAGAACCCTGCTATTAACGGTGTAAAAATGGCTGCAGTTTATATTTTCCAGTGAAATTTGTTTTTAGCTCCGCCCACTTTTTGTAACCTTGACACACAGTCACCCAGTGACCAAGTGTGTGAGTTTTCAGGTTCCTGGCATCAAAAATGTGTGATTTGAAGCAGTTTATCCACCAAGGAAATCTGATTGGCTGTATGTGGCCCCGCCCCTTTAGTGAATTTGGACCCCAGTCACCCACTGACTGACTGTAGCAAGTTTGAAGCCTCTGCCATTAATAGTGTAAGAATAGCAGCAGTTTAAATATTCCCCTTGAAAATCAATAGGTGAATTTTGATTGGCTGTTGTAGGCTCCACCCATTTTCTTGAATCTTAATCGCATTCACCCAGTGACCAAGTGCGCCAAGTTTGAGAACCCTGCGATTAACTGTCTAAGAATGGCTGCAGTTTACATTTTACCATGTAAAATGAACGGCTGAAATTTGATTTGCTGTTTTATGCTCCGCCCACTTTTCCTGGATTTGTAACCTCGGTCACCAAGTGACCAACTGTGCCAAGTGTGGGGACTCTGGCTTGATTACTGTGAGAATGGCAGCCTTTTACATTTTTTCCATTGACTTGAATGGGTGAAATCTGATTAGCTGTTTGTAGCTCCGCCCACATGTGTAGGGGGGCCACGAGACCCCCAGAACATATCATCCCAGGTAGTAAGGGATCTGTGTACCAAGTTTCGTTCAAATCGGTCAAGCCGTTTTTGCGTGATCGCGGCACATACACACACACACACACTACACACACACACACACACACATACATACATACATCCGATTTTATATATATAGATATAGCGCTGATATCTCCTGCAGCACTTTACAGAGTACATAGTCATGTCACTGACTGTCCTCAGAGGAGCTCACAATCTAATCCTACCATAGCCATAGTCTAATGTCCTTCCATATTATTATTATGTATTTATATAGCACTGACATCTTCTGCAGCACATTACAGAGTACATAGTCATGTCACTGACTGCCCTCAGAGGAGCCCACAGTCTAATCCTACTATAGTCATATTCTAATGTCCTACCATATTATTATTATGTATTTATATAGCACTGACATCTGCAGCACATTACAGAGTACATAGCCATGTATCTGACTGTCCTCAGAGGAGCTCACAATCTAACACTACCATAGTAATAGCCTAATGTCTTATCATATTATTATTATGTATTTATATAGCACTGGCATCTTCTGCAGCACATTACAGAGTACATAGTCATGTCACTGACTGTCCGCAGAGGAGCTCACAATCTAATCCTACCATAGTCATAGACTAATGTGCTACTATATTATGACCATAGTCATAGTCTTATGTCCTCCCATATTATTATTATTGTGTATTTATATAGCACTGACATCTCCTGCAGCACTTTACAGAGTACATAGTCATGTCACTGACTGTCTTTAGAGGAGCTCACAATCTAATCCTGCCATAGTCTTTCCCCCCGAGGTTTACTTTAAAGAGGATCTGTAACCCAGGATTGACTGTCATCCCAATAAGTAGCTGATACCCCATTCCCATGAGAAATCTTTTCCTTTTCTCAAAAAGATCATCAGGGGGGTCTGTATGGCTGATATTGTGCCGAAACCCCTCCCACAGTGTGATGTCAGGACCATGGTCCTGACAGTTTCCTGTCTGTGAACTTCATTGGATTGTGGGAAATAACGGCTTTTTCCAACTGACAAGCAAGCAGCATCTCCCTCTGTGTATAGAACTCTCAGTAACGTACATTCCGTACAGATCACCTGACAGGACTAACGATGTCACCACCAGTGATAAATGTCAGAATGTAAATCAGGGAGAGGAAAGATTTTACAATGGGGCAAACACTGACTAAATAATTTATGAAAAAAGTATTCATTGTTCTTTTTACTACAGTTCTGCATTACGGCTCTGCTATCATCTGCCTCTATATTGCAATATGTCTGAATGTCTGGAAAGTGCGCTCAGCCTTTAAAGGGACTCCGAGCAGTGCAAAAACTATGGAAAGATGCATATCATTCTAAAGCTCTCTTTCTCCTCTTTCCAATGATATATAAACCGCCATCCTACGCCTTTTAGTTTTAGCTATTTTCGCGATTGAAATTGCCGCGGCCGCAATTTCGATTGCGAAAATAGAGAAAACTAAAAGGCGTAGGGCGATGATTTAGGGGTCGTCAGAAAGAGGAGAAAGAGAGCTTTAAAATGATATCCATCTTTCCATAATTACATTGTATTACATAGGGCGACTTTTTCTCAAAGTCAGCAGCTCAATTCAGCAGAAAAAGTCGCCCTGTGTAATACAATGTAACTATGGAAAGATGGATATCATTTTAAAGCTCTCTTTCTCCTCTTTCTGACGACCCCTAAATCGCTGACCTACGCCTTTTAGTTTTCTCTATTTTCACGATCGAAATCACAGCCGCGGCAATTTCAATCACGTAAATAGCGAAAACTAAAAGGCGTAGGGCGGCGGTTTATATATCATTGGAAAGAGGAGAAAGAGAGCTTTAAAATGATATGCATCTTTCCATAGTTTCTGCACTGCTCGGAGTCCCTTTAATGATTATAATTTACAGTTTGCAGGGAAGTGTGTTTTCCCACAAACACTGGTCCACATGACAGCCCAGGGGCCCCAGGTCTCTCTCACTCACTGGGGCCCCCAAACCACCATGCGACACCTAGAGGGAAGTGCGGGCAAGCCCTGGACCTCTCACCTCCAGGGAACTCACCCCACCACCTCTAAACTGAATGCCAACTGCAACAAACACAATTGCTAACTTCCAGTCAGAGCAATATCCTGCCTCTATCTGGCCAGCAGACGCTTGTCAGCCAATCAGGTGCACTGTCATACACCCTTTGCCTGCTGTACCATACCTAGCAGGAATTACATAGATTAGCATTCAGGTGGGAGGCTTCGGTTGGACGCAATCGTGAATTGCGTCGTTTAACAGGGACGCTCCGTGTAGGCACATCTCCCACACGGTCCCCTCCCTAACCACTCACCTGTCAACCGCATCGTAGAAGCTGCAAAAAATAAAGTTTAAAATCACAAACACTGGTCCACATGACAGCCCAGGGGCCCCAGGTCTCTCTCACTCTCTGGGGCCCCCAAACCACCATGCGACACCTAGAGGGAAGTGCGGGCAAGCCCTGGACCTCTCACCTCCAGGGAACTCACCCCACCACCTCTAAACTGAATGCCAACTGCAACAAACACAATTGCTAACTTCCAGTCAGAGCAATATCCTGCCTCTATCCTGCCTCTAGGTCCAGGGCTTGCCCGCACTTCCCTCTAGGTGTCGCATGGTGGTTTGGGGGCCCCAGTGAGTGAGAGAGACCTGGGGCCCCTGGGCTGTCATGTGGACCAGTGTTTGTGATTTTAAACTTTATTTTTTGCAGCTTCTACGATGCGGTTGACAGGTGAGTGGTTAGGGAGGGGACCGTGTGGGAGATGTGCCTACACGGGGCGTCCCTGTTAAACGACGCAATTCACGATTGCGTCCAACCGAAGCCTCCCACCTGAATGCTAATCTATGTAATTCCTGCTAGGTATGGTACAGCAGGCAAAGGGTGGATGACAATGCACCTGATTGGCTGACAAGCGTCTGCTGGCCAGATAGAGGCAGGATATTGCTCTGACTGGAAGTTAGCAATTGTGTTTGTTGCAAGTGTGTTTTCCCCTAAGGCTGGGTGTTCCCTGATCTCACAGAAACTGTCGTCATTATTGTCACCAAGGCCAGGTGAGCCCCAAAGCCACGCATGCCGGGAGCTCACAATGTGCTGCAGACTGATATTTACACGGGAATACTACAAAAATTATATATTTATATTCGATTATCACTATACGTGCAAGATTATGTCTGAAAAAACGTTATCAAAGAGATAGGTGCAGACACTGGCAACAACAAACCATCGACAAAAACCACAACTGCCAAGCCAGTATACGTTGCACACTAATAGTATATAATAAAGTTCATAGCGATTTATTTTTTGCAAAATTATATAAATTGTTTATTGAATTCTTAGAAAAAAGATTGGTCAAAGCTAATGCAAGCTTATATCAGTGAGTGCCAAGCCACCCTTAGAGTGCACCTGTATGCCCCATCCCTTAATTTAAAAACCCTCGCCTTATATATCATGGACCATAGTGGTATTCCTCAAAGCCTCCAGTAAAAAACGTGAGGTATCCTGAATATACCGCCGAAATGACGATCAGGTAAACAATTTTTAATACTCTCACAGAGGCAGAAAAATATTGACCAATATGATCATATATATATTGCCGCCAGTTCAAAATTTTAGAACATATTGCGCATGGTATCCTCATCACATATAGTTCATATATTACTTGGGCCTATTCTAACTTTCAGTTTGTGAAAACTTAAGGCCTATTATGCACACGGTGTCTGTACACAAAAACTGAATTGTCCATGTAAAAGACTGTGGTACCATCAGTGAAAAAACGTTACCATGCTTTCTAAAAATATACACCACATAATGGAATGGATTCCGGATCTAGATTGGAGGCTGCAGCATAAACAGTATAAATAGGTGTATTAGCTTGTATTAGCTTTGACCAATCTTTTTTCTAAGAATTCAATAAACAATTTATATAATTTTGCAAAAAATAAATCGCTATGAACTTTATTATATACTATTAGTGTGCGACGTATACTGGCTTGGCAGTTGTGGTTTTTGTCGATGATATTTACACGGGGCCTGATGTGACGTGGGGGCTCACATGTAAGCAGAGCCGGATTTACCATAAGGCAGTGTAGGCACATGCCTAGAGGCGCCTGATGATGGAAAGGTGGCTCCCTCCCCTCCCTCCTTCCCTATGCAGAGTCCCGAGCGGAGTGTGACTGATAGGTTACTCTCCCTGCTCTCTAAGATACTCTGTTAGAGGTGCCCTAATAATAACAGGTTGGTGTATCTAGGAGTGTATAGATCTTGCCTCCTTAAGGACAAACCACAAAGGTAAGTGTATTTTTTATGCATGCACATAAGACAGACAACGCATTTCACAGGTGCTTGCCCGCTTCCTCAGGTCAATACAAAAAGTGGCTTAACAGCAGTATAACACAGGAGAGAGCGCATCTCTAATCAGAGATAATTAGAGAGGCGCTCACTCCCGTGTTATACTGCTGCTAAGCCACTGTTGTATTGACCTGAGGAAGAGGACCGGCACCTGTGAAACGCGTTGTCTGTCTTATGTTCTTGAATAAAAAGCACACTTACCTTTGTGGTTTGTCCGAGGTGATTAATAAGCAAAAATCTATGTGCCTGGGGGTTCCTCCAGCCCCTTGCAGCAGTCCTGTGCCCTCGCTGCAGCGCTGCTCCCCGCCGGTGGCCCTGGCGATCTCGGCATCTGCACCAGAGGGGACCGGGAGCCACCGGAGCTGCGGAGAGGGAACATGACAGCTGCCAGGGGCTGGAGGAACCCCCAGGTAAGTAGATTTTTGCATGTGCCTACAGGCCCCTGATGATGGAAAGGCAGCTCACTCCCCTCCCCAAGCGCCTCCTTCCCTCCCTCCCAATGCAGAGTCCTGATGAGATAGAAAATAAGAGATTACTAAACCTGCTCTCGGCATTCAACTCACCAGATCTCCCTTCAGTCAGGGACACCTCTAGCTACTTAACCACTTCGGGACCAGCACCCTCTGCCCCCTTAAGGACCAGAGGGTGCTGGTCCAGTAAAGCGCCGCTTCCCGACGAATCGCCGCTAAAATCCTCCGCTCCCTCCGGTCACGTCGCTCTGTCCCCGCCGCAGGCTGCTCTCTCTGCTGCCTCTATGACAGCAGAGCGCTGTGCGCCGGTCAGGAGCCGCTTTCATTGGCTCCTAACCCTGTCACTCCATGTAAGCCAATGGGAACGGCTCCTGCCCGGCTCACAGTGCTCTGCTGTCATAGAGGCGGCAGGGCAGCTGATTTCATCGCAGATCGAACGGCGGGGACGCGCGGTCAATGGGACGTAGAGATTACGTCCGGTCAGAACCGCAGCGCCCCCTGCCCGCCGTAGATTTATACTGCGCTGGTCGCAATAGGTTAAAGAGAATCTGTACTGTAAAATTCTTACAATAAAAAGCATACCATTCTATTCATTATGTTCTCCTGGGCCCCTCTTTGCTGTTTCTGCCACTCCCTGCTGCAGTCCTGGCTTGTAATTGCCAGTTTTAGGCAGTGTTTACAAACAAAAGACATGGCTGCTAACCAGCTTGTGATAGGCTCAGAGAGCTCAGTCTGTGACTCATACAGAGCCTGGAGGGGTCATGGAGAGGGTGTACATAACTTCTACCTATCACTGCAGAGCAGCACATTCCTGCCTGAGCCGACAAAGCTGACAAAGGAAAGAAGATTAGATTATATAACAGAGATAATACAGCCACTGCGCAACTAGGAAAGGCTGCAGTAAGACAGACCACATTAGAACAGGTATAGGAACTTATAGGATGGAAGAAATAAGGCTGAAAATTTTGTTACAGAGTCTCATTATTACTTGGGGGGCACCTCTAGCTACTTAATACTGACGTTCCTTTAGCTACCTAATACTTGGGGGCACCTCTAGCTGCTTAATATTGAGGTTCCTTTAGCTACTTAATACCTGTTCATCGGATCTACAGATTCAGGTTCTGCGCCCCTTACAACTAGTACAGAATGCTGCAGCCAGACTCCTAGCCAATGCCCCCCGCAGCTCACACATCACCCCAGTACTGCAAACTCTTCACTGGTTGCCAGTAAAATGGAGAATACATTTTAAGATCTGCCTGCTGACATTCAGGGCTCTAAACCATATGGGACCCAAATACATAGCGGATCTATTGGAACTTTATGCCCCTCCACGCACCCTCCGCTCTGCCAACAAGATGAAGCTGGTTATTCCCAGGATACACCTAACATTTGGTGCTCGGGCCTTTTCCTACGCAGCCCCTACTCTATGGAACTCACTTCCACAATCAGTGCAAGGGGCTCCTTCGCTAAAAACTCACCTCTTTTCCCGAGCCTTTGAGACTGCATAATGCAGGGTCACAGCACTTTGATTCCCAAGGGAGAAAAGCGGTATAAAAATATCATTTTTATTGTTAATACTTGGGGACACCTCTAGCTACTTAATGTTGAGGGTACTTCTGGCTACCTAATACTAAGGGACACCTGTAGCTACCGATGATGGGCAGGGGAAGTAAGGGGAAAGTGACAGCTGGGACAGCCAGCACGCTTACGGTGCGGTTCAGCGGGGGTTTGTAGATCCCTAAAGGGCAAAGTCTAAGGTGCCAGGACATCTCTGCCTATAGGCTCCTCTGATGTAAACCCGGGCCTGAGTTAGCCAATAAATGGTATCATCCTGATTCACAACTTCTTGCTTTTACTGATGGCCAAAACAGTACAATAATCCACTGCTACTACTGTCTCGATCATGGTAGTGGTCTTTTAACGTTAGCCAATGAATGGTCTCCTGATCCCTAGCTTCCTGCCTTAGCTGATGGCTGTCACAGTACAATGCTCTACGTCTGGCACAATGAATAAATAATGACGTGTTACAGACAGGCAGGATGCTTCTACGTGTCACAGCCATGTATGACACACGACATGTCACCTGTAGCAGATAATTAGATCTGCTTCTGTTACACAGGTCTTACCCCACTGCTAGCAATACCATCCACTCGGTATGCCATCAGGCTTACTAATCAAAGGCAGATCCATCCATTCCTCCCACAGATAAATGTTATCCCCTGTACACTTAATTACCAGCTATATAAACAGACATGGAGTGACAGAGCGGAATGTGGGGATTTGAGGATGGAGAAGGAAGGAGAGCGGGGAGAGAGGAGAGAAGGGAGAATTTCAGAGAAGTAATGATAGAGAAGACATGTAATTGATGAGTCACATGACAGTACCCAGAAGCTCCAGTCGCTGCTCCATCCGGTTGGAGGTCGATCTGGTCCGGAGCTGAGGGAGTCGTCGGACGACACTTTGCTGATTCTGTCCAGATCATCATCGAGCACAACCTGCGTATGAGAGATCATTAGCGCCATGTATGTGCAGTCACCACTACATACATCACACAGCCAGCATGTGAGACTCTCTGCTACATGTATGATCTGTAACCACTACATTCATCACACAGCAAGCATGCGAGACCCTCTGCTTCATGTATGTCCGGTCACCACTACATACATCACATAGCCAGTATGTGAGACCCTCTGCTTCATGTATGTGCGGTCTCCACTACATACATCACACAGCCAGCATACAAGACCCTCTGCTTCATGTATGACCTGTAACCACTACATTCATCACACAGCCAGCATGTGAGGCCCTCTGCTTCATGTATGTGCGGTCACCACTACATACATCACACAGCCAGCATACAAGACCCTCTGCTTCATGTATGACCTGTAACCACTACATTAATCACACAGCAAGCATGCGAGACCCTCTGCCTCATGTATGTGCGGTCACCACTACATACATCACACAGCCAGCATACAAGACCCTCTGCTTCATGTATGACCTGTAACCACTACATTAATCACACAGCAAGCATGCGAGACCCTCTGCTTCATGTATGTGCGGTCACCACTACATACATCACACAGCCGGCATGCAAAACCCTCTGCTTCATGTATGTGCAGTCACCACTACATACATCACACAGCCAGCATACAAGACCCTCTGCTTCATGTATGTGCGGTCACCACTACATACATCACACAGCCAGCATGTGAGACCCTCTGCTTCATGTATGATCTGTAACCACTACATACATCACACAGCAAGCATGTGAGACCCTCTGCTTCATGTATGTGCTGTCACCACTACATACATCACACAGCCTGCATGTGAGACCCTCTGCTTCATGTATGTGCGGTCACCACTACATACATCACACAGCAAGCATGTGAGACCCTCTGCTTCATGTATGTGCGGTCACCACTACATACATCACACAGCCAGCATAAAAGACCCTCTGCTTCATGTATGTGCGGTCACCACTACATTCATCACACAGCCAGCATGTGAGGCCCTCTGCTTCATGTATGTGCGGTCACCACTACATACATCACACAGCCAGCATACAAGACCCTCTGCTTCATGTATGACCTGTAACCACTACATTAATCACACAGCAAGCATGCGAGACCCTCTGCCTCATGTATGTGCGGTCACCACTACATACATCACACAGCCGGCATGCAAAACCCTCTGCTTCATGTATGTGCAGTCACCACTACATACATCACACAGCCAGCATACAAGACCCTCTGCTTCATGTATGTGCAGTCACCACTACATACATCACACAGCAGGCATGCAAAACCCTCTGCTTCATTTATGACCTGTAACCACTACATTCATCACACAGCCAGCATGTGAGACCCTCTGCTTCATGTATGTCCGGTCACCACTACATACATCACACAGCCAGTATGTGAGACCCTCTGCTTCATGTATGTGCGGTCACCACTACATACATCACACAGCCAGCATGTGAGACTCTCTGCTTCATGTATGTGCGGTCACCACTACATACATCACACAGCCAGCATGTGAGACCCTCTGCTTCATGTATGTGCGGTCACCACTACATACATCACACAGCCTGCATGTGAGACCCTCTGCTTCATGTATGTGCGGTCACCACTACATACATCACACAGCCGGCATGCAAAACCCTCTGCTTCATGTATGTGCGGTCACCACTACATACATCACACAGCCTGCATGTGAGACCCTCTGCTTCATGTATGTGCGGTCACCACTACATACATCACACAGCCTGCATGTGAGACCCTCTGCCTCATGTATGTGCAGTCACCACTACATACATCACACAGCCAGCATACAAGACCCTCTGCTTCATGTATGTGCGGTCACCACTACATACATCACACAGCCAGCATGTGAGACCCTCTTCTTCATGTATGTGCAGTCACCACTACATACATCACACAGCCTGCATGTAAGACCCTCTGCTTCATGTATGTGCGGTCACCACTACATACATCACACAGCCAGCATGTGAGACCCTCTGCTTCATGTATGTGCGGTCACCACTACATACATCACACAGCCTGCATGTGAGACCCTCTGCTTCATGTATGTGCGGTCACCACTACATACATCACACAGCAAGCATGCGAGATCCTCTGCTTCATGTATGTGCGGTCACCACTACATACATCACACAGCCAGCATGTGAGACCCTCTGCTTCATGTATGTGCTGTCACCACTACATACATCACACAGCCTGCATGTGAGACCCTCTGCTTCATGTATGTGCGGTCACCACTACATACATCACACAGCCAGCATGTGAGATCCTCTGCTTCATGTATGTGCGGTCACCACTACATACATCACACAGCCAGCATACAAGACCCTCTGCTTCATGTATGTGCGGTCACCACTACATACATCACACAGCCAGCATGTGAGACCCTCTGCCTCATGTATGTGCGGTCACCACTACAAACGGGTTGGACAAAATAATGGAAACACCTTGAAAATCAACAAAATATATTTTAATATGGTGTAGGTCCACCTTTTGCGGAAATTACAGCCTCAATTCTACGAGGTATTGATTCATACAAATTGTGAATTGTTTCCAAAGGAATTTTAGCCCATTCTTCAGTTAAAACACCCTCCAGTTCTTTTAGAGACGATGGCGGCGGAAATCGACTTCTTACTTGAATCTCTAATAACGACCATAAATGCTCAATAATGCTGAGGTCTGGGGATTGTGGTGGCCAGATGAGATGTTCCTCGTGCCATTCTTTAACTATTCTAGCTGTATGGATTGGGGCATTATCATCTTGAAAGATGGCATTCCCCTCCGGAAACAGTTCTTGAACCATAGGATGAACTTGGTCGCCCAAAATTCCTAAATAGTCTCGGCTGTTAATTCTTCCATGATGGGAAATAATTGGCACGGCCGATTTCCAAGAAATAGCACCCCAGATCATCACAGAACTCCCACCATGTTTTACGGTTGGGAGAAAAAAAGTCTGGATGAAATGCTTCTTTCGACTCTCTCCAAACATACACTCGGCAGGAGGTCGGAAATAAGGTAAACGATGATTCGTCAGAGAAAACAAGATTTTTTCCACTGCTCGAGGGGGACCAATTCTGGTGGTTTCTACACCACTCTAAACGCTTTAAAACATTTGTCTTTGAGAGCAGAGGTTTTCTAATTGCAGTTCTTCCGTGAAATCCAGATTTGTGCAGCTTTGACTAACAGTTTTGTGGAAACTGGGTTCTGTAGGTGTTCATTCAGCTCTGCAGTGATTTTAGGAGCCGTGGTCTTACGAGCTTTTCTAACAATTCGATTTAGAGTCTGACGGTCTCTCTCAGACAACTTAGACTTTCGGCCACAACTGTGCTTTGCTGAGGACGTTTTTCCTTCTCTTTCAAAGGCAGTCATTACTTTTGAGACAGTACCTCTTGAAATGCCATGCATTCGGGCAGCTTCTGTTACAGTAGCGCCTGCCATATGAGCACTAACAATGTGGCCTCTTTGAAAGTCTGAGAGATCTGCCATTTTTATAAATTATAACCAACTTTTGTTTAAATATCTGTAAAAAAAAACAATTATTTTAAATTAAACATATCAAATAAAAAAAAAGAATAAACAAAAATTTGTTTAACATGTCAAGTTTTGATTACTTAAAGTGAAACAGAGACAAAGCACCCTCATGTATTTACCACATATATCAGTGGGAACAATAGAGAAAACACCTACCATGCTCTCTGTTTCATCCTGCACTGCTCAGCCTGCTTGTTATCAGCCCTGATAAAATCCCCGGCTGAGCATTCAGTCTGGCTTTGCTATAATGATTTAGCAGAGCCAGAAGGGGGCAGGCTTGGGCTAGAAAAGATATCACAGAAGACAGACTCAGCTATAAAGATTCCTGAGCAAAGCCAGACTGAATGCTCAGTCAGGGATTTTATCAGGGCTGATAACAAGCAGGCTGAACAGTGAAGAATGAAACAGAGAGCAGGGTAGGAGTTTGCTCTAATCTTCCCACTGATATATATGGTAAATACATGAGGGTGCTTTGTCTCTGGTTCACTTTAAAACATGTTCAAAAAATATTATGCCAAAATGTTAGGTGTTTACATTATTTTGTCCAACCCCTGTACATCACAGCCAGCATGTGAGACCCTCTGCTTCATGTATGTGCTGTCACCACTACATACATTGCACAGCCTGCATGTAAGACCCTCTGCTTCATGTATGTGCGGTCACCACTACATACATCACACAGCCTGCATGTAAGACCCTCTGCTTCATGTATGTGCGGTCACCACTACATACATCACACAGCCAGCATGTGAGACCCTCTGCTTCATGTATGTGCGGTCACCACTACATACATCACACAGCCAGCATGTGAGACTCTCTGCTTCATGTATGTGCGGTCACCACTACATACATCACACAGCCAGCATGTGAGACCCTCTGCTTCATGTATGTGCGGTCACCACTACATACATCACACAGCCAGCATGTGAGATCCTCTGCTTCATGTATGTGCGGTCACCATTACATACATCACACAGCCTGCATGTGAGACCCTCTGCTTCATGTATGTGCGGTCACCACTACATACATCACACAGCCAGCATGAGAGACCCCCTGCTTTATGTATGTGCGGTCACCACTACATACATCACACAGCCTGCATGTGAGACCCTCTGCTTCATGTATGTGCCGTCACCACTACATACATCACACAGCCAGCATGTGAGACCCTCTGCTTCATGTATGTGCCGTCACCACTACATACATCACACAGCCAGCATGTGAGACTCTCTGCTTCATGTATGTGCGGTCACCACTACATACATCACACAGCCAGCATGTGAGACCCTCTGCTTCATGTATGTGCGGTCACCACTACATACATCACACAGCCAGCATGTGAGACCCTCTGCTTCATGTATGTGCGGTCACCACTACATACATCACACAGCCTGCATGTGAGACCCTCTGCTTCATGTATGTGCGGTCACCACTACATACATCACACAGCCGGCATGTGAGACCCTCTGCTTCATGTATGTGCGGTCACCACTACATACGACCGCACTACATACATCACACAGCCAGCATGTGAGACCCTCTGCTTCATGTATGTGCGGTCACCACTACATACATCACACAGCCAGCATGTGAGACCCTCTGCTTCATGTATGTGCGCTCACCACTACATACATCACACAGCCAGCATGTGAGACCCTCTGCTTCATGTATGTGCGGTCACCACTACATACATCACACAGCCAGCATGTGAGACCCTCTGCTTCATGTATGTGCCGTCACCACTACATACATCACACAGCCAGCATGAGAGACCCCCTGCTTTATGTATGTGCGGTCACCACTACATACATCACACAGCCAGCATGTGAGACCCTCTGCTTCATGTATGTGCGGTCACCACTACATACATCACACAGCCAGCATGTGAGACCCTCTGCTTCATGTATGTGCGCTCACCACTACATACATCACACAGCCAGCATGTGAGATCCTCTGCTTCATGTATGTGCGGTCACCACTACATACATCACACAGCCAGCATGTGAGACCCTCTGCTTCATGTATGTGCGGTCACCATTACATACATCATACAGCCAGCATGTGAGACCCTCTGCTTCATGTATGTGCGCTCACCACTACATACATCACACAGCCAGCATGTGAGACCCTCTGCTTCATGTATGTGCGGTCACCACTACATACATCACACAGCCAGCATGTGAGACCCTCTGCTTCATGTATGTGCGGTCACCACTACATACATCACACAGCCAGCATGTGAGACCCTCTGCTTCATGTATGTGCGGTCACCACTACATACATCACACAGCCTGCATGTGAGACCCTCTGCTTCATGTATGTGCTGTCACCACTACACACATCACACAGCCAGCATGTGAGACCCTCTGCTTCATGTATGTGCGGTCACCATTACATACATCATACAGCCAGCATGTGAGACCCTCTGCTTCATGTATGACCTGTAACCACTACATACATCACACAGCCAGCATGTGAGACTCTCTGCTTCATGTATGTGCGGTCACCACTACATACATCACACAGCCAGCATGTGAGACCCTCTGCTTCATGTATGTGCGGTCACCACTACATACATCACACAGCCAGCATGTGAGACTCTCTGCTTCATGTATGTGCGGTCACCACTACATACATCACACAGCCAGCATGCGAGACCCTCTGCTTCATGTATGTGCGGTCACCACTATATACATCACACAGCCAGCATGTGAGACCCTCTGCTTCATGTATGTGCGGTCACCACTACATACATCACACAGCCGGCATGTGAGACCCTCTGCTTCATGTATGTGCGGTCACCACTACATACGACCGCACTACATACATCACACAGCCAGCATGTGAGACCCTCTGCTTCATGTATGTGCCGTCACCACTACATACATCACACAGCCAGCATGAGAGACCCCCTGCTTTATGTATGTGCGGTCACCACTACATACATCACACAGCCAGCATGTGAGACTCTCTGCTTCATGTATGTGCGGTCACCACTACATACATCACACAGCCAGCATACAAGACCCTCTGCATTATGTATGTGCGGTCACCACTACATACATCACACAGCCTGCATGTGAGACCCTCTGCTTCATGTATGTGCTGTCACCACTACATACATCACACAGCCTGCATGTGAGACCCTCTGCTTCATGTATGTGCTGTCACCACTACATACATCACACAGCCAGCATGTGAGACCCTCTGCTTCATGTATGTGCTGTCACCACTACATACATCACACAGCCAGCATACAAGACCCTCTGCTTCATGTATGTGCTGTCACCACTACATACATCACACAGCCTGCATGTGAGACCCTCTGCTTCATGTATGTGCGGTCACCACTACATACATCACACAGCCAGCATGTGAGATCCTCTGCTTCATGTATGTGCGGTCACCACTACATACATCACACAGCCAGCATGTGAGACCCTCTGCTTCATGTATGTGCTGTCACCACTACATACATCACACAGCCAGCATGTGAGACTCTCTGCTTCATGTATGTGCGGTCACCACTACATACATCACACAGCCAGCATGTGAGACTCTCTGCTTCATGTATGTGCGGTCACCACTACATACATCACACAGCCAGCATACAAGACCCTCTGCATTATGTATGTGCGGTCACCACTACATACATCACACAGCCAGCATGTGAGACTCTCTGCTTCATGTATGTGCGGTCACCACTACATACATCACACAGCCAGCATACAAGACCCTCTGCTTCATGTATGTGCGGTCACCACTACATACATCACACAGCCTGCATGTGAGACTCTCTGCTTCATGTATGTGCGGTCACCATTACATACATCATACAGCCAGCATGTGAGACCCTCTGCTTCATGTATGTGCGGTCACCACTACATACATCACACAGCCAGCATGTGAGACCCTCTGCTTCATGTATGTGCGGTCACCATTACATACATCATACAGCCAGCATGTGAGACCCTCTGCTTCATGTATGTGCGGTCACCACTACATACATCACACAGCCTGCATGTGAGACCCTCTGCTTCATGTATGTGCGGTCACCACTACATACATCACACAGCCAGCATGTGAGATCCTCTGCTTCATGTATGTGCGGTCACCACTACATACATCACACAGCCAGCATGTGAGACCCTCTGCTTCATGTATGTGCTGTCACCACTACATACATCACACAGCCAGCATGTGAGATCCTCTGCTTCATGTATGTGCGGTCACCACTACATACATCACACAGCCAGCATGTGAGACTCTCTGCTTCATGTATGTGCGGTCACCACTACATACATCACACAGCCAGCATACAAGACCCTCTGCATTATGTATGTGCGGTCACCACTACATACATCACACAGCCTGCATGTGAGACCCTCTGCTTCATGTATGTGCGGTCACCACTACATACATCACACAGCCAGCATGTGAGACCCTCTGCTTCATGTATGTGCGGTCACCACTACATACATCACACAGCCAGCATGTGAGATCCTCTGCTTCATGTATGTGCAGTCACCACTACATACATCACACAGCCAGCATGTGAGGCCCTCTGCTTCATGTATGTGCAGTCACCACTACATACATCACACAGCCAGCATACAAGACCCTCTGCTTCATGTATGTGCGCTCACCACTACATACATCACACAGCCAGCATGTGAGACCCTCTGCTTCATGTATGTGCGGTCACCACTACATACATCACACAGCCTGCATGTGAGACCCTCTGCTTCATGTATGTGCGGTCACCACTACATACATCACACAGCCAGCATGTGAGACACTCTGCTTCATGTATGTGCGGTCACCACTACATACATCACACAGCCTGCATGTGAGACCCTCTGCCTCATGTATGTGCGGTCACCACTACATACATCACACAGCCAGCATGTGAGACCCTCTGCCTCATGTATGACCTGTAACCACTACATTCATCACACAGCCAGCATGTGAGACCCTCTGCCTCATGTATGTGCCGTCACCACTACATACATCACACAGCCTGCATGTGAGACCCTCTGCTTCATGTATGTGCGGTCACCACTACATACATCACACAGCCAGCATGTGAGACTCTCTGCTTCATGTATGTGCGGTCACCACTACATACATCACACAGCCAGCATGTGAGACCCTCTGCTTCATGTATGTGCGGTCACCACTACACACATCACACAGCCTGCACGTGAGACCCTCTGCTTCATGTATGTGCGGTCACCACTACATACATCACACAGCCAGCATGTGAGATCCTCTGCTTCATGTATGTGCTGTCACCACTACATACATCACACAGCCAGCATGTGAGACCCTCTGCTTCATGTATGTGCGGTCACCACTACATACATCACACAGCCAGCATGTGAGACCCTCTGCTTCATGTATGTGCTGTCACCACTACATACATCACACAGCCTGCATGTGAGACCCTCTGCTTCATGTATGTGCGGTCACCACTACATACATCACACAGCCTGCATACAAGACCTTCTGCTTCATGCATGTGCGGTCACCACTACATACATCACACAGCCAGCATGTGAGACCCTCTGCTTCATGTATGTGCTGTCACCACTACATACATCACACAGCCTGCATGTGAGACCCTCTGCTTCATGTATGTGCTGTCACCACTACATACATCACACAGCAAGCATACAAGACCCTCTGCTTCATGTATGTGCGGTCACCACTACATACATCACACAGCCAGCATGTGAGACTCTCTGCTTCATGTATGTGCGGTCACCACTACATACATCACACAGCCAGCATGTGAGACCCTCTGCTTCATGTATGTGCGGTCACCACTACATACATCACACAGCCAGCATGTGAGACTCTCTGCTTCATGTATGTGCGGTCACCACTACATACATCACACAGCCAGCATGTGAGACCCTCTGCTTCATGTATGTGCGGTCACCACTACATACATCACACAGCCAGCATGTGAGACCCTCTGCTTCATGTATGTGCTGTCACCACTACATACATCACACAGCCTGCATGTGAGACCCTCTGCTTCATGTATGTGCGGTCACCACTACATACATCACACAGCCAGCATGTGAGACCCTCTGCTTCATGTATGTGCGGTCACCACTACATACATCACACAGCCAGCATGTGAGACCCTCTGCTTCATGTATGTGCCGTCACCACTACATACATCACACAGCCAGCATGTGAGACCCTCTGCTTCATGTATGTGTGGTCACCACTACATACATCACACAGCCAGCATGTGAGACCCTCTGCTTCATGTATGTGCGGTCACCACTACATACATCACACAGCCAGCATGTGAGACCCTCTGCTTCATGTATGTGCGGTCACCACTACATACATCACACAGCCAGCATGTGAGACCCTCTGCTTCATGTATGTGCGGTCACCACTACATACATCACACAGCCAGCATACAAGACCCTCTGCTTCATGTATGTGCGGTCACCACTACATTCATCACACAGCCTGCATGTGAGACCCTCTGCTTCATGAATGTCCGGTCACCACTACATACATCACACAGCCTGCATGTGAGACCCTCTGCTTCATGTATGTGCGGTCATCACTACATACATCACACAGCCTGCATGTGAGATCCTCTGCTTCATGTATGTGCGGTCACCACTACATACATCACACAGCCAGCATGTGAGACCCTCTGCTTCATGTATGTGCTGTCACCACTACATACATCACACAGCCAGCATGTGAGACTCTCTGCTTCATGTATGTGCGGTCACCACTACATACATCACACAGCCAGCATGTGAGACTCTCTGCTTCATGTATGTGCGGTCACCACTACATACATCACACAGCCAGCATGTGAGACCCTCTGCTTCATGTATGTGCGCTCACCACTACATACATCACACAGCCAGCATGTGAGATCCTCTGCTTCATGTATGTGCGGTCACCACTACATACATCACACAGCCAGCATGTGAGACCCTCTGCCTCATGTATGACCTGTAACCACTACATTCATCACACAGCCAGCATGTGAGACACTCTGCTTCATGTATGTGCGGTCACCACTACATACATCACACAGCCAGCATGTGAGACCCTCTGCTTCATGTATGTGCGGTCACCATTACATACATCATACAGCCAGCATGTGAGACCCCCTGCTTCATGTATGTGCAGTCACCACTACATACATCACACAGCAGGCATGTGAGGGGCATACATTTGAAATCGGCGCCGGTAGACTTGGGCACAGGATACAGCCGATAATACGGCTTATCCTGCTGCTGCACAAGTCCAGGCCATGTTAATTACTATTCCCCCTCCAGGGCGCCATGGATACTGGGGGAATGATATAATTCGGGTTCCAACGATTGCTGGAGGCCAAACTATTGTGTTTTTTAAGCAACTTTGGCTCCGTCTTCTGATGGCGCCGTCATTACTCACTGAGCGCCGCTGTGGATGTGATTCCTGTGATAGTCTATGGTGGCGCCGGCTGCACCCAAATCTAGCAGCGCTGAAAAGCACTGCTCCGTGTGAGGGACCCTCTGCCTCATGTATGAACTGTGACTGCTATCTACGTCACACAGCCACCCATATATGTTATGTTATCACCACATACACCACACATCATCACCAATGAAGCCATCAACACTACCAGTGACTCATAATAATAATACAGTACATAATACAGTACATACACAGTATCCCCAGCCCAGCCTCACCTGTGGCTCAGTGACTGTCCTGGGAAGGGTCTCAGTAAAGTGTAAGTAATGGGGTTGATGGTGAGAGAGAAGTCCAGTAAAGGGTATTATGGGGGACAGGAGGGCAGGAGGAGGGCAGGGGTGATATAAGGGGGGCGGGGGAAGAAGTGATGGGGTTGCTGAAGGGTCTGAGCAGGGCACAAGCTGCTGTCAGTGCCCTCCATGCACCTCCTGAGTATCAGGGTGACATGTGCAGCCCTATCCCCCCCCCCCCCCCTCCCCTCCCCCAGCACACAGGACAGGCTCCCTACCTCTGTCACAGGGGGCTGCTCTTCCCTCTGCCCGCTCAGCAGCCCCCCCTCCTCCTCCACGCACGCAGCCTGGCCCGGCTCCTCCATCCCTGGGTGCTGAGGATACTCGCTGCTAGGCAACCAGACTCCATAACAACTTCCCGCCGCCTGCCGTGGCCATAGCAACCAGCCATGTCCCGCCGGGAGACCCGCACATGCGCACCGTGTGCAGCCCGGCAGAGAGTCTGAGGGAGAGCCGGCAGCGGCCTCTAGTGGTGACTGTGGGAGGAGCAGCTGCCACTTGTGCCAGAAAGAATATGTCAATTACAAATGAACGCTGCTGTCTCTCACAGTAGCTTCCACTGCTTTTGTTTGTTGTGTTCCTAAACATGAGTAATGATCAGCAGGATGAGAAGGGCAGGAGGAACTAACGCAGTTAATTTTTAAAACAAACCAGTAAATGAACCAAACTAGCAACCACATTTTTTTCAAGTTTAGTTTGACAAAACATTCATGAGGAAACAGAATGAGCTGAATGTAGAGACAGCAGACAGAACACTCAATCGATCGTTCTGATCAATTTCTGGCCAAACACTGGCATAGCTCCCAACTGTCCCTCTTTCGGAGGGACAGTCTCTCTTTGGGAGCCCTGTCCCTCTGTCCCTCTTTCCTCCTCATTTGTCCCTTTTTCAGGACTTTGTCCCTCATTCTATGTAAATATATATTTCTCTACTAAAAATGTGTTTGATTGACTCTAAACTTTATTCCCATGCTTTAAATTGATATATTACTAATTTTAAAATGTTAATATGAAGGGAAATGAACCAGGATAGAAAGGACCAGTGTGGTTTGAATTATAAAATAACATATTTTTCTTATGAAATCTTTATGGTATGTGTGACTAGGGGTGTGACGGCCGGGGGCATGATCAGGAGTGTGGCAGGGGCGTGGCCTAAGTGTCCCTCTTTCTCATCTAAAAAAGTTGGGAGGTATGTGAATGTAGAGACAGCAGACAGATCACTCGATCAATCGGTCTGATCAATTTCTGGCCAAACGCTGGAAAGATTTCGCTTGAAAGGATTCAGTTGGGTTCATGGTGATAACAGCATTTTATAATGTAAGAGGTGGATCCGGCGGATCCCCTGGCGGTCTCCACCCCCCACCCCCAGTGTAATGTGTTCCCCCGGGTCCATGGTGAGTTTTCCCTGAGAAAACTTGAAAGCCTTTGGCTAACAGACTGGCCAGAGCTAACCTATTGGTACATCTAGCTGGTCCTAGAAAATCTGTGTTAGGCCCCGTTCACACTGCACGCGTTTCCAGCCGCGTTTTGGAAACGCGTGCAGGTGGCCGACACGCACGACATCAGACAGTGCATAGAGTGCACTGTCTGATGTTCACACTGCATGCGTTCCGAACCTGTGCGGTCCGGGAACGCATGCTGCACGCATTTTTTGCCAAAACGCGTGGCTGTCCCATTCACTTTTCAGTGATGGGATCGGCCACGCAACGCATACAAACGCGGATGGCTTGCGTTCCGCATGCGTGCCCGTCTGCGTTTGTAATGTAAACGAGGCCTAAGGGCTGGTGCACACCAAGTGTTTTTGGTAGCATTTTCAAAACAGTTGCCGCTTGTGAAAACGCTTGGCTAATGTATCTCAATGGGATGGTGCACACCAGTGGTTTGAGGTTTTCAGCAAACCGCAAACTTGGATCCTGCAGCATTTTTGTGGTTTGCAGATGCGTTTCTGCCTCAATGTAAAGTATAG
This sequence comes from Hyperolius riggenbachi, assembly GCF_040937935.1. Classification (NCBI taxonomy): domain Eukaryota; kingdom Metazoa; phylum Chordata; class Amphibia; order Anura; family Hyperoliidae; genus Hyperolius; species Hyperolius riggenbachi. The sequence goes on from NC_090647.1 coordinate 557,586,727, forward strand.
GAAAAGCAAAAACCGCTCTGAAAAACGCTAGATCAGAGCCAGTGGTGTAGCTAGAGATGGGGCCCCATAGCAAAACTTTTATGGGGCCATCAGATGTAGGCAATTTTGAGCAATGCCACCTTCCCTTACCCTTTGCATTCTCTACACTGCTATAGTCCATGGGCACTTAAAGAGACACTGAAGCGAGACAAAATCTCGCTTCAGGTCTTATATATAGCAGGGGCCAGGGGCGTAGCAATAGGGGGTGCAGATCTAGCGACCGCATCGGGGCCCTTGGGCCAGAGGGGCCCCGAAGGGTCCACCCTCTATCACAGTATTAGCTCTCTGTTGGTCCTGTGCTGGTAATAATCACGTCTATAGATGCTTTGAATAGTAATAATCCTTAACAAACTGTTCCCCATCCCCTTCTTGCAACTCTGACACTGTGGTTGTCCTTAGCAGGTTTTGGTGCGCCATATCAATTGTTATGTATAGAGTGCTTGGGGGGGCCCCATGTAAAACTTGCACCGGGGCCCACAGCTCCTTAGCTACGCCACTGGCAGGGGCTGCTATCCCGCGGCTAAACAGGGGTCCCTTCACCCCCAAACGACCACTGCAACACTTGGTCGCAGATTTGGTCGTGATTTATTGCTTCCTGGAAGCAAGGGCTAACGGCTGCAGCCCTGCCTCCAGTCGCGTCTGTCAGCGGCGCATCGCCGCCTCCAGGGCCGGCCTTTGACCTGAGCGACCGGTGCGATCGCTCAGGGCGCCGGCTTCCAGGGGGCGCTCCTGTCCCCTGGCCGCATGTTTTACTATGTAAGCTGCCGCTGCAGCTGGGTCCTCTGGCTCCGCCCCCTGGTGTCGCTGCTAGGAGTCATGGGGTGTAAACATGTCCATGCGGCCGCCGTGATGGAGGGGGGAGCCGCAGCGCGGGGAGGGCAGCCCGACCTCTCCCTCCCTTCCTCCACGGGCTACCCTCCGTGCTCCCCCCCTCCAATGCAGACTGGAGCAGGAAGCAATGCAGAGAGAACAACTCACCTCCCTGGTTCCGATCGCCGGCGCCTCTCACTTGCCGCTGCTGGTCTCCTCTTCTGCATAGTTACTGATAAACACTAAACTTCCTGTTAAACAGGAAGTTTAGTGTTTATCAGTAACTATGCAGAAGAGGAGACCAGCAGCGCAAGTGAGAGGCGCCGGCGATCGGAACCAGGGAGGTGAGTTGTTCTCTCTGCATTGCTTCCTGCTCCAGTCTGCATCGGAGGGGGGAGCACAGAGGGTGGCCCGTGGAGGAAGGGAGGGAGAGGTCGGGCTGCCCTCCGTGGGGGGGGGTACCTACCTACTCTATACTGGGGGCAGCTACCTATCTAGCCAATACTGGGGGCACCTACCTATCTAACCTATACTGGGGGGCAGCCACCTATCTAATCTATACTGGGGGGCACCTACCTATCTAACCTATAATGGGGGGCAGCTACCTATCTAACCTATAATGGGGGGCAGCTACCTATCTAACCTATACTGGGGGGCACCTACCTAATCTAACCTATACTGGGGGGCAGCTACCTATCTAATCTATACTGGGGGCACCTACCTATCTAACCTATACTGGGGGAGGCTACCTATCTAGCCAATACTGGGGGCACCTACTTATACTGGGAGGCAGCTACCTATCTAATCTATACTGGGGGCAGCTACCTATCTAGCCAATACTGGGGGCACCTACCTATCTAACCTATACTGGGGGGCAGCTACCTATCTAATCTATACTGGGGGCACCTACCTATCTAACCTATACTGGGGGCGGCTACCTATCTAGCCAATACTGGGGGAACCTACCTATACTGGGGGGCAGCTACCTATCTAATCTATACTGGGGGCGGCTACCTATCTAACCTATACTGGGGGCACCTACCTATCTAACCTATACTGGGGGCACCTACCTATCTAACCTATACTGGGGGCAGCTACCTATCTAACATATACTGGGGGCATCTACCTATCTAATCTATACTGGGGGCATCTACCTATCTAATCTATACTGGGGCAGCTACCTAACCTATATTTCAGGTACCTACCTATCTAACCTATAGCTGGGACAAATGCCTACCTAACCTATACTGGGGCAAGTATACTGGCTACCTATACTAGGGGCACCTACCTGGCTAACCTATACTGGGGGGAATCTATAGCTAGCTACCTTTACTGGGTCACCTATGCCTGGCTACCTACACTGGGGGGGGGGGGGGGGACTTATAGCTATATGTCAGGAATCAGGATGGACGGAGGCACGCTGAGCCTCAGGCTGCTGCAGAGAAGCGTGCAGCACGTGTGCCACTCAGCCCTGTGATAATATCCTGAGTGACGACGAGTCCTTCTCTCCTGCTCCCTGAATTCTGGCACCTACACTGGCACTAAGCCCCCCCCCCCCCCCCATTAGTGTATGTGTGTGGTGCGCTCACACGTAAAGAGGATGAATGTGGGGGGGGGGGGGGGCACCAAAATCTGGTTACGCTCAGGGCGCTGTGAAACCTAAGGCCGGCCCTGGCCGCTTCTCCCCCGCCCCTCTCAGTGAAGGAAGTCTGAGAGGGGCGGGGGAGAGGCGGAGATACGCGCTGACAGACGCGCGTGGGGCAGGGCTGCGGCGGTTAGCCCTGCCCCAACCAGGAAGCGCTCCCCCGCTGTACGGAGGGGATTTGGGGGGTCAGGGACCCCCGTTAAGCCGCGGGATAGCGGCGGTTTAGCAGGGGCACACGTGCCCCTGCTATCTATGAGGTCTGAAGCGAGATTTATTCTTGCTTCAGACTCTCTTTAAACAAAGTTAGAGGGCTAATGAACACAAGCAAGTTAATAGTGAATACATCAAATACAATTGGGCCCCTTCTGGTCCAGGGCCCCATAGCAGTTGCTATAGCTATTGCTACGCCCCTGATCAGAGCGGTTTTCCAGGCGTTTTTGTTACAGAGGCTGTTCAGTAACAGCTTTACTGTAACAATATTTGTAATCTGCTACACAAATACGCTCCAAAAAACGCTAGGCATGTTTAGAAAACTTCACTAAATATGTCTAGGATCGCTCTGAAAATCTGCTTCAAAAACCTCTACCGTTTTGCGGATCTGCTAGCGGTTTGCTGGAAAAAAGGCTGCAGGACCTAATTTTCCAGACCGTTTCGCTCAGCGGAACAGAATCGGAAGGTTTTGCAGCGCAATAGGAATCCATGGAAAACGAATGTTTACAGCACACTGGCTGTAAAAACAGACCGTTTGGCCAGATCCAGATGGCCAGATCCATATGGCGAGCTCCGCAAAAGAAACGCTAATGTGAACTGGGCCTAAGAGTAAAGGTGCCCATTAACGGTACAAATTTTCCTTCAGATTCAATCTTTTGACGTGATTTGAACGATCGAAACTTATTGGAAGGAAATTATCGATTGTTCTCTTTTTTTTCAAATTCTTTATTTTTAGAAAAATTTCATACAAGTTAATAATATATGTCACATACAATAAACAACAAACCCAAGCCACAACAAGGGTGTACATGATAAACATCACAACAACAACGGATTTATAAGCCACCCTTTTCTGCTAATTATTCAATTCACTTAATAAGCCTCTCTACTTGGGTACCCAAAATCTACTTTTCTTTTATCTAAAGAACACATTGGTACACCTCCTGTTGTCCATTCCACTCATTTATTTCCCATATAATCCTCACAACCCATTCTCACCGGCTTCCTTTCCCCCCCCCCCCCCCCCCCCCCCAATTTTTCCACCGTCCTGGATCCATCTCCCCTTTACCATTAAACTCTTATATACTTTAATCTTTTTACTCCCCTTTGCCCATGATCATAGATATCCCATTATTTGTCTATACTCTAATGTCTCCTTAAACCTGTCCCATTTTTCCCATGTCAGTCTAAACTGTTCCTCTTTCCTATTTATTGAGTGGGTCATTCCCTCCATTCATTGTATATGATGTATCTCCTGGAGCCACTCTGCGACCCGAGGAGTCAAACAGGACTTCCAATGTCTCCCAATTAAAATTCTGGCCGCATTTATCAACTGGCAGCATAGAGTTTTCCTATATTTACTAACACTAACTTCATTATAATGTAATAAAAAGAAAGCTGGGTCATCTATAGGTCTAATATCTGTTGATTTGCTACTTCCGTCCAAAATCCTCTTATCCTTGAGCAGTTCCAAAAGATATGGAGAAATGTCCCCTCGCTCTCACCACACCTCCAACACATCCCATCCAAGTCTCCATACATCCTCTTTAACTTAACCGGCGTAAGATACCACCTTGTAAGTATTTTATAACCAGATTCATGTATCCTTGCTGAGATCGATGATCTATATGACAGTGTTATTATCTTCCCCCATTGCTCATCTGTAAAGGAATACTTTAAATCCTCCTGCCACTTCTGCTTAAGTTGAATGGTTGGATCTTCCCTATCGAGTAATTCTCTATACATTTTTGTTAGGGTTTTCTTAGTTCCATGTGCGGAGTCACACATCTGCTCAAACCTTGAGAGATCTCGGCCAAAATCCTCCTTCTTTCCTTTTGATAATATAAAATGTTGGAATTGCATTAGGCTCCACCATTTAATATTTGAGCCTCTGAACTCTTCTTCTATCTCCTTCACATTGTTATCGATTGTTCTCACTAGTGGAAGGATAGGTTTTACATTCTGATTCAATCATAAAATCCAACTTTCCGTTCTATTATTTTTCCTTTTCCAATTGACCAAAGAATTGTTTCACATCGGTTTACGCCACACATTGCACAGTTTTCTATACAATTCTCATGAAAAAAGTGTTGAAACATTGAATCTGAAAAAAAAAATTGTACTGTTAATGGGGACCTTTAGGCGAATTATGTTTATTGCTGATAGTGATTTCACGCATAGAAATAACCAACCTACCCAAGGTTGGTTATCCTTTCCCTGGATCCAAGTCCAGGGAAAGGATACCCATATTTATATAATACTAGCTGATGACCCGGCGTTGCCCGGGTATGTATTTGGCTGGTGTCAGCTCCACCAACTTTTTCGAACCCTAACACAAACACTCAATGACCAAGTTTGTGACCCAAATCCAATGACCAACTGTACCAGGTTTGAAGCTTGTGTCATTAACAGTGCAAGAAAGGCAGTAATTTTAATATTCTCCTTGAAAATCAACAACAGGTGAATATTGATTGGCTTTTTAGGCTCCACCCACTTTTCTGAATAATTATCCCAGTCACCCAGTAACCAACTGTGCAAAGTTTGAGAACCCTGCCATTAACAATTACGAAAGGCTGCAGTTTACATTTTCCCAGGGAAATCTGTTTTTTAATTCACCCAGTTTTTGTAACCTTGACACACAGTCACTCAATGACTGTAAATAGAAGCAGTTTATCCAGCAAAGAAATCTGATTAGCTGTTTGTGGCTGTGTCTCTTTAGTGAATTTGAACCTCGGTCACTTAATGACCGACTGCAGCAGGTTTGAGGCCTCTTCCATTAACAGTATAAGAATGGCAGCAGTTTCAATATTCCCCTTGAAATCAATAGGCGAATTTTGATTGGCTTTTGTAGGCCCCACCCACTTTCCTGAATATTAATCCTAGTCACCCAGTGACCAACTGTGTCAAGTTTGAGAACCCTGCCAATAACAGAATGGCTGAAATCAATCTAACAAATCTGATTGGCTGTTTGTGGCTAAACCCCTTTAGTGAATTTGGACCCCAGTCACCCAATGACTGACTGTATCAGGTTTAAGGCCTCTGCCATTCACTGTGTACGAATGTTAGCAATGTAAATATTCCCCTTGAAAAATCAATAGGTGAATTTTGATTGGCTGTTGTAGCCTCCACCCACTTTCTAAATATTAATTCCAGTCACCCAGTGGCCAACTGTGTCAAGTTTGGGAACCCTGCCATTAACAGTGTAAGAATGGATGCAGTTTATATTTTCCCACGTTAAAAAGTTAGTTGTTGGCACCGCCCACTTTTTCTAACCTTGACATACAGTACAGTCACTCAATTACCAAGTTTATAAGTTTTGGGGTCCTTGGTAATAATAATTTGTATAATCCCATTGAAATTAATCAAATCTGATTGGCTGTTTGTGGCTCCACCCCCTTTCTGAATTTGAACCCCAGTCACCCAGTGACCAACTGTACCAGGTTTGAGGCATCTGCTCAATTAACAGTTTAACTACTTTCGAACCAGGGTGACTGAAATCTACGCCCTGTTTTGGTGGTCTCCTGGCTGGCAGGGCGTAGATTTCAATCACTGTCCGCAGCACGTATTCGCCCTTTCCGTCGCTCCCCGCTCAAACCTGGCGTTTCTAACCGCAGCTCACAGGCTCTGCCTGTCTCTATGACGGCAGAGCCATGTGAGCCGGTCAGGAGCCGCTCCCATTGGCTTACATTGATAGACATAGTCAGGAGCCAATGAAAGAGGCTCCTGACCGGCTCACATGACTCTGCCGTCATAGAGACGGCAGAGTCTATGTCCTGAAGATCCCGGCATGCGGCAAGGACGGCGGTTGCAGCGGGTATGCGCGGCGATTTGTCGGGATTCCGTCGTTCTTGTACCAGCGGTCTCTGGTTCTTAAGGGGGCAGAGACCGCTGGTACTTAAGTGGTTAAGAATGGCAGCAATTTAAATATTCCCCTTGAAAATCAACAGGTGAATTTTGATTGGCTGTTGTAGGCTCCACCCATTTTCCAGAATATCGGAATATTAACCCCAGTCACCTAGTGACCAACTGTGCAAAGTTTGAGAACTTTGCCATTAACAGTGTAAGAATGGCTACAGATTATATTTGACCAGTGAATTTTGGATTTGGCTCCACCCACTTTTTGTAACCTTGACGCACAGTCACTCAATGACCAAGTTTGTGAGCTTTCAGGTTCCTGGCATCAAAAATGTGTGAATGGAAGCAGTTTATCGAGCAAAGAAATCTGATTGGCTGTTTGTGGCCCCACCGCTTTAGTGAATTTGGACCCCAGTCACCCAGTGACCGACTGTAGCAAGTTTGAAGCCTCTTCCATAAACAGTGTAAGAATAGCAGCAGTTTAAATATTCTCCTTGAAAATCAATAGGTGAATTTTGATTGGCTGTTGTACGCTACACCCACTTTCTTGAATCTTAATCGCATTTACCCAGTGACCAAGTGTGGAAAGTTTGAGAACCCTGCAATTAACAGTCTATGAATGGCTGCAGTTTACATTTTCCCATTAAAAATGGATGACTGAAATTTGATTGGCTGTTTTATGCTCTGCCCCAATTTTCCTGGATTTGTAACCACAGTCACCAAGTGACCAACTGTGCCAAGTGTGGGGACTCTGGCTTGATTACTGTGAGAATGGCAGCCTTTTCCATTTTCTCCATTGAATTGAATAGGTGAAATCTGATTTGCTGTTTGTAGCTCCGCCCAAGTGTGCAGGGGGGACGCGAGACCCCCAGAACATATCATCCCAGTTAGTAAGGGATCTGTACACCAAGTTTTATTAAAATCGGTCAAGCTGTTTCCGAGTGATCGCCAGGGCCGGATTTGTACTTTCCAGTGCCCTAGGCCTGCTGTCACCAAGCGCCCCCCCCCCCCAAAAAAAAAATTGTCCAACACTCTGACTAGCGATCATTGGTTTGAATGGGCTCATCTCAGTTGTGCTGCTCTGCCTCCCATTCAGCAAATAATTCCTGTAATTTGCGCTCCTGCCCGAATGTGCACAGCAGCCGATAGTGTTCTGGGCATGCATACTTGAGAAATGACGCTGATGTATGACGGGTACTTGTCAAGAATACATAACACTGTACCGGCCTCGGTTGCTGTGCACATCTGGGCAGGAGCAAGAAATTACAGGGAGCGCGAGTGGCCAGAGCATGCGCTGCTTCTTTGTCCTCTGTGCGACTGGCTGCAGTCAGAGCCACACACAGGTGACAGGGAGCACGAGTGGCCAGAGCATGCGCTGCTTCTTTGTCCTCTGTGCGACTGGCTGCAGTCAGAGCCACACACAGGTGGCAGGGAGTGCGAGTGGCCAGAGCATGCGCTGCTTCTTTGTCCTCTGTGCGACTGGCTGCAGTCGGAGCCACAGACAGGTGACAGGGAGCACGAGTGGCCAGAGCATGCGCTGCTTCTTTGTCCTCTGTGCGACTGGCTGCAGTCAGAGCCACACACAGGTGACAGGGAGCACGAGTGGCCAGAGCATGCGCTGCTTCTTTGTCCTCTGTGCGACTGGCTGCAGTCAGAGCCACACACAGGTGACAGGGAGCACGAGTGGCCAGAGCATGCGCTGCTTCTTTGTCCTCTGTGCGACTGGCTGCAGTCAGAGCCACAGACAGGTGACAGGGAGCACGAGTGGCCAGAGCATGCGCTGCTTCTTTGTCCTCTGTGCGACTGGCTGCAGTTGGAGCCACAGACAGGTGACAGGGAGCGCGAGTGACCAGAGCATGCGCTGCTTCTTTGTCCTCTGTGCGACTGGCTGCAGTCAGAGCCACAAACAGGTGGCAGGGCAGTGCAATGGAGAGAGGCCCATCCAAAACAGAGAACAGGTAAGTAGCAAACATCCTATCAAGACCCACTTTGGATGTTCTGTTGTAATTATAGTGGACCTGAACTCAGAACTTCCTCTCTGCTCTAAAAGATACGCAACAACATAACCTTTCAACAAAAACATTTTTGTTACAGCTGATACAAATCCTGCAATAAATCTGCAGTGTGTCTACTTCCTGCTTTTATGGAAGCAGACATTTTTAACATCCCGTGCTTTCAAAAGAGCTTAGCTGTTGTTGCAGTCAGGTGACACAGTGTAGAGATCAAATTACAACTTGTGACACAGAGGAGGGGGAATTAGACAGGCTCTCGAAATACATACAGGGTACATATCTCTGTTTTCCTTCTGTCCTGTGCAAGAGTTCAGCTCCACTTTAAAGCATCTGAATGACATTTATTTATATTTGCTGAAAAATCTATGCATCTCTTTTGAATGCTGAATGTACATATGGTGGTGTGCTCTAACATATTGGCAGTATACAGGAACAAAGTCTGAAGAAGGCTTATTTAAATTGCCTTTAAAACGTTTTTTAGGGTAAATGAGGCATGTAACATCATGTTTTTTTAATGATGTGGGGACTTAAAATCCCTCTCTCTGTCAGATGGGAAATCCGAGTTTGCTCGGATAGTGCTATTCAGATTTTAAAAAATATCCGAATTGCTATTCAAAGTTCGGATAGTGGAAAAAGTTCAGATTATCTGGGTAGTTCCGATACCCAAATATTGGATGAGCACCACTGCTCAGGTGTATTTAAAATGACAGTTTAGCAATGAAAGGGAAGAAAACAACATTTTTTTATCCTGCAGTCTCATAGATGGTAGGAGGACAGAAAATGAGTCAGGAAAGAGTTAAGGAAGAGAAGCGACCACTGCTACTAGGAAAAAAAAAAAGAAAGACCCTCATAAATTAGGATTAGATAAATTAACATCTGCTGGGGTCAGTGTCAAAGCTATAAAAGAGGAGAAGAAGAAACTGCAGAGCTCTGATTTTTGGGAATGCCTGCATTAAAACTCAGCGGAACTTAGTTCTATCTGCTTTGTAATGTAAATCTCTGGTATTTCTCACATCGATCTGTAAGTCTATCATACAAAGAAAGGAATGGATTATCAGGTGACCGTTATGATTGATCCTGATTGTTTTAACACATCAGGAAGTGAGAGAGAGATGCAGGGATTGGGGAACTCTGGAATTCAGCTATTAGTGCAGAGCAGGGCGCTGGATGGCTGCGCTGCGGGACCAGAAGAGATGATTTACTTTGACATATGACCTCTTCTCTCTCCAAGTCATGCCGCCCTTCTTATCTTATCTAATTTTATCGCCCTAGGCCGTGGCCTTTTTGGCCTTTCCAGAAATCCGGCCCTGGTGATCGCGGCACACACACACACACGCACGCACGCACGCACACACACACACAAAATTTTATATATGTACCGGTAGATGTCTCAATACTCAAAATTTGCAAGTCTCTGCCTTCAGTGCTCAAGGGGCTATCAATCCCCCCCAAGTGATTTTAGCTATTAAAAAAATATGTGGACATGTCAGAAAATGTACTGTATCATCTTAATGCAGTTGATCTGCTGGGTCACAGAAGAACATTTAACAACTGGACTCTTAATTTCCAACAGGACTTTTCAAACAAACAGATCCGCCGTCATCCAACTGGACAGACAAAAGCAACAAAGTATTTCTCTTTATTTTATCTATTTTTAATTGTTAATTATATTTAACATCATTTACATTTTTACTTCCTAATCTATATATATAAAATCGGATGTATGTATGTGTGTGTGTATGTGTGTGTGTATGTATGTGTGTATGTGCCGCGATCACGCGAAAACCGCTTGACCGATTTGAACGAAACTTGGTACACAGATCCCTTACTACCTGGGATGATAGGTTCTGGGGGTCTCGCGGCCCCCCTGCACATGTGGGCGGAGCTACAAACAGCCAATCAGATTCCACCCATTCAAGTCAATGGAAAAAATGTAAAAGGCTGCCATTCTCACAGTAATCAAGCCAAAGTCCCCACACTTGGCACAGTTGGTCACTTGGTGACCGAGGTTACAAATCCAGGAAAAGTGGGCGGAGCATAAAACAGCCAATCAAATTTCAGCCGTTCATTTTAAATGGGAAAATGTAAACTGCAGCCATTCTTAGACTGTTAATCGCAGGGTTCTCAAACTTGCCACACTTGGTCACTGGGTGAATGCGATTAAGATTCAAGAAAATGGGTGGAGCCTACAACAGCCAATCAAAATTCACCTATTGATTTTCAAGGGGAATATTTAAACTGCTGCTATTCTTACACTGTTAATGGCAGAGGCTTCAAACTTCCTACAGTCGGTCATTGGGTAACTGGGGTCCAAATTCACTAAAGGGGCGGGGCCACATACAGCCAATCAGATTTCCTTAGTGGATAAACTGCTTCCATTCACACATTTTTGATGCCAGGAACCTGAAAGCTCACAAACTTGGTCATTGAGTGACTGTGTGTCAAGGTTACAAAAAGTGGGTGGAGCCAAAACAACTTTTACTGGGAAAATATAAACTGCAACCCTTCTTACACCGTTAATGGCAGGGATCTCAAACTTTGCACAGTTGGTCATTGGGTGACAGATTAAGATTTTGGAAGGTGGGTGGAGCCTACAACAGCCAATAAAAATTCACCTTTTGATTTTCAAAGGGAATATTTCATCTGCTACCATTCTCTTATACTGGTAAAAGCAGATGCCTCAAACCTGGTACAGTTGGACACTGGGTGACTAGGGTCCAAATTCAGGAAGGGGGCGGAGCCACAAACAGCCAGATTTGTTTTTTTTTTCAATGGGAATATACAAAGTATTGATACCAAGGACCCCAAAGCTGATAAACTTGATAATTGAGTGACTGTATGTCAAGGTTAGAAAAAGTGGGCAGTGCCAACAACTTCATTTTTTACATTGCAGGGTTCCCAAACTTTACACAATTGGCCACTGGGTGACTGGGATAAATATTCAGAAATGTGGGTGGAGCCTACAACAGCCAATCAAAATGAACCTATTGATTTTCAAGGGGAATATTCACATTGCTACCATTCTTACACTGTTAGTGGCAGAGGCCTCAAACCTGATACAGTCAGTCATTGGGTGACTGGGGTCCAAATTCACTATAGGGGTGGAGCCACAAACAGCCAATCAGATTTGTTAGATTGATTTCAGCCATTCTGTTATTGGCAGGGTTCTCAAACGTGACACAGTTGGCCACTGGGTGACTGGGACTAATATTCAGAAAAGTGGGTGGAGCCTACAGCAGCCAATCAAAATTCACCTTTTGATTTTCACGGGGAATATTTACATTGCTAACATTAATGCACTCTTAATGGCAGAGGCCTAACATCTGCTACAGTCAGTCACTGGGAGACTGGGGATTAAATTCTGAAAGGAGCGGGCCAAAAACAGCCAATCAGATTTGTTTAATTTCAATGGTGAAATGCAACTTATTGATGCCAAAGCTCATAAACTTGGTCATTAAGTGACTGTATGTCAAGATTAGAAATAGTGGGCAGAGCCAAAAACAACTAACTTTTTACATGGGGAAATGTAAACTGCAGCTTTTCTTACACTGTTAATGGCAGGGTTCTCAAACTTCACACAGTTGGTCACTGGGTGACTAGAATTAATATTCGGAAAAGTAGGTGGAGCCTACAAGAGCCAATCAAAATTCACCTATTGATTTTCAAGGGGAATGTTGAAACTGCAGCCATTCTCACACTGTTAATAGCAGAGGCCTCAAACCTGCTACAGTCGGTCGTTAAAGAGAACCTGAACTGAAAATAAAAAGTCAAAATAAACATGCACAGGTCATACTTACCTCCCGTGCAGTCTACTCCCCAATCTCTTTCTCCTCTCCCGTGTCCCATTTGTCCACTGTGATCAATGGAATTCTCCGTCCTCCATTTTAAAAATGGCCATTACCCCATAACAGCTTCCTGCTCATCACACTGTTAAACTGTAATATCGCTCACTTGAGCCATAGGGAAACATGGACATTACCTTGTACATTCAGTTGTAACTGACAGCTGCTGATATATAACTGACAGCAACTGGTATATTTCAGTTCTGACAAAATATTGTCAGAACTGGAAGTGATCACTGTAAGGAGAAAATGGTGAGCTTCTGAGAGGAACTGACAGTGAGGTAAGTATGTAATATTCATTTGCAGCGACGTCATGTGTTTATTTTAAATAATTTTACTCACTTCAGGTTCCCTTTAAGTGTTTGGGGTTCAAATTCAGTAAAGGGGCGGAGCCAAAAACAGCCAGATTTCTTTGCTGGATAAACTGCTTATATTAGCACAATTTTGATGCCAGGAACCCAAAAGCTCACAAACTTGGTCATTGAGTAGTGACTGTGTGTCAAGGTTACAAAAAGTGGGTGGAGTTAAAAACAGATTTTTCTGGGAAATTGTAAACTGCAGCCCGTCTTCACTGTTAATGGCAGGGTTCTCAAACTTAGCATAGCTGGTTACCGGGTGACTGGGATTAATATTCAGAAAAGTGGGTGGAGCCTAAAAATGCCAATCAAAAATCACATGTCACTTTTCAAGGAGAATATTCAAATTGCTGCTATTTTTGCACTGTTAATGGCACAAGCCTCAAACCTGGCACAGTTGGTCATTGGGTCACTGGGGTTCAAATTCAGAAAAGGGGACAGAGCCACAAACAGTGAATCAGATTTGTTTCATTTAATAGGAAAATACAAATTATTGATGCCAAGGACCCCAAAACTCACAAACTTGGGCATTGAGTAGTGACTTTGTGTCCAGGTTACAAAAAGTGGGCGGAGCCAAAAACAAATTTCACTGGAAAAGTGTAAACTGCAGCCCTTCTGTTTATTTCAGGGTTCCCAATCTTTGCCCAGATGGTCACTGAGTGACTGAGATTAATATTCAGGGAAGTGGGTGGAGCCTATAGTAGCCAATCAAAATTCACCTGTTGATTTTCAAGTGGAATATTTAAATTGCTGCCATTTTTACACTGTTAATAGCAGATGCCTCAAACCTGCTACAGTTGGTCATTGGTTGACTGGGGTTCAAATGCTGGAGAGGGGTGGAGCCACAAACAGCCTATCTGATTTGTTAAATTTCTATGGGAATATACAAATTATTGATGCCAAGGACCCCAAAGCTCACAAACTTGGTCATTGAGTGTTTGTGCGTTAGGGTTAGAAAGTGGGCGGAGCCAACACCAGTCAAATACATACCCGGGCAACGCCGGGTCATCAGTGGGTGAAGACAAATACAAATTTCACTGAGAAAATGTAAACTGCAGCCATTCTGTTAATGGCAGGGTTTTTAAACTTTGCACAGTTGGTCACTGGGTGACTGAAATTAATATTCAGAAAAGTGGGTGGAGCCTACAAAAGTGAATCAAACTTCACCTGTTGTTTTTCAAGGGGAATATTTAATTGCTACCATTCTTGAACTGTTAATGGCACAGGCCTCAAACCTGGTACAGTTGGTTATTGGGTGACTGGGGTTCAAATTCAGAAAAGGGGGTGGAGCCACACACACCCAATCAGATTTGTTTCATTTCAATGCAGATTATTGATACCAAAGACCGCAAAGCTCACAAACTTGGTCAGTGAGTAATTGTGTGTTAGGGTTAGAAAAAGTAGGCGGAGCCAATACCAGCCAAATACATACCCGGGCAACGCCGGGCAATCAGCTAGTAAATAATATAAAAATAATTTAAAGGCTTCCATCCTGTCCTGAGTATACGCAGTTGAATACTCACCTCTGAAACTTTACTATAGGTTAATTGTGTTGCATAGAAGGAAGCTTGTTTATTTTACTTTTCCTCTTCTGATTGTTTTGTATTGTGGTTAAATTACGGCTGTAAGACAGGCGGTGGCAGTGATTGTTTGTGTACGCACTACCCGGCTCTCCTGTTTCACCTGCACCTCAGCTGACTGGCATATAGATTGTGGTCCCGGATGCTGGAAAGTCTATGTGCAGTCTGTGAGGGGCCCCTCATGGGGACAGCGATGTTATTTCTGTGAATTGGGGAAAGCAGAAGCCAGACTGGTGGGGAAGTTAGCAGAGACAAAGTCAGACATTTCACTGTCATGCTTATCTGAGATTGACATTTTCTTTTGCTGGAACATCACAGTTGCACAAGTCCCGGTAGTTTTTGTGGGATAATAAAACACTTGAACTCTTTCCATATTAGCCTTTGCCAGTTTCCTATAGTATATATCATAACACTCATATTCTGCATCTTAGTACAAACCACACAACAGAGTTACAAAATGACAAATACTGACAGAGCTAATGACGGAGGAGCAGAGCATCCTGTCCACTGCAAAAGTGACCATATACTCCTATTTCTAGACAGCGTGTGACTGGAATGTGTACATGCACCATACAGTGCAGACATCAAGTCCAGACCACATAGTGTCTGTTATATAAGGTGCTTACGTGACACTGACCCATCCTGTGTACTATCTATCTACACACAAAAAAAGAAAAGCCATCCTTAGCAATTAAATAATCAACATTTGAAGCGACTCTGGTCCCATGTGAAAAAATGGTATTTTTATTTAATGCAAGCTTAGATAACATAAAAACAATTAAAAACACTGAGGTCTCCCAGTAAAGACCAATAATAATTAGTATAAGCCCCTACGGATAATAAATGAATCAAAAATAAAATACACAAATATAGAACTCCTACCAAAGCAGGCAGACACAAAAGTGGCTGAAAAATGGCACGTTTCCCACTATTACAATGCTAATCTAAAGTGCCCCATGCTGTAAACATCAATAAAGGCTATGTGATCAAAAATTTTAATAATCGCAAATCGCAAATGGAACCTTGTTTATGCTATATGGTAGCCCATAGACCCTATTAAGTATTCCTTTAGTCCTTTTTCTCCTTCCTCCTTCACTCACTCCTCCCTGAGGGAGGAGGGTCTCATCTTCCAGGGAATTGTAGGATTTCAAAAGCCAGCTTACATACCTTGGCCGGGAATTGAACCCAGGTCTAGTGCTTGGTATGCTTGGTAGGTAGTTCTCTCCACCACTATACCACCACCAACACTACATGCTGAAGCCAGCCTAGCATGTACCATTATGATATATCCAAGAGAAAAATGAGCTTGCTTAGGGATTTGTAGGATGTCAAAAAACAACTCACATACATTGGCCAGGCCCAGGAATTGAGCCCAGGCCTACCACTCTGTAGGCTGCTATCCTAACCATTATACCACCAACACAACACACTACAACGCTAGGTGCCATGGCCTGTTACATTGTATTCTGCCACACGTTACTCCTCCTCCTCCTGCTGCTTTAACCTCCTGCTGCCTGTGCTCCCACCACCAGGGTCCACAGAATTATGCGCTGTTGCCATGCTCCAATAGCTATTACTCCACTATAATAGCTGTATTGTTTTGTAAAAAAAAAAAAAAAAAATTCTGGGGTGTCTGAGTTGAAAACTAAACTGTCCCAATTGTGTATTGGACACAATGTGGGCTTCATGACTGAACCTCCTGCTGTTTGGTGTTTATTACAGCTGTGGTACCAACGCTAGGTGCCATGGCCTGTTACATTATATGCTGCTACACGTTACTTCTTCTCCTCCTGCTGCATTAACCTATTGCTGCCTGTGCTCCCTCCCCCAGGGTCCACAGAATTATGCGCTGTTGCCATGCGCCACTAGCTATTACACCACTACAATAGCTACAGTATATGTTTTGTTTTTGTTGAAAAAAATATTTCTGAGGTTTCTGGGTTGAAAACTGTGCTGTCCCAATTGTGTATTGGACACACTTTGGGCTTCACGACCGCTGTCCGGAACCTCCTTTTGTTTGGTGTTTATTACAGCCGTGGTACCAATGCTAGGTGCCATGGCCTGTTACATTGCCTGCTGCCACACGTCAATCCTCCTCCTGCTTCTGCTTTAACCTCCTGCTGCCTGTGCTCCCACCGCCAGGGTCTACGGAATTATGCGCTGCTGCAATGCGCCACTAGCTATTACGTCACTGCAATAGCTATATGTTTTGTTTTTGTTAAAAAAAAATAAAACAATTTTGAGATGTCTGGGTTGAAAACTGTGCTGTCCCATTTGTGTTTTGGAAACCTTGTGGGCTTCATGACCACTGTCCGGAACCTCCTGCTGTTTGGTGTTTATTACAGCCGTGGTACTAACTCTAGGTGCCATAACCTGTTACATTGCCTGCTGCCACACGTCACTCCTCCTCCTCCTGCTGCTTCTGTATTTAACCTCCTGCTGCCTGTGCTCCCACCACCAGGGTCCACAGAGTTATGCGCTGCTGCCATGCACCACTAGCTATTACGCCATTACAATAGCTATTTGTTTTGTTTTTGTTAAAAAAAAATAATTCTGAGGTGTCTGGGTTGAAAACTGTGCTGTCCCAATTGTGTATTGGACACATTGTGGGCTTCACGACCACTGTCCGGAACCTCCTGCTGTTTGGTGTTTATTACAGCCATGGTACCAATGCTAGGTGCCATGGCCTGTTACATTGTGTGCTGCCACACCTTACTCCTCTTCCTCATGCTGCTGCATTAACCTCCTGCTGCCTGTGCTAACACCACCAGGGTCCACAGAATTATTTGCTGCTGTCATGCTCCACTATCTAATACTCCAGTACAATAGCTATGTTTTGTTTTTGTAAAAAAAAATAATTCTGAGGTGCCTGGGTTGAAAACTGTGCTGTCCCAGTTCTGTATTGAACACAATGTGGGCTTCACGACTGCTGTCCGGAACCTCCTGCTGTTTGGTGTTTATTACAGCCATGGTACCTATGCTAGGTGCCATGGCCTGTTCCATTGCCTGCTGCCAGTCACTCCTCCTCCTGTTGCTGCTGCTGCTTTAACCTCCTGTTACCTGTGCTTTACCGCCAGGGTCCACAGAATTATGCGCTGCTGCCATGCGCCAATAGGTATTACGCCACTAGAATAGCTACATGTTTTGTTTTTGTAAAAAAAAAATAATTCTGAGTTGGAAAACTGTGCTGTCCCAATTGTGTACTGGACACAATGTGGGCTTCACAACTGCTGCCCGGAACCTCCTGCTGTTTGGTGTTTATTACAGCCATGGTAGCAAAGTTAGATGCCATGGTCTGTTACATTGCCTGCTGCCACACGTCACTCCTCCTCCCCCTCCTGCTGCTTTAACCTCCTTCTGCCTGTGCTCACACCGCCAGGGTCGACAGAATTATGCGCTGTTGACATGCACCAATAGCTATTACGCCACTACAATAACTGCTGTTTGGTGCTTATTACATGCCTTGGTACGAACGCTAGGTGCCATGGCCCATTACATTATATGCTGCCACACGTTAGTTCTCCTCCTCCTCCTGCTGCATTAACCTCCTGCTGCCTGTGCTTCCACCGCCAGGGTCTACAGAATTATGCGTTGCTGCCATGTGCCACTAGCTATTACACCACTACAATAGCTATATGTTTTGTTTTTGTTGAAAAAAACATTTCTGAGGTGTCTGGGTTGAAAACTGTGCTGTCCCAATTGTGTATTGGACACACTGTGGGCTTCACGCCGCTGTCCGGAACCTCCTTTTGTTTGGTGTTTATTACAGCTGTCGTACAAACGCTAGGTGACATGGCCTGTTACATTGCCTGCTGCCACATGTCAATCCTCCTCCTGCTTCTTCTCTAACCTCCTGCTGCCTGTGCTCCCACCACCAGGGTCTACAGAATGATGCGCTGCTACCATTAGCTACCAATAGCTATTGCGCCAGAACAATAGCTATATTTTTTTGTAAAAAAAAAAATTAGGTGTCTGGGTTGAAAACTCTGCTGTCTCAATTGTGTATTGGACATACTGTGGGCCTCACGACCACTGTCAGGAACCTCCTGCTGTTTAGTGTTTATTACAGTCGTGTTACCAACGCTAGGTGCCATGGCCTGTTACATTGTAGGCTGGCACACGTTACGCCTCCTCCTGTTGCTGCTGCTTTAACCTCCTGCTGCCTGTGCTCCCACCACCAGGGTCCACAGAATTATGCGCTGCTGCAATGCACCAATAGCTATTATGCCACAAATTTAGCTATGCTGTTGCAGAAAAATTAAAAAAAAAAAGGAAAAGAAAACAAAATAAGTTGGGTACAAGAGGAAGAATAAAAAAATGAAGGAGAAGATGGTGAAGAAGAAGAAGATGGTGAAGAAGAAGAAGAAGAAGAAGAACCAGGTGGTGAAGAAGAAGAACCAGGTGCAAATGAAGAATAATAATAAGAAGAAAAACCAGGTGAAGAAGAAGAAGAAGAAGGAGAAGAACCAGTGACGAAGAAGAACCAGGTGAAAAGGAAGAATCAGAAGAAGAAGAAAATTAAGAAGAACCAGGTGTAGTAGAACTAGATGATGAAGAAGAAGAACCAGGTGAAGAAGAACCAGGTGAAGAAGAAGAAGAACCAGGTGAAGAAGAACCAGGTGAAGAAGAAGAAGAACCAGGTGGTGAAGAAGAAGATGGTGAAGAGGATGGTGAAGAAGAAGATGGTGAGAATATGAAGAAGAAGGTGAAGACGAGTCGAAGACGGTGAAGAAGAATAAACAAACAAATACAGAATACAAATGTTTTCCATCAATTTTTTTTTTAATTATACCTCCACACATATTTAATTGTGGTTTTTCTTTAAAAGAAACATGATGCTTTATGCATCATTTACCATAAAAGAAGTTTTGAAAGCAATTTAAAGGCCATTCGTGATTACAAATCGTGATCCGGATTCAATGCTTAATCACGACTCAAATCGGTTTCTACGATCGTGATCACGGCCGAATACGGATTTTACCGGACCCGGATTCGAATTCACTCGAATTGAATTTGGGTACATTCGAGCATCCCTGCTAAAAACCCACCTTTTTTTTTTGGAGCTGCGATTGCTAGACTCTCCGCTCACAAAGGCCGAGTGGGGACGGTACTTCTCCACATTGCCAGTATGAGTGGTTGCCTCGCTTGCAACCTCCCTTTGTGAGTATATATAGCTCTTCCTATATATTACCAATTCAGACCAGATGATATTACACGAGATTGGGTTCCCGGTGTCTCTGCGTTCTTTTTTTGCCCTTACAAGAGCTCCTCACTGAGTACCTTTGTCTTAGCCATGACAGTCCACAAACCAACTGCAGAAAGCTGCTGTTTTTCACCTGTTGTTGATTAAAACAGCTGTTCCAAATTAATCAGGGTAATCAGGATGCTTTAGAACAGAGTGGACAATTTGGAATGGTATAGAAATTTAATTTTCCTACAGACTGTGACAGTTTGTGAAGGTTATGAATACTTTTGGACTTGACACTTTTTGCTCAAATGTAAATAAAATCTGATAAATGTTTTTTTTCCCGCACAATAATGCCTCTTGTACAGCATATTATTTTTTTGGGGAGACACCTATGTCATTTCTCCTAAAAAAAAATGACTTGCTGGTTGAATAGAATTAACTTTTAGTCAAAATTTGCCAGGGGTATGAATAATTATGGGCAGCGTTGTATATGTTACGGCCAGAACCCGAAGTTTGGCCACTTCTAGTTCTGGCCGGCCACTTCGGGTTCTGGCCGGCCAATGTGCGAAGTGGCTGCTGCTCTGCGGCCAATGTGAGAAATGGAATTATTCCTGTAACATTAATGTATCTTCTGGCCGCAGCGCAGCGGCCAAATGTATCACAACTTAGTTAATTTAATGCAATTAAGCCGGCGGCAATGTAACAGATGAAGCCGCCGGCTTTTGCTCTGCCTCTCTCTCCTCCACCCGCCTCTCTCTCCTTCATTTATGGGCAGCTGGCGGGGACAAACGTGTCCCCGAGAGTCGTTCGTCGCACCAGGAAAGCAGAGCGGGGAGGCTGCAGACATTGCTTCTGCCAGCACCCGCTCTGCAAGAACGGCAGGATAACCCTGCCGCGACGAACGACTCCGGGGGGACACGCGTGTCCCCACCGGCTGCCCATAGGAGAGCGAGAGAGGGGGGGGGGGGAAGGAGGAGAGAGAGGCAGAGAAAAAGCCGGCGGCTTGATCTGTTACATTGCCGCCGGCTTAATTGCATTAAATTAGCTAAGTTGTGATACATTTGGCCGCTGCGCTGCGGCCAGAAGATACATTAATGTCAGAGGAATCATTCCATTTCTCACATTGGCCGCAGCGCAGCAGCCACTTCGCACATTGGCCGGCCAGAACCTGAAGTGGCCGGCCAGAACTAGAAGTGGCCAAACTTCGGGTTCTGGCCGTAACATATATAACGTCACACTCATATTCTTCATCTTAGTACAAACCACATAACAGAGTTACTAGATGATAAATACTGTGAGAGCTGGTGAGATAGGTGCAGAGCATCCGGTCTCCTGCAGAGGTGACCATATATACCTATTTCTATACAACGTGTGACCAGAACGCATATCTTGAACCTGCCTCATACAGTTCAGACACCAAGCCCAGACCACATAGAGAGTGTCTGTTATATAAGGTGTGTGTTTATGTGACTCCGACCTGTCCTGTGTACTGACTGCATACATGATGGCCCAACTCTGCCATATCATCACTGCATGCTGCCTGATCCTGGTGCCAGGTATGTATATCTCTGTCTGTATGTTTATCTGTCTCCATATTTTGTCTATTTTTTATTGATCTATAAAGTGGCAACATATTCCGTGGTGCTGTTCAAGTTTATCACAAATGTTTTGAAAAAGTCTTCCAGGTCTACCTTGTACTAGCCTGAGGCTGTGCACATCTCCCGCTCTTGGCCAAGGCGGGGGGTCCTAAAAGTTGTTTGACACCAAAAAGCACTAGTGATTGCAATTAGGGATTTTGGGGTGATTTTTAGCAAGAGATTTCAGAGTAATTTTCACAGTGATTTTGCTTCTCTGTACTTACTACAGAATTGCAATCACTGCAAAAATGCCACATGCAGTGCTTTCGCAATTTTTGAAAATACGATTCATTCCAGTGTGAAATAGTGCATATGACTACCTTAATAATCTGTAAGGCCTCTTGCACACTTCAGGCATTTTTGCGTTTGCGGCGATCATGATTTTTTGCGCGCAAGCATGATTTTTTGCACAAAAATGATAGCTTTTTTCCATGAAAATTCGCAATTGCACACGAAAATTCACGATTGCGCATGAAAAGTCGTTATCACGCGCAAACACGAAAATGCACGTGAAAACGTCCGAAATCGCGGTTTAGTGAATCGAGCCCAATATGCAATTCTGATTTTTTTTATACGTCCTGTTTTTTTTATTCCGATTAAAAAAGGTGGCAGCATGCAATATGTTTTTTAATCGAAATCAAAAATCAGATCAGATAAAAAATCGGAATCACATGTAGTGTGCAAGAGGCCTGAGGGATACTTGCCTCAGGAGGGGAGCCTCTGGATCCTAATGAGGCTACCTCTGTCCTCCGTCTCTTCATTCCAGCAATGGAAGCTTCCGAAACCACATCCGACAAGGATGTCAGCTGTGGTGCAGACGCAGTAACACCCACAATATTTATCCTTCCCCGGCTCCAGTGCAGGAGCAGTAGCAGCTTTCCAATTGAGCTCATGCAACTATTTCTGCCTGATCCCAATCGGAAAGCCTCGACTGTGCCTGCACTGGATCGCGATAGGTAAATATTTACCTCCTCGGTGTTCGGGGGCTTCCAGCGCTGGATTGCCAGAACGGTGGAGGACAGGGGAAGCCGCATTAGGATTCAGACGCTCCCCCCTCCCGTGGTAAGTTTCCCCCCGAGGGTTTTTTCCCAGAGCAGTTTTTTTTTCAGCACAGGAAGATTTGGGCGCAGCCAGCCCCACCATAGGCCGTAATAGGAATTACGGGACGGCTATAGCGGCACACAGTTGGCAACTTTGGCAGCGTCAGAAGAAGGAGCTGACGTTACTTTTAAAACATCATTCCCCACTATCCACGTGGACCTGGAGGGGGAATAGTAATTAACGTCGCCGGGAACTTGTGCAGCAGCAGGATAAGCCGTACCAGCTGTATCCTGCGCCCAAGTCTCCCGCCACCGATTTCATATGTATGCTTTTTTTCTTACTTATTTTCTTTAAAGGACAACTGAGGTGACATGTGACATGATGAGATAGACATGGGTATGTACAGTGCCAAGCACACAAATAACTATGCTGTGTTCCTTTTTTTCTTTCTTTGCCTAAAGAGTTAAAAAAACAGGTATGCAAGTGCCAGTTTCTATCTGGTTCGGGACTGGGTCAGACTGTAGCATAACCATCACTGATTAGTATTTACAGCCATAAAATACTTTCCTGTCAGTAAATGGCTACCCGGAGCAGGAAAGAGATAAAAAGGGTCAATAATTCATAGCTAAGAAAAACAAAAGTTTGCTTTCTTAAAACAGAAAGAATTTGCGATAATTCAGGTTGGAGTGAGCTTGAGATGTCTCCCAGAGCATCACTGCTGAATATATGCAAATTAACCATTGTTACCCTCAGAAGCTAAACACACCTCCAGAACCGCTGGAATGCAATGATGTGTCAGCTTGTTAATTTGTACAGAGCCATAATAATCCAACATGCATACAGACTGTTTCGGATTTTTTTTTTTTTTTTTTATTTTTTTTTTTTTTTTGGCCTTTCAGATTAAAATCACTTAAAAACCAGCCATCACGCGGATCTCTCCATCAGGTTGGCAGCGATATTGCCCATCCTTCATAATTAAATCATCATACCGGCCTTTATTAAATCTGTTCACTTTTTATATCAATGAGCTCCATTCTTTTTGTTTCCAACATTCCTGAGCCTTCTCCTCTCCAACACTTTTTTTATCTGCCAAATACACCACATACAATCTCGCCAAGAAAAAATTGCATACTGCTTCCAATGACAACTGCTCCTTCTTGAATACAATTAGATTCCTTGCATCCCACAGAACTTCCTTGAATACAGAAAACACGATCCACCCCTTTCTATCCTTTTCCTTTGCACCCAGTGACACTCCACCCATCACCATTAAAAGAGATGTGCCCCTAACCTCCACCACCACCTCTAAAAAAAACCCCAACTTCCTCCGAAAATCCCTTGCAAAATCACACTCCCAAAAAACGTGATCCACATCTTCTTCCCCTCCGCACCCTTCTCTTGGGCACCTTCCTGAGGGAGTCATACCCCTCCTTTTGCAAAAAACCCTAGTAGGGAGTGCTGATACCAGGGACATCCACACCACATCTTTTTGTCTGTTTGTTGTTCCTTTAATGTTCATTCTTTTCCATATTGTCTCTGCTTGTGCACTTGTCATTCCTTTTATATAACATATTATATCATTTCTTGTGATCCATTTTTTTATGTTCTGTTTATTTATATCCGCCAAGGCTGCTCCTGTCATATTGAAATTGTACAGAATTTCTTTGACCTTTTGATAGCATAGCGTGGTTGTGAATGCAACAGGCTTGCTCAGGTCCTTAGCAACCCATCCCAACTTGTTCCACAACCATCCTCCCAAGTATCTTACAAAATCCTTCACCCTCCCCTCTGACTCCAATACTCTACGGACAGACACCAGATAGTGCAGAGACAAAAAGGAAGCAACATCAGGGAAATCCCAACCACCCAGAGACACACCCTTGTGAACCGTCACCCGTGCCACCCTCTCCATCTTTGAACCCCAGAAGAAGACAAACAACATTCTCTGCACCTCTTGCATCCATCTTTTGCCAGGAGGCAAGACCAAACAGAAATACAACAACAACGGCAATATCACAGCTTTCACCACCAACACTTTCCCTGAAAAAGACAACTTCCGCAACCTCCAAAAATTCAACTTTCTTACCACTTTCCCTTTCACCTCATCCAAAGTCTTTCTACCTTTCATCTCTGCATCAAACACCACACCCAACACCTTGATCTCCTGACTCACCGGCACTTTCTCCACATTCAAAGGTACAGGCCTCCCAAAGGAAACCAGCTGGGACTTCTCCCAATTCACAGCCATTCCAGACATTCCACAAAACACCTTCACATGCAAATTCATCCTATCAATATCAGCCTGCGACCCACCCACAAACGCCACATCATCCATATAAGCCAAATACTTCACCTGCTCTCCACCACCACCTGGCACAACAAATCCTTTCACCACCTTGTCCCGTTGGACATACCTCAGCAAAGGCTCCACCACACAAATAAAAGCCATAGGCGACAGTGGACACCCCTGCCTGACTCCGGACAAAACGGGGAATAACCTGGACAAAACCCCATTTACCAAGACTTGGCTCGAAATTCCAGTGTAAAAACTTCTAATAACTTTTAGGAGACAATCAGGGACCCCTAATTTTGCCATCACCCCGAACAGGAAGGAGTGTGATACTCTATCAAATGCCTTTTCCAAATCGATACCCTCAATGACCATCGGCACTTTATTTTCCTGTGAAAAACTTATCATGTCCCTTAACAAAACCAGGTTATCGGCGCTTCTTCGACCGGGGACCGCACAGGTCTGCCCCTCTCCAATCATAGATGCTATCACACTCCTTAACCTGTTTGCGACCAATTTCGCCACTATCTTGTAGTCCACATTCAACAGCGAAATCGGCCTCCAATTTTTTATCAATTTTTTGTCTCCTTTCTTATAAATCAGGGTGATGACTCCCTCCCGCATTGATGGGGACAACCGTCCAGAAGAAAAAACCTCCTGGACCACCTCCACCACTTCCCCACCAATGATAGGCCAGGCCCACCTAAAAAACTCCACTGGGAGCCCGTCCTTCCCTGGAGTCTTGCCTGTTTGCATGGCACCCACTGCCGCCCATACCTCCTCCGTGGCCACCGACTCTTTCAGCTGCTGTACCTCCAACGGATCCAAACACTCCTCCAACACCTCATCACAATACTCTTCCATCTCCACATCTGACACAACATTCCCTCCTCCATACAAATCCACATAAAACTTCTGCACCTCTTCCACCACTTCAGAACCAACTACTTCCTTCTCATCCACCACCACTGACTCTAACACATCCCTACTGGACACCACCTTCTTAAAGAAGAACCGGGAGCAAGACTCCCCCTCTTCCAAATCTCTCACTTTCGCCTGATACACAATCCTCTTCCCACGCTCCATCAACATCCCCTTCATTCGCTGTCTTGCCTCCTCCAACTCTTCCTCCACCTCATACCCCCATTCCTTCATCTTCACCAAATACTGCAATCTCACTTTCCACTTCTCTTCCTCCTCTCTCTGCAAACACCTCTTCTCATACGCCAGATTCCTGAAAAAGCCAGAAATCCTCCTCTTTGCCCAATCCCACCATTCTAACAAATCCACAAAACCTCTCTTCCTACACACCCATCCTGCATACTCCACCCTAAATCTTTCAAGTACGTCCACATCCTCCAACAACTCCACATTCAACTTCCAGACTCCCTTCCCAAACACCACTCTCTCCGACGTTTCCAGGGAACAAAGAATGGCTCTGTGATCAGAAAAAGTGACCTGGTGATAAGAGACAGCAGAAACCAACACATACCTAGAAAGTAAAAAGTAATCTATGCGTGACTTAACCGTGCCCGCATCCGAAAAGTAAGTATATTCCCTGTCCGTACTGCCTGCCGCCAAAGCTGCATCCTGCAGTCCAAAATCTGTCACAATCTGGTTGAGGATCCTACTGGTGGAGTCCAGCTTGGTCTCTCCTGACCCCACTCGATCCCCAACCGATCTTATACAGTTCAGATCGCCGGCCACAATGGTCTTAATGCGGCCTGGCAGATTGAACTTGAGCACCTCCAAAAACTCCGCCCTCTCATTTTTGTCTGCAGGAGCGTAACAGTTAAAAAGACGGTACTGGGAACCAAAAAAATCAAAATTCACAACCATCATCCTTCCCGGAATGATGACAGCATGTGACAAAACCTTTATGCCTGGGTTATTAAACAGCACGCCAATGCCCTCATTCCTACTCTGGCAGGCAGGGGACCAGATGGCATTGCCCCCTGCCCATTCCCCAGAGCCTGGTACCGTCTTCAATATACACTCCTGCAGACAAAAAATATCCGCCCTAAAATTTGCAAGGTCCTGCAGGACTGCAGCCCGGCGGTATGAGGAGCCGATCCCCCTCACATTTACAGACAGCAGGGACAGCACCATCACCAAAAGACACCACGTGTTATGCACCCTACACTCAGCCATCATCACTTCTTGGATGCCCTGGGACTCTTCCTTAAGCCCACTGTAGCGGGCTCCTGCTTTCCTTTTCTGTTTTTCTTTCTTTTTTGTTTCTTTGACTCCGCCATATTCCAGTCCTCTGGACCAGAATCTCCAGCAGCACTCGGCCCAGGCACCTCTGGGTTAATCCTCCTAGCTGGTTTGGTGTTTTTCCAGCTAGTGGGTACAGGAGACTGCGTCATGTCAACTTTTAACTCTCCCTCAGAAATGTCACTGACAATACGCATTTTTGCCACATGGGTGTCATCACTCTCTGATTCTGTCACAGCCTCTTTTCTTTCTTGATAAGGTAGTGGATAATCACTGTCACTCTCTTCTATCACCACCTCTTTCTCCCCTTCCACCTTCCCAGGGTCTGTTATGTCCATCTCACACTCCTCCTCCTCATTTGCATAACCTCCTCCCACCTCCTCTGACATCATGCTGGCTGATTTCCCTCCTTTATTTGAATTTGGGGAGCTGTTATTTTTGGAGGGAAGTGAGGGAGTACCCTGCCGGGATCTCCCCACAGCAGTGTCAGTCTTTGTCTTTTTCCCTGCGCTTTTCACAGGGCTAGAATGTGCTGGCAGAGTCTTCTGCGAGAGAGCAGAAGAAGGGGCAGGCTTAGGATTGTGCAGGGGATCAGCTGACTGCACAGCTGTTTCCCCGCCTGCATTCCTCTTGTTCTCGCCGGCTGAGCCGGCTCCAGGAACTGTGGCACTACTGCTCCCAGCAGACCTGCGGCTACTAGCGTCCATGGCAGGCTGCTGGGGGTCTGTGCAGACATCAGGAACCTCTGCCTGGCTCACGAGAAGCACGGGGGAGGCTTCGGTACTGGTGGCAGGGGTCGGTGAAGCCTCAGCACACTCTCCAGGCTCACGCTGCGGGTCCCGCTCAGTAGAAACTGAGCTGATGACGTCACCTGCGCCAGGGGAATCCCGCTCTGCTGGAGAGCCGGGCACATCTTCGGGGAGCTGCTCCGGGGGGGTCTCCTCCACAATCTCACTCTGCACAGCCCCAGCCTGACTCTCCACAGTGGGGGGACTCGGGGCAACCTCAGTCACAGCACATACATCGGCCTCTCCTGTCCTGCTCGCTGCAGACTTGGCAGCGGCAGCCTTCTTACAGGCAGGACCGGCAACATTCTGCACATCACAGGGAAACTCTGCAGACAGAGGCACGGCGTCCTCTTCACCCCCACTCCCCACAGCATCATCATTTTCATCCACATCCTCACCCAGTTTTCTTTTCTTCACTCGCTGCAGCTTTGGCAACTCCTCTGCCTGCAGCATCTGGGAATCAGTTACTTCATCCACAGGGGGGCCAGGGGGGGTCTCAGCAGCGGTTGGGCCCATATGGACTACACTGGTGCCTTCTCCAGCTGCATCAGTAAGTGGGGTCTCAGTAACAGCCTCAGAGTCCCGGGGCTCCACACGGGGAGCCAGTGACCACCTCCTGCCCCTACCATAAGAACCAGCGGCAGCAGCATACGTGTAAATCCTTGTTTTACCACGCTTTTCACAATCTTTGGCCAAGTGGCCGCCCACACCACAGAGGTCACACACTTTCACCTTCTTGCAGCTGGAGCCAGGGTGCACTGGCTCCTTGCAATGTCTGCACCGCTCCTCCGAGACACAACTTCCAGTTCCATGCCCAAACATATAGCACCTCCGGCAGTAGAGAGGCTGCCCAGGATACGTGACATAACCTCTCTCCCCGGCAATAGAGAAGACAGGGGGTGGGTGAACTACATCATGCCAGCACCCCTCCTGCCTCTTGAACTTCACAATAAACTTCATTTTGCTTCTGTATACTCCTATGTGATTGTATATTTTTTCAGCAGAGCTCACATCCTCAAAATATCGCAGCATGAACAGCCTGACCACATCTGGCTCCACGAAAGGATTGTACATATGCACATAAATCTGTCTCGCCTTTTCATTAAATAATGGCGTGACCGACTCCAACCAATTAACATAATCTTCCCTGCTCTCTCTATAATCTGCCAGCACTTTTAGCGCATCTTCCTCATTATGCATTGTGATATCATAGGCCCCTTGTCCTGGGAAATCTTGTATTGCAAACATCTTGCTCTTATTCAGCTTCAACCCCTCCACCAGTACCTTATCGATGAACGCCTTCGGACCATGTCTCCTCCAATCCGTCTTTACGACAAAGCGAATTGAGTTCCGCAGTTTTGGCATGCCTCCTCCACCTCCTCCACTCGACGCAGCTGCCATCCTCTCCCCGTTTATCCAGGGCCCCCACAAGGAGGACCCTTAGAATACCCCTCGTTCCAAGTAAATATCCTCCACCTGATCTTCGCCAAAAGTCCTAGAAGCCACAGACTGTTTCGGATTGTTTGATCCTCTTCAGTGCATTGCATGGATTAATTTGGCTCTATGGAATAGGGCTTGTAACACCGAGAGGTACAGACTAACCAGCAAGCTCATGGTGACCCAGAACTCATTGGAGTGTGTGAGGGGCTACAATGGTCCTAAAAGCCCCCTTACTAAAATGCTAAGAAAAACAAAAGTTTGCTTTCTTAAAACAGAAAGAATTTGTGATAATTCAGGTTGGAGTGAGCTTGAGATGTCTCCCAGTGCATCACTGCTGAATATATGCAAATACTCCTACTCCATAGAGCCAAATTAATCCATGCCATGCACTGAAGAGGATCAAACAATCCGAAACAGTCTGTATGCATGTTGGATTATTATGGCTCTGTACAAATTAACAAGCTGACACATCATTGCATTCCAGCGGTTCTGGAGGTGTGTTTAGCAGAGCAGGGACAAGGTCCTCCAGCACCCAAGGCTGAGACACCAAAGTGCGCCCCTCCATCCCTCCCACCCCAGCTGTCACACTGATTACTATTAGACTAAGAGGGCCACAGGGCCCACACCCTCCCAACACCTTAATCTCTAGTTATCTGGCTTGTAGTCACTGCTATGTATCCCCTTTTCTTATTTCTTTCTGCTTCATACACAATTAGGAATGACAGCTGAATGAATTGTGCGCCCCCTCCTACACTGCGCCCTGAGGCTGGAGCCTCTCCAGCCTATGCCTCGGCCCGGCCCTGGTGTTTAGCTTCTAAGGGTACAATGGTTAATTTGCATATATTCAGCAGTGGTGCTCGGGGAGACATCTCGAGCACACTTCAACCTGAATTATCGCAAATTCTTTCTGTTTTAGGAAAGCAAATTTTTGTTTTTCTTAACATCTTAGTAAGGGGGCTTTTAGGACCATTGTAGTCCCTTACACACCCCAATGAGTTCTGGGTCACCATGAGCTTGCTGGTTAGTCTGTAATTCATAGCTTTTAGCTTTGGCATACTTCAATGAAGGTCATTGAACAGAGACAATGAAACAGTAAAAACTAGATTTAAATCTAAAATAAAACGGTGGGATATCTAAAAAAGTATTTTTTAGAAGGAGGATAGATACAATTGTTTTTCTCATCAGTTTATTTTCACCTTGAATGTCCTTTAACCAAACCCTTTTCAAAATGGCAGGGATCAGAAAATCACAGAAACATGCTTTTGGTGTGAAACAGCCATTATGGATACCTAAATAAACCTACTGCGATGGTGTCAAACACCTAAAGTGCAGGACCGTAGCCACCACCAATGGCTAACATTAAGGCATGTCGTTATTTAGATTCCTTTATTGTTGTATGAGTAGTTAGCGCACATAAAAAAAAAATGATTGGCCAAAGCATTAATTTACTTTGTCGTAATTGCATCCTGCACTCTTTTTTTTCCTTTTTTTTTTCTTTAAGTCTAAACATTTGCTAAAACGTCACCGAATTTCTTTACAACTTTGTATTGAGGTTAGTGTAGGTGGTAACATACCATACAATTTTTTTGAAGGAAGTCGAGTTTATTGATAATAAAAAACATATTACAACAGTATCAGTAATACAGGATCATAAGTACATAGAATTATAGTTGTATTGTGTACATATTTTTGCAGTGAACCTGACATGTTTTCAGTTGATTTAAAGAGAACCCGAGGAGGGGTTCTGTGAATAAAATCCCCATACAGAGGCTGGGTCTGTCTATAGAGCCCAGCCTCTGTTGCTATATAGATCGCTCCTAATCGCCCCCTGCACTCTACAATACCCCATAAATCACAGCCGCGCTATGCACGCTGTGTTTACCTCACTCCTGTCACTCTCGCCGCTCCCCCCGCCTCCTGCATCGCTCCGGTCCCGTCCGTGTCCCTTCCCTCCAATCAGCGGCGAGGGAAGGGGCGCGGGCGGGACCGGAGCGATGCAGGAGGCGGGGGTGCGGCGAGACTGACAGGAGAGAGGAAAACAGCTCGCTGCGACACGCTGCGTGTCGCCAACGCGGCTGTGTTTAGGGGGGGGTATTGCAGAGCGCAGGGTGGGCTTAGGGGCGAACTATATAGCAACAGAGGCTGGGCTCTATAGACAGACCCAGCCTCTGTATGGGGATTTTATTCTCAGAACCCCTCCTCGGGTTCTCTTTAAACCCAGAAAAACTAAAACTACAAACAATAACACAGCCTGTTACAATAATATAATAATTATATCTTATGGGTTTAACAGTAGAGACAGTGGGGGTAGCGGGTACTCAATAGAGTTGTTTAAAGAGAGACCAATCAGGAAGCAAATCCAGGGATAAAAAAATTCATCAAAATTGAGTGATTGAATCATCTATGAATGTGGGGGGAATCTAGCCAGGTCTTCCAGATTCTATTAAATTTAGTAATAGTACCTCTTTTTTCATATATAGCTTTTCTCAGAGGGATACCATACAATTTTTTACATTTCTTTTCAATTCAAGATTTACAATCAATATTTTGATTGATTGCAACATCTGAAAAATCTGACCAATGTACCAGACAGGTGTGTTAAATCTTTCCCCAAAATTGTCAATCTACCACACACCATACAATCTTGCAAAAATGTATCAGAAACTTCTGCCACTCCTTATCGAAGAAAAAAAGCAGGAAATCGAATCGGAATTTTCACTCGAATTAAAAAAAACTTTAAATTTTTCTGTAGAAATGATAGTTTTTATTGAATTGCTGTGAAATCAGATTTTGTTGTATCGTGTGTTGCGACCATTGACCAATAGGTCATCAGCATACGCTCACGTTTTAATATTTTCCCCCTTCATCTCAATACTTTTTACTCCTATACCTTTTTTTGTTTTAGATGTGTATATTATATTTAGTGCTGTGCGTATGTTTTTTGGAGATATTTGTTTTTCCAAAATGTACACTGATGTTTTCTGAAGATGGTTTCTGTAAATTCTGTTACTTTTCTATTTAATAGCTTTCCAGAATTTTTCCAATAACTAAGTCTCTAATTCCTCCATTTCTCTAGTACTAATTTATTTTGTCCCATATCAACATCTATAAAATTTGTGGATGTTCTAAATTAGACAAGTTTAAATTGTTCTGTTTGCTATAGTGTTCAGAAAAGGCATTGCCTATCCCCATTGTATCCTAAAGCATATTTTTTCCATCCTTAATTTTCTCTATGAAATGATAGGTAGGTGGGGGCTTTAACAGCTCTGCCAGTGTTTCCCGTGATTTATTTTTACCTAGCCTAATGCTGGGAACACATGATGCAATTTCGACGGGTGATTGGACAGGAAGTTGCACCATGTATACATGTCCAAATTGCTCCCAATTGATAAAGGGATTGATTTTCCTATGATAACTACACAAAATCGACCCCTTTCTCAATCGGAAAAGGATTGGACATGCCGGAAATAATCACCGCCGATCAGACGGGAAATTGCATCGTGTGTTCCCAGCATAAATCATTTCTTCTTTTTAGAATAAGCTTTCTGACGTGTGTTGTCAAATACTAGATTCAAGTTAAGGGCTGTCCAGTGTTAGTCGAGGAGCAAAAATGCAGACATCAACCCAACAAGCGTTGATTCCGGTGATACCTTTAATGACTTGTACATGGTTTATTGCAAGCTTTCCAAACGTAAAAAAAAAAACAAATTTGTAATAAAAAAAAACCTCTGGGGAGTACTTACCTCAGGATTCGGGAGGGGGAAGCATCTGGATCTTAACGAGGCTTCCCCCATCCTTCGGTGTCTCATCAATCCAGCGCAGTGACCCCCCGAACTGAGGCGAGGTAAATATTTACCCACCGCAATCCTGCACAGGCGCACTAGCAGCTCTTCATTCGGGTTAAAGCGGAGATAGCCAAACCCGATCGATCCGCTATTCTGGGCAGGTGCAAAGAGGTGCAAACTTCCTCAGTGTTCTACCATTCCTACCCAGTAGAGTTCAATACAACACTGAAGAAGTATTTTTACATTCAAAGAGAATGGAAACCCATATATAAATAAAAAAGTCAGATACTCACCTAAGGAGAGGGAGGCTCTGGGTTTCATAGAGCACTCCCTCTCCTCTCCCGGTCCCTGCTGTTGTCCTGGCTCCCCCGTAGCAGTATTCGACCGTTTCGGTCAAATACCGCTGTCTCCCGGCCGAAGGGAGGCTTCGGAAATGCTTTGGGAGCCCAAGTGCTCCCGAAGACGGGCCGCTCTACACTGCGCACACCTGAGCGCCCTCTATGACGCACTCACGCATACGCAGTGCGGAGCCTCCTGTCTTCGGGAGGACTCGGCTCCCGAAGACTTCCGAAGTCCCCTCGGCGGGGGAATTGAACGGGGGAGCCAGCACAGCAACGGGGGCATCGGGAGAGGAGAGGGGAGGCTCATTAAGACCGAGCCTTCCCTCTCCTTAGGTGAGTATTTGACTTTTTTTTTATTTAAATGGGTTCCCATTAGCTTTAAAAGGTGGTACAAATGTGTTATAGCTACTATAATGAATTCCTCTAGTCTCTGGATTGCAATCTTTCTATTATCTTCATTTTTTAACACGCTTGCTTCATTTGCGTGCTTTCTTCCATTTCCACTATTTGACCCCATTATTCCTTGATTTCATTGTAATTTGCACTAGTGCATGATCAGAAAAGACGCAAGTTCCAATGTTGGCTTCTTCTACCACTAGAATTTGTTTTTGGGGGATCAAGAAAAATGTGTAACTTTGAGCATGAATTGGGAAATTGTGAAAAAGAGTGAAATCCCTTTCACTAATCACAGATGTTCTTAATTTGCCAAATGTTCACCAATGAATATAGATTCAGTCATGTCTTTAGATTAATTATTTCCTACGTTGTTATCCGACTAATTCCTTTTCAGGAATCATATTGTGCTTTGAGCATCAGTTAAAGCCTCCCCTATTACAATCATCCCCTTTGCTTTTTCATGGGTGACTGGGGTTCAAATTCACTAAAGGGGTGGGGCCACAAACAGCCAATCAGATTTCCTTGGTGGATAAACTGCATCCATTCACACATTTTTGAGGCCAGGAACCCGAAAGCTCACATGCTGGGCCACTGACTGTGTGTCAAGGTTACAAAAAGTGGGCGGAGCCAAAAACTAATTTCACTGACAAAAAATATAAACTGCAGCCATTCTTACATTGTTAATGGCAGGGTTCCCAAACTTGACACTGTTGGTTACTAAGTGACTGGGATTAATATTCAGAAATGTGGGTGGAGCATACAACAGCCATTTAAAATTCACCTATTGATTTTCAAAGGGAATATTTACATTGCTGCCATTCTTACACTGTTAATGGCATAAGCCACAAACCAGGTACAGTTGGTCATTGGGTGACTGGGGTCCAAATTCACTAAAGGGGCGGAGCCACAAACAACCAATCAGATTTCTTTGCTGGATAAACTGCTTCCATTCACACAATTTTGATGCCAGGAACCCGAAAGCTCACAAATTTGGTCATTGTGTAGTGACTGTGTGTCAAGGTTACAAAACGTGGGTGGAGTCAAAAACAAATGTCCCTGGGAAAATGTAAACTGCAGCTCTTCTTCACTGATAATGGTCGGGGTTTTCAAACTTTGCACAGTTGGTCACTGGGTGACTGGGATTAATATTCAGAAAAGTGGGTGAAGCCTAAAAAAAGCCAATAAAAATGTGCCTGTTGATTTTCGAGGGTAACATTTAAATTGCTTCCATTCTTACACTGTAAGCGCTCTTTCACACTAAGATGTTGCGTTTGATGCGACGTTAAGGTCGCATAACGTGCCCCCAACGCAACGCATGTTAGCTTTGAAGTTGGACGTTACATTGCACTGCGTTATGCGTCTCTTGATGCGTACGTGATGAGTACTTTGACGCATACGGATCAAACGAAAACGGCGCATGCGGCACATTTTAAAAAACAACAACATTACTGAGCATGTGCAAGCAGTCTAACGCAGCCAAATACGAGGATAACGCACAGATAACGTTACTCTCCAATGCAACGTGTGCACTGTGAACAGACCATTGATTTATCATTGCTGTGAGTTGGGCTGCATTACAGGCTGCTGTAACGTGGAAGTCTAACGTCCCACTGTGAAAGCAGCCTTAATGGCACAAGCCACAAACCTGGTACAGTGATTGGGTCACTGGGGTTCAAATTCAGAAAAGGGGTCAGGGCCATAAACAGTGAATCAGATTTGTTTCATTTCACTGGGAAAATGCAATTTATTGATGCCAAGGACCCCAAAGCTCACAAACTAGGTAATTGAGTCATTGAATGTTTGTGTGTTAGGGTTAGAAAAAGTGGGCAGAGCCAACAGCAGCCAAATACATACCCGGGCAACGCCGGGCAATCAGCTAGTTGCCTCTATTATTCATTTTATTTATTGGGTATTCTCCCAGGTTTTCTCCCAGGAGATAATTTTTCATCTTTGATTTAAAATATTTTCCAGCACTTTTCAACTAAAAAGGTACCTAAAAGTAGGTGAAAAAGTACTACCAAACTTATTTTGAGTATTTTTTTGCTTTCTGGTGGCTGAAAATGCATTTTATTGACAAGTTTAAAAATATCACCCTGGAGAAAACTCAGGAGAAAAATGAATTGCATAGGGGCCCTGGTGTTTTGTACTGTTTTTGCTACTGAAATTTTTTTTTTTTTTGTAAATACTGCTCTCATTTTATTATCTATTCCAGTCTACACTTTTTTGACTCTTTCTCTCGACTGTTCTTACATTTTAGAGCATCTGCCACTGATTGTTGTTCCAAGCTATGGTCATTTTTATCTAAAATAATTTTGCATTGCTTTATGTGTTTAGAATACCCCCCCCCCCTCCCCCCATTTGACTGTTAGGCCCAATCTCAGCGGTCCGGCAAATTGATTGTATCCAAGGGGTTGGGTGTCTGTGTGCCAGAGCAAATAAAGAAGCTCCGCCTCTGTGTGTTACAGCTAATTTGCAATAAGTATTGATGATATCAGGTGATGCTCATGTAACTGATAACAGGTCACGGATTGTTTCTATGTTTCTACAAGTGCCAGTTAGTGACAGTAAAGGCCACATACCATTCAAGATAACCTGGACTGAAAATTAAAAGTCAAAATAAACATACTTACCTCCTGTGTAGTCTACTCATCAATCTTTTTCTCCCCTGGTGGTGCCTAACCCTAACTCCCCCCCCCCTGGTGCCTAACCCTAACCATCCCCCGGTGGTGCCTAACTCTAACCACCCCCCAGTGGTGCCTAACCCTAACCCTCTGGTGGTGCCTAACCCTAACCACTTCCCCCCCCCCGGTGGTGCCTGGCTTTAATCCCCCCTGTGGTACCTAACCACCCCCCCCCAGTGGTGACTAACTCTAACCACCCCCCAGTGGTGCCTAACCCTCCTTAACCCCCCACCAGTGGTGCCAAACGCGTACCTCCGCCTCTCCCCCGCCCCTCTCAGTCTTCCTTCGCTGAGAGGGGCGGGGGAGAGGCGACGATGCGCGTCTGATAGACGCGCTGTGAGGCAGGGCTGCAGCCGTTAGCCCTGCCTCCAGGAAGAGCAAAATCTACGACCAAGTTGGTCGATGATTTTGCAGGGGGGGGGGGGGGTTTGGGGGTGAAGGGACCCCCGTTTAGCCGCGGGATAGCGGCGTTTTAGCAGGGGCACACGTGCCCCTGCTAACTATGAGCTCTGAAGCGAGAATTATTCTCGCTTCAGTGTCTCTTTAAAGAGACCCAGAAATTCAAGTCTGAGATAGTCCATGAAAAGGGTGCCATAGCTGTGGTTGCAAGATCAAGAAGTACACACGAAGGGGGGAAGGGGGGTTGGAAGTAGGCAGGGGCCAAATGCTTACAATCTAAAGTGTGGGGGAGGGACACATAAGGTAGGGCTGTGGAAAAGGTGCTCAGTGGGGAGAGCTAAAGTGTGGTAGATGGGGGGGGGGGGGGGGTAGGCCATTTAAAAGAAATGTGTTTTGAGGGCATGCTTGAAAGTGTTGAAGGAAGGGGCAAGTCTGGGGGGGAGGGGTGGAAGGGAGTCCCACAGGGTGAGGGTGGGTCTTGAGAAGTCCTGTGGGCATGCAAGGGAGCGAGAAATGAGTAGGGCGGTCAGACGGAGATCATTGGAAGACCGGAGGGTGCAGGCAGGTATATATCTGGGGATGAGCTCAGAGATGTAGGTTGGGCAGGTCTTGTGCACAGATTTGTAGACCAGGAACAGAATCTTAACACTAATCCTGAAGCAGATAGGGAGCCAGTGTAGGGCTTTGCAGAGGGGAGAAGTGGAAGCAGAGCGGTGTGAAGAATGGATGAGTCTAGCTGCTGCATTCATGCAATGCATTTCAAGGGGAGGCCAGACAGTTGGGCATTGCAGTAGTCAAGGCGGGAGATGACAAGGGCATGGATTAGAAGCTTGGTAGTAGTGTTGGGCGAACACCTAGATGTTCGGGTTCGAGAACGTTCGCCGAACATCGCCGCGATGTTCGGGTGTTCGCGCCGAACTCCGAACATAATGGAAGTCAATGGGGACCCGAACTTTCGTGCTTTGTAAAGCTTCCTTACATGCTACATACCCCAAATTAGCAGGGTATGTGCACCTTGGGAGTGGGTACAAGAGGAAAAAAAATATTTGAAAAAGAGCTTATAGTTTTTGAGAAAATTGATTGTAAAGTTTCGAAGGAAAAACTGTCTTTTAAATGTGGAAAATGTCATGTTTCTTTGCACAGGTAACATGCTTTTTGTCACCATGCAGTCATAAATGTAATACAGAGAAGAGGTTCCAGGAAAAGGGACCGGTAACGCTAACCCAGCACCAGCAGCAGCACACGTGATGGAACAGGAGGAGGCGCAGGAGGAGAAGGCCACGCTTTTTGAGACACAACAACCCAGGCCTTGCATGAGGACAAGAAGCGTGCGGATAGCATGCTTTTTACCGCCATGCAGTCATAAATGTAATAAAGAGAAGAGGTTCCATAAACAGGGACCGGTAACGCTAACCCAGCAGCAGCAGCAGCACACGTGATGGAACAGGAGGAGGCGCAGGAGGAGAAGGCCACGCTTTGAGACACAACAACCCAGGCCTTGCATGAGGACAAGAAGCGTGCGGATAGCATGCTTTTTACCGCCATGCAGTCCTAAATGTAATAAAGAGAAGAGGTTCCATAAACAGGGACCGGCAACGCTAACCCAGCAGCAGCCAGCAGCACACGTGATGGAACAGGAGGAGGCGCAGGACGAGAAGGCCACGCTTTGAGACACAACAACCCAGGCCTTGCATGAGGACAAGAAGCGTGCGGATAGCATGCTTTTTACCGCCATGCAGTCCTAAATGTAATAAAGAGAAGAGGTTCCATAAACAGGGACCGGTAACGCTAACCCAGCAGCAGCAGCAGCACACGTGATGGAACAGGAGGAGGCGCAGGAGGAGAAGGCCACGCTTTTTGAGACACAACAACCCAGGCCTTGCATGAGGACAAGAAGCGTGCGGATAGCATGCTTTGTACCGCCATGCAGTCATAAATGTAATAAAGATAAGAGGTTCAATAAACAGGGACCACGCGGCAACGCTAACCCAGCAGCAGCAGACGTGATGGAACAGGAGCAGGCGCAGGAGGAGAAGGCCAAGCTTTTTGAGACACAACAACACAGGCCTTGCATGAGGACAAGAAGCGTGCGGATATAGCAATGCTTTTTGCCGCCATGCAGTCATAAGTGTAATACAGATGAGAGGTTCCATAAACAGGGACCGGCAACGCTAACCCAGCAGCAGCAGCACACGTGATGGAACAGGAGCAGGCGCAGGAGGAGAAGGCCATGCTTTTTGAGACACAACAACCCAGGCCTTGCATGAGGACAAAAAGCGTGCGGATATAGCAGCAATGCTTTTTGCCGCCATGCAGTCATAAATGTAATACAGATGAGAGGTTCAATAAACAGGGACCGGAAACGCTAAACCATCCCAGATGTTCATTGGTCATGTTACTTGGTTGGGGTCCTGGAGTGTTGCGTAGTCGTTTCCAATCCAGGATTGATTCATTTTAATTTGAGTCAGACGGTCTGCATTTTCTGTGGAGAGGCGGATACGCCGATCTGTGACGATGCCTCCGGCAGCACTGAAACAGCGTTCCGACATAACGCTGGCTGCCGGGCAAGCCAGCACCTCTATTGCGTACATTGCCAGTTCGTGCCAGGTGTCTAGCTTCGATACCCAATAGTTGAAGGGTGCAGATGGATTGTTCGACACAGCTACGCCATCTGACATGTAGTCCTTGACCATCTTCTCCAGGCGATCGGTGTTGGAGGTGGATCTGCACACTTGCTGTTCAGTGGGCTGCTGCTGCATGGGTGTCAGAAAATTTTCCCACTCCAAGGACACTGCCGATACCATTCCCCTTTGGGCACTAGCTGCGGCTTGTGTTGTTTGCTGCCCTCCTGGTCGTCCTGGGTTTGCGGAAGTCAGTCTGTCGGCGTACAACTGGCTAGAGGAGGGGGAGGATGTCAATCTCCTCTCTAAAGTCTCCACAAGGGCCTGCTGGTATTCTTCCATTTTGACCTGTCTGACTCTTTCTTCAAGCAGTTTTGGAACATTGTGTTTGTACCGTGGATCCAGAAGGGTATAAACCCAGTAATTGGTGTTGTCCAGAATGCGCACAATGCGTGGGTCGCGTTCAATGCAGTCTAGCATGAATTGAGCCATGTGTGCCAGAGTCCTACCAGAATCCTCATCATCCTCTTGTGAGCGTTGTGATAGTTGTTGTGATGCATCATAGTCGTCACCTTCTTCCTGGTCTGCTTCTGCTGACCATTCGCGCTGAATTGTGCAAGTCCAACGTGCACCGCTCTGGCCCTCGTCAGTGGTGGCAGGAAATTCCTGCTCCAACTCCAGCTGTTCCTCCTCCTCTTCTTCGTCATAGCTGCTGGGGCCAGCGTTTCCTGAGGCGGATGGCCTGATGTTGGTACCATCACGCTGATCGTTTTCTCCTTCAGATTCCCCCAGTTGCATCATGACAGCTGTTTCCTTGATTTTCAACATTGACCTCTTCAGTAAACACAGCAGTGGTATGGTAATGCTGACTGAAGAGTTGTCACTGCTCACAAGCAACGTGGATTGCTCAAAATTTTGGAGGACTTGGCAGAGGTCCAACATGTTGGCCCAATCGGATCCACAGAAGCTTGGCAGCTGGCCGGATGCGCCTCGGTACTGCGCCGTCATGTACTGGACCACTGCACTCTTCTGCTCGCAAAAGCGGGCTAGCATGTGCAGCGTAGAATTCCAGCGCGTAGGGACATCACACAGCAAGCGATGGTGGGGAGATTGAAGCGCTCCTGCATCTTGGCGAGTGCCCCCGAAGCAGTACTTGAATTTCTACAATGTTTGGCCACTCGTCGCACCTTCAACAGAAGATCGGCCACGCCTGGGTATGTCTTTAGGAACCGCTGAACTACTAGGTTCATCACGTGCGCCAGGCAAGGGATGTGTGTCAGCTTAGCCAACCTTAAAGCGCGAATGAGATTACTCCCATTATCACACACAACCATGCCCGGTTTCAGGTCCAGCGGTGCCAGCCACAAATCCGTCTGTTCCTTTATTCCCCTCCAAATTTCCTCCCCTGTGTGCTGCTTATCCCCAAGGCAGATCAGCTTCAGCAACGCTTGCTGACGCATGCCAACAGCTGTGCTGCACTGCTTCCACGATCCTACTGCTGCTGGTGCTGGGTTCGCGTTTCCGGATGAGGTACAGCTTTGAGATGCGTTGGAGGAGAAGGAGTCAGAGAGGTAGGTGCTGCTGTTGTTATCCAGTGGGAGGGACGGCGGTGCAGCTGTTTGCGGCGTGGGCAACACCCGCGCCGTAGCAGGTGAGGAATCGCTGCCAGGCTCCACAAGGTTCACCCAGTGCGCGGTAAGGGAGATGTATCGACCCTGGCCGAACGCACTCGTCCAGGTGTCAGTGGTGAGGTGAACCTTGCAGGCAACGGCATTCTTCAAGCTTCGGGTTATTTTGCTGACCACGTGCTCATGCAACTCAGGCACTGCAGAGCGCGCAAAGTGGTAGCGGCTGGGAACCACGTAACGTGGGATGGCCACTGACATCATGCCCTTGAAGCTGTTTGTCTCCACCACTCGATATGGCAGCATTTCGCAGGCCAGAAGCTTGGCTATGCTGGCTGTTAGTGCCACGGCCCGGGGGTCCTTTGCTGGCAATTTCCTCTTGCGCTCAAACATCTCCGACACGGGTTACCACCTAGGTAACCACTCATTAGGCAGGTGAGGAGATTAGACCTGTCCTCACTCAGGATTAAGAAGTCGCTCTCTGTAGATAGGAAGAAAGGGGGTAGATCACCCCTCCACCTGGGGTGGACTCAAATATATTGGTAGGTGAACAGAGGCGCCAGAAGGATAAAAGTACATAACATTTTTAAAAAATTGCTGGGAGGAAGTGGTGGACTCTCCTCCGTTAAAGCAGACACCAAGGACTGTAAATATATAGATATACACATTTATTGAAAATACCCCAAAGATGCAACGCGTTTCGCGGGCACAGCCCACTTCTTCAGGCAATAAGCAGGGGATAAACAACAGCAATTCAGTTATAGCAAGCAGAGCACCTCTCAGAGGTGCTCTGCTTGCTATAACTGAATTGCTGTTGTTTATCCCCTGCTTATTGCCTGAAGAAGTGGGCTGTGCCCGCGAAACGCGTTGCATCTTTGGGGTATTTTCAATAAATGTGTATATCAATATATTTACAGTCCTTGGTGTCTGCTTTAACGGAGGCGAGTCCACCACTTCCTCCCAGCAATTTTTTAAAATTTTTATGTACTTTTATCCTTCTGGCGCCTCTGTTCACCTACCAATAAACATCTCCGAGACAGACAACTGAACCGTAGGGCTGCACACTGAAGGGCTGTTGGTTGTTGTGTTTGATGAAGACTGGGAGACCTCAAGAGCACTACTCCGGAAAGTGACAGTGTCAGCGTCGTCTGATGTTTGTGAATGTTGTGAACCACGCAATGGCTGGGCTACTGCTGCTGCTGAAGCGGGTCTGGAGGTGAGTCTGGTGAACCCAAGGGAGGCAGTGTTGCTGGTACCCTGTCCTGTCTAGTTTGCCCACAGAGTGGGATGTTTGGATAGCATGTGGCGGCTCATGCTGGTGGTGGAGAGGTTGTTAATACTTTTCCCCCTGCTCAGGCGGGTCTTGCACACCTTGCAAATCGCCATGGTAACATCCTCAGTGCAGTCTTCAAAGAAAGCCCAGACTTTGGAGCACCTGCCTTGCTGTCGATTTCTGTTTGCGCCTCTTTTGCCTCTCACTTGAACTTCCACGCTTGTGGTGCCTGAAATTGCGCGCCGCCTACCTTGTGGCACAAGGCGAACTCGTGCAGCAGTGGGTTCTTCAACAGACTCATCTGTGCTGCTGCTACGACAGCGATGTTCTCGTTCACAAACAAAATCTGGGTCTATGTCCACATTGTCCATACCCTCCTCTTCCATCTCCTCAAACTCGTCATATGCCATTGTGGGGGGCCGCCGCCGTGGAGTAGAGCTCCCCAGAACAACCTCTGCGCAGCTCACTCCAACGCCGTCTTCCAGAGCTTCTCGGCCGACCTCCTGCAATTGCAACCCCTCCTGCCCAACTTGCTCTGGGATTTGGGTTTCAAAGTCCTCGGACTCGCCTTGTTGTATTTCAGTGCGCGGTGCATTTCCCACAGTTAATGGTTGTGAATCCGGGCACAACATTTCTGGCTGTTCCTCCATTGACCTTTCAAAGGTGGAAGTTTGTTGGCCTGGGAATAGCTCCTGCGAATACCCCATTGTGTCCTGAGGTAATTCATCGGACTGGTTATCTGGCAGTTGTGTGCGTGGTGTCGCTGCCGGTTGTGTCAGCTTTGTGCCCACTGGCTCCTTGTAACTGGCTGAGGACTCGGACCTCGTGCGTGATGTGCTGGTGCTGCTTAACCCACTGCTGGACGCTTGAGAGGTCATCCAAGTAATTATCTGGTCCTGTTCTTTTGGATCTGTGAGGGTTGTTGTCCTGGACAACATGGGCGGTATTGAGTGGGTTTTCTTGGGCCTGTACGTGAACCGTCAGGGGAAACACCTCTTCCCTTGCCCCTCCCTCTTTCACCGGATTTCTTCCTCATTTCACTTATCCTTAAAGTACACGCTGACTGGCAGCAGTACAGTGGCAGTACAGAAATGCTATACAGTGGTGGGTGAGCGGTGTACCACTATTGCCAGCAGCGACACAGAGCACAATGCTATACAGTGGCGGGTGAGCGGTGTACTACTGTTCCCAGCAGACACAGAGTGGCAGTAAACACAATGCTATATAGTGTGGCTGAGCCGTGTACACACAGTGGCAGTAAACAATGCTATATAGTCTGGCTGAGCGGTGTACACAGAGTGGCAGTACACACAATGCTATATAGTCTGGCTGAGCGGTGTATACACAGTGGCAGTAAACAATGCTATATAGTCTGGCTGAGCGGTGTATACAGAGTGGCAGTGAACAATGCTATATAGTCTGGCTGAGCGGTGTACACAGAGTGGCAGTAAACAATGCTATATAGTCTGGCTGAGCCGTGTACACACAGTGGCAGTAAACAATGCTATATAGTCTGGCTGAGCGGTGTACACACAGTGGCAGTACACAATGCTATACAGTCTGGCTGAGCGGTGTACACAGAGTGGCAGTACACACAATGCTATATAGTCTGGCTGAGCGGTGTATACAGAGTGGCAGTAAACAATGCTATATAGTCTGGCTGAGCGGTGTACACAGAGTGGCAGTAAACAATGCTATATAGTCTGGCTGAG
Source organism: Hyperolius riggenbachi (assembly GCF_040937935.1). Lineage (NCBI taxonomy): Eukaryota > Metazoa > Chordata > Amphibia > Anura > Hyperoliidae > Hyperolius > Hyperolius riggenbachi. Next base: position 557,630,510 of record NC_090647.1, read on the forward strand.
CGGTGTACACACAGTGGCAGTACACACAATGCTATATAGTCTGGCTGAGCGGTGTACACAGAGTGGCAGTACACACAATGCTATATAGTCTGGCTGAGCGGTGTACACACAGTGGCAGTAAACAATGCTATATAGTCTGGCTGAGCGGTGTACACAGAGTGGCAGTACACACAATGCTATATAGTCTGGCTGAGCCGTGTACACACAGTGGCAGTAAACAATGCTATATATAGCGTGGCTGAGCGAGGTACACAGTGGCAGTACACACAATGCTATATAGTGTGGCTGAGCGAGCGGTGTACTACTGTTCCCAGCAGCGACACACAATGACTGGGGGGACCCTGGCTAGCGTGGCTGGAGCGCGAACTACCCTGCCTGCCTACCCAAAGCTAAACCCACAGACAAATGGCGGAGATATGACGTGGTTCGGGTATTTATTTACCCGAACCACGTGACCGTTCGGCCAATCAGAGCGCGTTCGGGCCGAACCACGTGACCCGTTCGGCCAATCAGAGCGCGTTCGGGGTCCGAACCACGTGACCCGTTCGGCCAATCACAGCGCTAGCCGAACGTTCGGGGAACGTTCGGCCATGCGCTCTTAGTTCGGCCATGTGGCCGAACGGTTTGGCCGAGCACCATCAGGTGTTCGGCCGAACTCGAACATCACCCGAACAGGGTGATGTTCTGCAGAACCCGAACAGTGGCGGACACTGTTTGCCCAACACTACTTGGTAGTGTCAGGGATCAGAAAGGGGAGGACCTTGGAGATGTTGCAAAGGTGGAAATTCTAGTCTCTGGTAACATTTGGATTGTGGGGCTGAAGGAGAGATCAGAGTCTAGGGCAGGCATGGGCAAACTTGGCCCTCCAGTTGTTAAGGAACTATAAGTCCCACAGTGCATTGCAGGAGTCTGACAGCCACAGTCATGACTCATAAAGGCAAATGCATTGTGGGACTAGTATTTCCTTAACAGCTGGAGGGCCAAGTTTGCCCATGCCTGGTCTAGGGTGACACCCAGGCAGTGGGCCTGGGAGTTAGGGTGAATGGAAGTGCTGTTGAATATCCGGAAGGGGTAGTGCAGCACGGGGACGGAAAAATAATGAGCTCACTTTTATCCAAGCATAGATTACTTGCCTGTGGCTTGGGGACAGCACATGGTTGTGCATGTTGTTCTGCAGGCTGTGCTGGTCGCAGTTGTGTAGAAGGAATGAGGATTGTGTACATTGTGTCTGGCAGAGACTGACAAGAGACAGGCTGCTTGCAGACAGGACAGGCAAGATAGGCAACAAGTGACAGGCAGTACAGCGACTGCATAGCTGGAGGTGTTGGGAGAGCTGCGCATAGCCTGACAGGAGGCAGACTCGGGACCTGGGACCTGAGAATGGTAGGAGTGTGGTAAAGCTCAGAGGAGCACCTTCAGTGAGCTAGTTCGTGAAAGTGAATGGTCATTTGTGACCAAGCTGAGGCTTTAAGTGCAATGCCGAGAAAAGAGGCCACAGTGGACCATCTGAGTCAAGAGGCGGGGACCCGGCACCAGGAATCTGCCTACTTATTCCAGGGCCACCTTTACCCCTGGCTACATATACTGGGGACATATACACCTGGCTACATATACTGAGGACACATATACACCTAGATACCTATTCTGGGGACGCCTATAGGCCTGGTTACCTATACTGGGGGCACCTATTTTGGGGGAACTGCTGCCAGATTAACTGTACTTTTGGGGAACCGCTGCTGGATTATGTGTGTGTTGGGGTAATTGCTGCTGCCAGATTATGTCTATTTTAGGGGAACCACTGCCATATTATCTGTATTTTGGAAGAACCTCCGCCACATTACATGGATTTTTGGTGAAATGCTGTCAGATTACATGTATTTTGGGGGGAAACACTATGGAAGAGCTCAAACTTCCCTGGCAGACCTTTTACACCACTGCTAAGGTCATGTAAATTTGGCCCCACCCATTACCACACCCACATTCTGTTGCATGGCCACGCCCCATTTTTGGTGCCACCCCTTCTTAGAGGGCGCATTAATTGTCTTTGTCCCCAGGCGCTGAAAGCCCTAGCTACGCCTCTGGCAGTGTGGTCACTGATAATAGATCGTGGCTGTCACCCGATAATATTAAACACCTAACTTTTTAAAAAAAATGACCAAAGGTGTGTTACCACCAAATTAAGCGACTCCTCCCCACAGATGTCACTGATTGATGCAAATATGATAATACAAACTGGTTTTATAAATACAGACAGTGTCTGCAGAGAAACACTGTCCAAAGTCCCAGCACACTTTGAGCAGGTCACAAATATTGTGAGTCAAGTTGGAACGATGTCATTCCACATATCCATCTAACCATATTCAGTGTCACCTGATGGAAAGTGCAGAGTAGAAACAGTGGTGTAGCTAAGGAGCTGTGGGCCCCGATGCAAGTTTTATATTGGCTGCCTACACGCTCATAGATGGAGGGGAGAGGGGATGGGGGACCCATGTGAGGGAGGAGGGGTCCAATCCCCTCCCCACCACTGTACCGCTGCCCTCCTTCCTTCCTGCTACTCCCTCCAGGTTATCTATACTGGGGGCAATTATACTACCTATCGGGGGGGCATTCTCACAAGGTTGCCTCATGCGGCAAAAAGTCTAGAACCGGCCCTGCACGGCTTGGAGAAGACCCTAATCCTGGGAAAGGTCAAGGGCAAAAGGAGGAGGGGGCGGCTGAGAATGAGATGGCTACATAGTATCATGGTAGCGTGTGTGTGTGTGTGTTGTGTGTGTGTTGTGTGTGTGTGTGTGTGTGTGTGTGTGTCGCGATTACGCGAAAACGGCTTGACCGATTTGAACAAAACTTGGTATACAGATCCCTTACTACCTGGGATGATATGTTCTGGGGGTCTCGCGTCCTCCCTGCACACCTGGGCGGAGCTACAAACAGCAAATCAGATTTCACCCATTCAAGTCAATGGAAAAAATATAAAAGGCTGCCATTCTCAGAGTAATCAAGCCAGAGTCCCCACACTTGGCACAGTTGGTCACTTGGTGACCGAGGTTACAAATCCAGGAAAAGTGGGCGGAGCATAAAACAGCCAATCAAATTTCAGCCGTTCATTTTACATGGGAAAATGTAAACTGCAGCCATTCTTAGACTGTTAATCGCAGGGTTCTCAAACTTGACACAGTTGGATGGAGCCTACAACAGCCAATAAAAATTCACCTTTTGATTTTCAAAGAGAATATTTCATCTGCTACCATTCTCTTATACTATTAAAAGCAGATGCCTCAAACCTGGTACAGTTGGTCACTGGGTGACTAGGGTCCAAATTCAGAAAGGGGCGGAGCCACATACAGCCAGATTTGTTTATTTTTCAATGGGAATATACAAAGTATTGATACCAAGGACCCCAAAGCTGATAATCTTGATAATTGAGTGACTGTATGTCAAGGTTAGAAAAAGTGGGCGGTGCCAACAATAACATTTTTCACATGGCAGGGTTCCCAAACTTTACACAATTGGCCACTGGGTGACTGGGATGAATATTCAGAAATGTGGGTTGAGCCTACAACAGCCAATCAAAATGTACCTATTGATTTTCAAGGGGAATATTCACATTGCTACCATTCTTACACTGTTAGTGGCAGAGGCCTCAAACCTAATACAGTCAGTCATTGGGTGACTGGGGTCCAAATTCACTAAAGGGGTGGAGCCACAAACAGCCCCAAAGCTCATAAACTTGGTCATTAAGTGACTGTATGTCAAGATTAGAAATAGTAAGCGGAGCCAAAAACAACTAACTTTTTACATGGGAAAATGTAAACTGCAGCTTTTCTTACACTGTTAATGGCAAGGTTCTCAAACTTCACACAGTTGGTCACTGGGTGACTAGGATAAATATTTGGAAAAGTAGGTGTAGCCTACAAGAGCCAATCAAAATTCACCTATTGATTTTCAAAGGGAATATTGAAACTGCAGCCATTCTCACACTATTAATAGCAGAGGCCTCAAACCTGCTACAGTCGGTCGTTAAGTGTCTGGGGTTCAAATTCAGTAAAGGGGCAGAGCCAAAAACAGCCAGATTTATTTGCTGGATAAACTGCTTCCATTAGCACAATTTTGATGCCAGGAACCCAAAAGCTCACAAACTTGGTCATTAAGTAGTGACTGTGTGTCCAGGTTACAAAAAGTATGTGGAGTTAAAAACAGATTTTTCTGGGTTTGTAAACTGCAGCCCTTCTTCACTTTTAATGGCAGGCCCAGGGTTCTCAAACTTAGTATAGCTGGTTAGTGGGTGACTGGGATTAATATTCAGAAAACTGGGTGGAGCCTAATATGCCAATCAAAAATCACATGTCACTTTTCAAGGAGAATATTAAAATTGCTGCCATTCTTGCACTGTTAGTGGCACAAGCCTCAAACCTGGTACAGTTGGTCATTGGGTCACTGGGGTTCAAATTCAGAAAAGGGGACAGAGCCACAAACAGTCAATCAGATTTGTTTCATTTCATGGGAAAATACAAATTATTGATGCCAAGGACCCCAAAGCTCACAAACTTAGGCATTGAGTAGTGACTTTGGCCTAGTGCACATCAGAGAGGTTCGGCAGCGTTTTTCGATCCGCTTGTGGCTGCGGAAACACTTGGGTAATGTATTTCAATGGGCTGGTGCACACCAGAGCGGGAGGCGTTTTGCAGAAACGCAAACTCCCGGGCTGCTGCAGATTTTGGATTGCGGAGGCGTTTCTGCCTCCAATGTTAAGTATAGGAAAAACGCAAACCGCTCTGAAAAACGCTACTTCAGAGCGGTTTTGCAGGCGTTTTTGTTACAGTAGCTGTTCAGTAACAGCTTTACTGTAACAATACATGAAATCTACTACACAAAAAAAAACACTTCACAAAACCGCAAAATGCTAGGAGAAACGCTACTGAAAAATAAGAAAAAGCGTTTCAAAATCTGCTAGCATTTTGCGGATCTGCTAGCGGGTTTTGGTGTGCACCAGGCCTATGTGTCCAGGTTACAAAACGTGGGCGGAGCCAAAAACAAATTTCAATGGGAAAGCGTAAACTGCAGCCCTTCTTACACTGTTTATGGCAGGGTTCCCAAACTTTGCCCAGATGGTCACTGAGTGACTGAGATTAATATTAAGGGAAGTGGGTGGAGCCTATAATAGCCAATCAAAATTCACCTGTTGATTTTCAAGTGGAATATTTAAAGAGAAACTCCAACCAAGAATTGAACTTTTTCCCAATCAGTAGCTGATACCCCATTTTACATGAGAAAGACAATGATTTTCACAAACAGACCATCAGGGGGCGCTGTGTGACTGATTTTGTGCTGAAACCCCTCCCACAAGAACCTCTGAATACCGCGGTACTGCTGGCAAACTGCTACAATGTAACAATGTTCACAGACAGGAAATAGCTGTTATTAGCTGTCTGTAACAGACAGAACAGCTAGACACAGCTAAATAACCTGCCCACAGTAGCAATGTCACCATGTAATAAATGTCAGAATGTGAATCTGGGAGAGGAAAGATTTTACAATGAGCAAACACTGACTAAATCATTTATACATAATTATTGTAAAAATGAAGCACTTTTCTTATTACATTATTTTCACTGGAGTTCCTCTTTAAAGTGCTGCCATTTGTACACTGTTAATAGCAGATGCCTCAAACCTGCTACAGTTGGTCATTGGGTGACTGGGGTTTTCAATGCTGGAGAGGGGCGGAGCCACAAACAGCCCATCAGATTTGTTTCATTTCTATGGGAATATACAAATTATTGATGCCAAGGACCCCAAAGCTCACAAACTTGGTCATTGAGTGTTTGTGTGTTAGGGTTAGAAAAAGTAGGCGGAGCCAACACCAGCCAAATACATACCCGGGCAACCAGCTAGTAGTGACTAAACTACATATCTTTAGTGCCCAAGGAGTTCTGCATAATAAGGTAAGGATGGTGAGGGTCTAGCTCTGCCTCTGATCTAGGTGGCTGCACATGGCTTTTGGTGATGGATTTTTTTTTAAATTGGAGTAGGTAGACATACTGTACAATCATTTTAAAGTACACCTGAAATGAGAAGCACATGGTGGCTGCCATGTTTATTTCCTTTTAAGCAATACCAGTTGCCTGCCAGTCCTGCTGATCTCTTTGGCTACAGTACTTTCTGAATCACACACCTAAAAAAAAGAATGTGGCTAATCCCACCAGACTTGAGTCAGAAACCTCTGATCTGCATGCTAGCTCGGCAGGACCGGAGAAGGAAAAAATGGCACATACGTCAATAGAAACTTTCCGGCGTGCCATTAAAAAGCATGGATATATATAATTTACTGTTTTAAAGTATGACATTCTGGCGCACTGCCGCTGTTGAAGTACAGGGAGGAAATTAGGGCGCACTGCCGGTACAATACATTTTTTCCTGCTCCCCTGCAGAGCACACTGTAACTTCCTTGTCCAGCGTTGTGCTACTCTCCTCACTTCAGCTGTCCTGCTGTATCCCCCGGTTACTTTCTTCTGCCTCCCCCGCCCCCTCGCACGTCCAATTTTGTCCCCCAGTGATTTCATCTCTGCCCTGGCCTGGAGTGTAATGCTACAACAGTCCAACCTAAGCAGATCTTACGAACAGCTGGTGGATGTATCTGCGCGCTGCCGCTGGAGACTTTCTGATCCACCAATCACGCGGGGGGGCGCTGCTCCAGAACTGCCAATCACCGCTGCTCATTTCTCTGCTCTGTCTGCTAATTGGACGCGATGGTCTCGGAGGCGGGAGCATTAGGTCCAATTAGCAGACGGAGCAGAGAAATGAGCAGCGGTGATTGGCAGTTCTGGAGCAGCGCCCCCCCGCGTGATTGGTGGATCAGAAAGTCTTCAGCGGCAGCGAGCAGATACATCCACCAGCTGTTCGTAAGATCTGCTTAGGTAGGACTGTTGTAGCATTACACTCCAGTCCGGGGCAGAGATGAAATCACTGGGAGACAAAATTGGACGTGCGGGGGTAGGCAGAAGACAGGAATCGGGGGACACCGCAGGACATGAGGGGCGGACCCCAGACCAACGATAAATAACGTTTTAAAGTTACTGCACATCTTTAAAACTATAAATACTGTTTTAAAAGATTTATCACTGTGCGCCATTTTTTCCCCACGCCATATTTTCCTGACCTGACATAAGGTATACACTGTGCACTACAAGGAGGACGGGAGTAGATGCTGCTGCTGCAGCCTAGCAAGTGGGGGAGAAAAATACATATATAAACAAATATAGTATAGAATATAGTATAGAATAGAAACAAATGGCGCACGGTGCCGCTGAAAAAGTGCTTAAAATGCTATTTTGCATTTTTATGTCATTGCGCCTATGACCTTTAAAGTCATATATTGTGATACTGCACTAAAACGCTATATAAAAAACGGTAATATAATGAAAATGCTAAATAGCATCTTATGCACTTTATCGGTGGCACCGTGCGCCATTTTTTCTCGGCACCACTTTTGGCTGTACGCCAGCAGGACAGTCAGGCAATTTGAAATAAAATATGTCATTCTTTAAATCTCTCGCTTCAGGTGTGCTCTAAAGGGAGGTCTGGTTTGATTAATAGCATCACATAGCAGAGTGGGTAACCCTGTATAGACAACTGTATATTGTCTGGGAAAGGCTGGATGCAGATATGGAAAAAAATGCACCATTTCAGACATCTTTTTCGACTCTTGGTTTGGTAGTAACTGATGTTTTCACATTATTATATTCATCATATTACCTACCACAGAACTCAGAATGTTATATTATCCCAACAGTGTCATCAGGACTGGAATATGTACAGACTGGATCGGACATCACTCGGTGTAATATGAAGTGTCCTGATGGCCTTCCCACTCTGCTGCTTTCCAGGCGATGTGGAGGGGAGGAGAGGGAGAGGCTGCTGCAGCTCATCTGTCACATCCGCTACACTGACCGATTCCACCCCAGATTTCACCTGGACACAGACAGCGGCTGCTGGACCCTCCCCCAGGCTGGGAGGGGAGACTCCTGTGTGTATGAGGTCCGGGATCGGGGTGCTGGAGATAAAGTCCTGTCCTCTACATCCATCCGTGTGCTGGGTAAGAGTCCATATCCTGCATCACACTTCCCTCTAACCTCCATTGTACTCTATGGGAGAGCTGACGTTATACCGCATGTCATAGAGGCCAGTAACACTGGTGACTGTATGTGGGGGAGGGGCTGCTGGACCCTCCCCCAGGCTGGGAGGGGAGACTCCTGTGTGTATAAGGTCCGGGATCGGGGTGCTGGAGATAAAGTCCTGTCCTCTACATTCATCCGTGTGCTGGGTAAGAGTCCATATCCTGCATCACACTTCCCTCTATACTCCATTGTACTCTATGGGGAGAGCTGACGCCGCATGTCATAGAGGCCAGTAACACTGGTGACTGTATGTAGGGAGGAGGTGGGTATTCTAGTTACAAGAATGGAAATGGAGCAGGGTTAACATCTGAAATATTTGGACCCCTCTATAGCAAGGAAAAATGTACTGTATGTTCCTCAACCACCATCCAAACAATCATATGACACATAATAAGTTGTAGGTTGTGTGTCCTGTTTCCATAACAAGTACTTAAATCCAAATTAGGCAGCACATCCCTCATATAACAAAATTAGGCAGCCATGCCCCCCAAATAATCTGTGATATGCTAAAAATTCTAACTTGCATGAAAACTTAATGCACATTGTATGCAGGCTGGAATTGGGTCAATGAGATTCAGCAGGAAGAGCTTTCGATCGACCCAGTTAAAGTGGACCTCCAGACTAAAAATCGACTCAGCAGAACTGAAAAGGCTTGGTGTTTCTTTAACAGTTTCACAGCATCAGAACTTTGTTTTTCTTACCCAAGCCTCATTTTTAGCTGCACAGAAGAAAACTGCCCGGGCATTTTTCCCCTGATGCTGTGCAAAGCATGATGGGATTTCTGATGTTGTTGTTCTCGTTCTGCTGTTTTGGTGCAAATTTTTTTTTGAATTTGAGATTTGAAGCCTAGCGCGCGCAGCTGGGACACAGGACAGTTGGAACTGTGTCTCATGCTCCCTGTCACCTCCTTTCAACCAAAAAGATGGCTGCCCCCATGAAATCACAAACATTTGCCTGTTCTTTTAAAATGGGGTGGGTAAGAGATCATATTACCTATGTATTTTAATTAACATAACTAATGTAACTCAATGACAGTATGTTTGTTTAGGCTGAAGTTCCCCTTTAAGTATATGAACAGAATTGTGTAAAACTGAAGTGGAAATAATGCTTTGTGATTTCAGATCAGGTGCCTGATATCCTTCATGTGGGATATTCTGTGGGGGACACAGTGACCCTCCGCTGCCTGGAGAGATGTGATGAAACAATACCCAGAGACAATATAACACAGATCACATGGAGGAGATACAACACAACTCATGTTCTCCTATTCAGTACTGATACACGGGGTGAGACCTTCTCCAACTTCTATGGCTCCAGATTCTCCCTCCAGGATCCGCTCACCCTGAAGATAAGAGATGCTCAGCGGTGTGATTCTGGGAATTACACCTGTGAGGTCACATCACTGATAGGCACCTGTATTTCCCATCACACCCTTCATGCGCCAGGTAAGTGAGTTGCTCTCTGTATCCAGCTGTGTCACCATTCCTGAATATAGTACCGTATTTTCTGGACTATGAGACCTTCCGGACTGTATGACGCACCTGGGTTTAGAGGGAAAAAAAATCAGGGGGAAATAAATACAAAACCAAAAAATTCTAACTTGCATGAAAACTTAATGTAAATACTATGCAGACTGGAATTAGGTCAATGAGATTTAAAGGAATACTTAAGTCTAGAAAAAAAAATGACATTTACTCACCTGGGGCATCCCTCAGCCCCCCGAAGCTGGATGGTGCCCTCGCAGCCCCGCTCCGATCGTCTTGTCCCTGCCGGCGGCTACTTCCGGTTCGGCGACAGCCGCCGACAGGCTGGGAACGTGGCTGATTTTCCGCGTTCCCAGCCGCTGCTATCACTCTCTATGCTGCTATAGCGTATATATATATATGCTTTAGCAGCATAGAGAGTGATAGCAGCGGCTGGGAACGCGGAAAATCAGCCGCGTTCCCAGCCTGTCGGCGGCTGTCGCCGAACCGGAAGTAGCCGCCGGCGGGGACAGGAGGATCGGAGCGGGGCTGCGAGGGCACCATCCAGCTTCGGGGGGCTGAGGGATGCCCCAGGTGAGTAAATGTCATTTTTTTTTCTAAACTTAAGTATTCCTTTAACACTAGTGTGATAACTGTTATCACGGCATTTATCACACGATCTGCCGCGTGCAAAGCTTTGTGCGCGTAAAGGATTACGCTCGCGTGTAAACAAAGGTTTGCTCGTGAAAGCACGCGTGATCGTGCTCAAACCTTCATTGATCACGCGAACGTAATCCTTTACACGCGCCGCAAACCTTTGCGCGTGCCAGATTGTGTTTTAACTGCCGTGATAGCAGTTATCAGACTTTAGTGAATCAAGCCCTAAGTGCTTTCGATTGTCCCAGTTCCAGACTGCATGTAGCCTGCATCACCATGGCCAGATTTAAGCACAGGCCATCTAGGCCATGGCCTAGGGCGGAAGGAGGGCTGGGGCGCTTGCCAAGCAGGCAGTTAGAGTTGCCACTCGCCACGCTTCTCAATTGCTGTGCTGCCGCTGTACATTGCACAGTCTGTGACAAGACGGAAGCAAATACAACAGTGGCAGCATGACAAACAGGGAGGCTTGTGTCACAATAGTCAGCGGGCAGCAGCCAATCACTACCCACTTTCCTCCCTTCCTCTTTCTCCAGCCTATTGGTGCAGAGCAGGATTTCGGTATTTGAACTGTGCTCTGCATGAAGGGTGGTCATGCTGCGCTGCTGGGGCTGATGGGTCAGGCGCCAAGTGTGACTATGATTAAAAGTCTACTGCAAACAAAGCCCGGTGTTCCCAGCTTGGCTTCTTGACATGCTGGCTCTGCATTCACCGCATCGCTGCCCACCCACATCTGCAACTCCAGCCCAGCATCGCCACTGTGATTGGCAGCAGACTCACATTTTCAGCTGCAGGATTTCTTTTCTCGCGCTGCCTACACGGAGATCCTGACTTTCAGAAACAGCCATGCCATGCTGCCCAGATCTTCAAGCGCTGCTCTACAAACCCACTGGCCACTTTGCCTACGTGCTGGAAATTGCACTTCTGACATCAAAGGGATACCAGATCATGTAGGACCTGTGGATTGGGGTATAGTATGCCAACAGGACTTGGAGTGTGTGTTGTATTTATTCCCAGGACAGGAGATACTGACCAGGGCCATGCCGAGGCAGAGGCAAGAGAGGCTCCAGCCTCAGGGCGCAGTGTAGGAGGGGCGCACAACTCTCACCTATCATTCCCCTATTGTGTTTAAAGCAGAGAGAAATAAGAAAAGGAGATACATGGCAGTGACTGCAAGACAGATAACTAGAGCTTAAGGTGTTAGGGGTGTTGTAGGCCCTGGGGTGCCTCTTAGCAATCAGTGTGTGACAGGTGGGAGGGGCACACTTTGGTGTCTCAGCCTTGGGTGCTGGAGGACCTTGTCCCAGCTCTGATACTGACTGCTGCCACAAGCTTTTCTTTAGCATTGAACTGCTACAATTTAAATTAACCATTTATTGGTTATATGAAAATCAAATCTTTATTATTTATATAGCTCTGACATCTTCTGTAGGGTTGTACAGGGTATATTGTCTTGTCACTAACTGTCCCTCAGAGAGGCTCACAATCTAATCTATACCATAGTCAAAGTATACGTATGTATTGTATGTATCATAGTCTAGGGCCAATTTAGGGGGAAGCCAATTAACTTATCTGTATGTTTTTGGGATGTGGGAGGAAACCAGAGTGCATGGAGGAACCCCATGCAGACACAGGGAAGAACATACAAACTCCTTGCAGATAGTGCCCTGGCTGGGATATGAACCAGGGACACAGTGCTGCAAGTGTGCCAGTGTGCTAACCCACTACTCCACCGTGACCACACAGATAGCGATTGGCCGTGGGGCGGCTGCTGGTAACAATGGGCCTAGGGTGATGGAATGTACAAATCCGGCCCTGTGCATCACATTTGCATATAAGCTGCAATTATTTGCAACGTATCGACCATCTCTACCTCTATGTAACAAAAACAAGCAGCCATGTACCCTAAATAACAATTATTTTCTATACGGGAGGGTAGGAGGCGCCCTTGGAGGTACTTCGGATCGCACTTTGGGTTTAGTACATCTATTTATGCATATAACAATTCTATAGGTTTAGATGAGAGTTAGATTCATATATTCCAATTTTGGAACTGCCAGTTTCTCTAATTGTTGTTTCAGAAATATGGAAAGATCCTACCTTAATAAGTAGTCACTCTCATATGATTGGGTAAAATGAGAATTTATTGTAGCACTTTAAAATGACAAAGCGTTTCGCGGTATACAACCGCTTCATCAGGTCGTGTTTCGTGCACGACCTGATGAAGCGGTTGTATACCGCGAAACGCGTTGTCATTTTAAAGTGCTACAATAAATTCTCATTTTACCCAATCATATGAGAGTGACTACTTATTAAGGTAGGATCTTTCCATATTTCTGAAACAACAATTAGAGAAACTGGCAGTTCCAAAATTGGAATATATGAATCTAACTCTCATCTAAACCTATAGAATTGTTATATGCATAAATAGATGTACTAAACCCAAAGTGCGATCCGAAGTACCTCCAAGGGCGCCTCCTACCCTCCCGTGTTGACTACCTCCCCTGGGACCAGGGGCCACCACCTTGGCAGGTGGTATTTTTTCTAAGGAGCTGCGACCGACAACATCCCGTCACAAGGCCGAGTGGGGACGGTACTTCCCCACACGCTTGATACAGTGGTTGCTTTATATGCAACCAAGCCTTGTGAGTATATACGATCTCTTACTTACTAAAGAAAAATCTAGTTGTGTGATACTGCACCAGATTGGGCTCCCGGTGTCTTCCCGCCCCTTTCTATTTCCTCCAGCACAAATTATTTTCTATAGACTGTCTATCACTCTATCTAGGTTCTGTCTCTATCTACAGCAGGTTCTATCTATCTATCTATCTATCTATCTATCTACCTACCCACCCATCCATCCATCCATCCATCTATCTATCATAGTATAAAAATATGAACAACATTCTGTATTACTGATACTGAAGTGAAAACAATTCTGTATGATTTCAGATCCGGAGCGTGTCTACGGTGTTTTTCGGGGATATTCTGCAGGGGACACAGTGACCATCCGCTGCCTGGAGAGATGTGATCCCACAATTCCCAGAGACAGTATATCACAGATCACATGGAGGAAACACAATCACTCTCACTTTCTGCTATTTAGTAGCGATACACGATATGGGGTCTTCTCCAACTTCTCCGACTCCAGATTCTCCTTCCGGGATCCGCTCACCCTGCAGATAAGAGACACTCAGTGGAGTGACGCCGGGAAATACTCCTGTGAGGTCACGTCAACCATCTGTTCCTCCGGTCACAACGCATATAGATTATATGGTAAGCTGCTCTCTGTATCCAGCTGTGTTTATTCACTATTCCCCCACATATAGAAATGTATGCTCAGCTGCCATGTTGTAACCACTACAGCCCACAGGTTGTTTTCACCTTAAAGGGACCCTGAGCGGTGAAAAAAAACCAAAATCGGAACTTACCTGGGACTTTCTCCAGCCCACTGCCTACTGTCACAGCGGCCGGAGTGACAGTACTGCACATGTGTGGTTTAGAGTTAGAAAACTGCGCATGTACAGTACTGTCATGCCGACCGTTGTGATGACGACTAGCCTGACACTCAGCCCGGGTGTCGCCGGTGATGGATTGTGCAGCGGGACCGGGAGAGGAGCCAGGAGGACGCCGGGGGACCTCCCGATCTACGGTGGGTTGGAGAAAGCCCCAGGTAAGTTCCGATTTCGTTTTTTTTCACTGCTCAGGGTCCCTTTAAAGGATAGATCCAAGCTGCATTTAAAAAAATGAGATGTACTTACCCGGAACTTCTTCCAGCCCCTGGCAGCCGATATGTCCCTCACTGCAGCTCCACTTCCAGCTGGTGTCCCAGAGTCCTCTTTGTTGCATATGCTGACTGGCATCTACTGCACCTGCATGACCACCGCTCGTGATTGCACTCCTGTGGTTTGGAGTGTTCTGCATCTGTGCAGAACACTCCAGACCACGTGAGCGTGAGTGCCACACACGCAGGCGCAGAAGATGCTGACCTATCACTACTTATCCCATTTAAATTATGTATATAGTTTATGTTTTATCTATGCCACAAATTAGGCTTTTTGGGAGTGATACTTGTTTTCAATACTTACTTTTTTTTCTATGCATTTTATAGGGAAATACAAGGAAAAAAATAAAAGAAATACACCAATTCACCAATTCCATTTTCTATGGTTTTAAAATAATCAATGCTACTATAGATAAAACCCACACATTTTATTTGACCATTTGTCCCAGCTATCACATAGTTCCTTGTACAGTGTATGGCGACTATGTTATTTGGAAAAGAAGGTGTTTTTTTTCTGTTTTGTGTCTTTTGTACCCTTGCAATAATTAAGTATTCATTTGCTAAAATAATAAGTAATGTACTCTCATTACATACAGATTAAAAAAAGTTCAGACCCTAAGGTAACTATTTGCATCTTTTTTTTGCTGTCACTTTTTTTTTAGCATGTGTTCATGTTTGGTAGCTTCAAGATCTCTATCGGCCGCCGCTACACACAGCCACTCTCTGCCGTGCCACAAGAGGGACGTGGCTCTCAGCTATACTAAGTATAGCTGAGAGGTGCAGTGCGGCAGGAAGCAGTTGTGTGTGGTGACCGGCAGAGATCTACTCTGTATCTCTATACTCATTTCTCCTAGGGAGGGGGCTGGCATCTGGGGGTCCCCTTCCTAAAATGGAATTCCCAGAAGCCACCATGAAACCCCCTTAGGGCATCGCCGACCCCCACCTCCTCCTAGAGCACCGTAGGTTAGGAAGAGCCCCTTGTCCAAGGATTGAACAAGAGCTCCGGGGGGGAGGGGAAGGCTTGGCCGCTCCTCTCCTCCTCGGGCTGGTATAACTCAGTGTGCAAAGCACCACATGGCTGGGGCTCTCCATTCTGGCTATCCCAGTCTGCATGGGGAACAAGGGGTTAAAGAGGCTCCAGAGAGGGGATCCCACATCATTTATTTATTTCCCACACTCTGAAAATATCTAAAATAAATAAATACATTTATATACATGTTTAGAGATGGCCCGAACGGTTCGACCGCGAATGAATTCTTGCAAACTTCGGTGGTTCGCGTTCGGGGTGAACCGCGAACCTTTATGCGAGTTCGACCCGCCTCCTATACTACATCATTAGGGTCAACTTTGACCCTGTACATCACAGTCAGCAGACACAGGGTAGCCAATCAGCCAACCCCTTATAAAAAGCAGGCAGCTTCAGCCATTTCACTCACTCATGTGGCTGTAGTAATTAGAGAAGGGAGAGGTGCTGCAGAGACATTAGGGAAAGCTTAGTTAGGCTAAAGTTAGGCTTGTTAGGCTGCTCCTTCATGCTACTTATTGCTAAAAATCACTCCTCATCCCCAACAGCTCTTTTGAGAGCTAATGTTGTCCTTGTGATCTATTTTTTGTGTGTGTCCCACTGACACTTGTGTTGCATATACAGCTCTGTCAGTCAGTCGCAGCTGCTGGACCTTGGCCCCTTGGTAATTCCTACTGTGCCACTGCCAGCCATGCCCAGCACATTCAGTGACTACCTGTGTGTGTGACAGCTGCACATTTGTAATACCCATCACTGCATACCTACCTGTTGTTCAGTGCACCCTCCTACCTACGTGAGCGCACGCAGTGTGATATTTAATACCACCAGTCACTGTACCTGTTCACGGTTCCTGTGTGTGTGTAACAGCTGCACATTTTTAATACCAATCACTGCATATACCTACCTGTTGTTCAGTGCACCCACCTACCTATGTGAGTGCACGCAGAGTGATATTTAATACCACTAGTGTCACAGGAGCCCTAGTGGTCAGACCGCAAATTGCCTTCCAAACGGTGCCAGCGCACGGTTCGTGCGAACTCTGGTCACAGTCAATGCGCAGGAACCGTTGGGAATTGGCCGCAGACCAACCAGAAGGGAGCCTGTGAGGTACGGTAATTACAACTTACACACGATTTCAGGGTATAACTGCCACCACCTCTGTTACCATGGGACAGAGGAGCCCGCTGCCTGTCTGAGCCCAGATCTACAAATAAAACGGTTAAACACACTCTATTCTGTCTAGTTAACCACAATACAATAGTAGCGTCTCCTCAGAGACCTGGGATCAGTTTCTGTGTATGCTGAATAATAGGGTAGCTAGAACATCAACTGACGATAGCATCGGTTTATTGAAAGCAATATAAATAATTAATATATACAGACAATTATTAAAATCAACAATTATTGAGAAATTAATAGCTGGTATGAAAAATAAAAGAAAGGGAGAAAAAATACTTAGTTCCTGGAAAGATGTCCTTTTGTGGGAAGAATCATAAAGTCCTTGGTTTCAAGTTCCGCAAAGTTCTTTGTTCCAGAGCTAAACTCAAAGTTCAGCAAGATGGCCGCCAACCATGTGTCCTCTGGCTGGCAGTATGCTTTTGTGAAGATGAAATTTGGAGGACTGAGGGGAGGGCCCCTCGCAGATACTTTTGCTGAAGCTGGTTTGGGGGTGTGGCAATGCCAGCCCCCTCTGAATTACCAACCAATGACAGTTTATTCCCTCTGAGAGATTTTAGGGCTAAACTTATAAAATGCTGTAACTCATGAACGATTCACGTTATATTTAGGGGGATAACAGATTCATACTTGTCGGAAAATACAGATTAATATGACATCAGACATGGCTAGTGCAGCGGACCCAGTTCTTGAGAAGGGTCATACCTCAATAACCGGACGGGCCATCACAATGAATATCAGCATGATGGCCAGATTTTACCGAATAAGACTATATGAATTTCATAGCTGTGCGACATTCGGTTTTCGTATACCGACAGGAAATCATACCACCCAGGCTTTCAGATTGGCCATTCATCGGTGCCAAGAAGTCTGGGGGGAACGTAGGTGTGGAGTAGCCCCCTGCTGGGGAGGGAAGCCTTCTCTAAATAGAGTCCCCAGCTGGTGACTAGAGAGGTAATGAAAGATAAACATTCTAAGCTAATTAACACATCAAAAGACATCCTGCATCTACGTCCAGGGCAGAGGAGAAAAACTTGTACTTTAAAAAAAACCAGGAATGTCCGTTCTGCTTCCTGTAATGGCTGCACAAATTTAGCCAGACAGCGATCAGAAATTGGACTACGCTGCTCCTTCCAATTCGCCTGCGTTTCTCACGGCTGTTCCGTGACAACTAGTCACTGTACCTGTTCACGGTACCTGTGTGTGTGACAGCTGCACATTTGTAATACCCATCAATGCATACCTACCTGTTGTTCAGTGCACCCATCTACCTACGTGAGCACACGCCGTGTGATATTTAATACCACCAGTCACTGTACCTGTTCACGGTACCTCTGTGTGTGTGTGACAGCTACACATTTGTAATACCCATCACTGCATATCTACCTGTTGTTCAGTGCACCCTGTTACCTACGTGAGCGCACGCAGTGTGATATTTAATACCACCAGTCACTGTACCTGTTCACGGTACCTGTGTGTGTGTGTGTGACAGCTGCACATTTTTAATACCAATCACTGCATATACCTACCTGTTGTTCACACCTACTTACATGAGTGCACGCAGTGTGATATTTAATACCACTAGTCACTGTACCTGTTCACGGTACCTGTGTGTGTGTGAGACAGCTGCACATTTGTAATACCCATCACTGCATACCTACCTGTTGTTCAGTGCACCCACCTACCTAGGTGAGCACACGCAGTGTGATATTTAATACCACCAGTCACTGTACCTGTTCACGGTACCTGTGTGTGTGTGTGTGACAGCTCCACATTTGTAATACCCATCACTGCATACCTACCTGTTGTTCAGTGCACCCACCTACCTACGTGAGTGCAGTCACTGTACCTGTTCACAGTACCTGTGTGTTTGTGTCTGACAGCTGCACATTTGTAATACTCATCACTGCATATGCCTACCTGTTGTTCAGTGCACCCACCTACCTACGTGAGCGCACGCAGTGTGATATTTAATACCACCAGTTCACGGTACCTGTGTGTGTGTGACAGCTCCACATTTGTAATACCGATCACTGCATATACCTACCCCCATCACTGCATATACCTACCTGTTGTTCAGTGCACCCACCTACTTACGTGAGCGCACGCAGTGTGATATTTAATACCACCAGTCACTGTACCTGTTCATGGTACCTGTTGTGTGTGTGTGTGTATATGTGTGACAGCTGCACATTTGTAATACTAGTCATTGCATAATTGTTCACAGTACCTACGTGAGCGCTCGCTGTTTAATATACCAGTCACTGCATATCTGTTAACTGCACCTGTGTGACAGCTGCACATTGTATTGTAATACTAATCACTGCATACCTTTCACTGCACCTGTGTGACTGCACATTGTATTAGTCAAGTCAGTGCATACCTTTCACTTCATCCCCCCCCCCCCCGATATGAACAAAAAAGGCAGAGGCAGACCCAGAGGCAGGCCACCCAGCAGGTCTGTTCGAGGTCGTGCTGACGTGATTTTGTGCAGTCCTGGACCAAAGTATAGTGCTCAGAAGAAGGCACGTCCCATCAACTCCCAAGATTGTCAGGACGTAGTTGACTATTTAACACAGAACACCTCATCTTCCGCAGCCACCAGCGCTACTACTAGCACCACATCCGTTTCATTTGTCACTTCGCAGGAGTTATTTGGTGGGGAATTAACTGATTCACAGCCACTATTGTTACAACAAGAGTAAGGCGCTAAGCAAGTTACACCACCTCATATATCTGAGTTAGGCGTCACTATGGACGTAAGGTGTGAGGAGGAGGATGATGAAGTACCTGCTGTTGGTGCAGTTTTGGAGGTGTCTGTTACAAGCAAAGCTGTGGAGCATGATTATGACAATGATTATGATTATGATACTGGCTGGCATAGATGTCACGTGGGATCCTAATAGACATCATGACCAGGGAGACAGTTCAGAGGGGGAGTAAGACAGGAGTAGGAGGAGATAAGTTGCTGAAAGAAGCAGAGGGAGCTCGTTGTCAGAAACAGCTGGTGGCAGTGTCCGGCGCCATGTATCGCCACCTATGGACAGCCAGCCAACATGCCCTTCAACGTCAGCTGCTGATGCCACCATAGTGCCAACACCCCAGGAGGGTTCAGCTTTGTGGAATTTTTTTCATGCGTCTGCCTCAGATCAGAGCAATGCCATCTGTTCTCTCTGCCGCCAAAAATTGAGCCGTGGAAAGGCCAACACCCGCATAGGGACAACTGCCTTACGAAGGCACATGGAGAAAAGGCACAAACTGCAATGGCAAGACCACCTGAGGAAAAGCAGCACACAAAAGCAAAGCCATCCTCCTTCTCCTTCAGGTGCATCATCTTCAGCCTCTTTCTCCCTTGCACCTTCACAATCACAGCCACCCTCCTCCACTCCACCTTTCACCTTGAGCGGTTCATGTTTCTCTGCCCACAGCAGCAGCCAGGTGTCCGGGGGGGGGGGGGGGAATCTTTGAGTGGAAGAAGCCAATGTCTGCCAGTCACCCTCTTGCCCGGTGTCTGACAGCTGGCTTGGCGGAACTGTTAGCACGCCAGCTGTTACCATACCAGCTGGTGGACTCTGAGGCTTTCTGTAAATTTCTGGCCATTGGGACACCGCAGTGGAAGATACCAGGCCGCAATTATTTCTCTAAAAAGGCGATACCCAAACTGTACCATGAAGTTGAGAGGCAAGTGGTGTCATCTCTGGCACACAGCGTTGGGTCAAGGGTCCATCTGACCACGGATGCCTGGTCTGCCAAGCATGGTCAGGGCAGGTACATTACTTACACAGCCCATTGGGTCAACCTGGTGACCGCTGGCAAACAGGGAGTACGTGGCTGTGCAGCGGACCAACTTGTGACACCTCCACGGCTTGCAGGCAGGCCTCCTGCCACCTTCTCTCTTTCTCCTCCTACTCCTCCTGCTACATCCTCTTCACTGTCGTCGTCCTCCTCCTCCTTGGCTGAGTGGCTGTACAACTCTACTGGTGCTGCGATCTCCTCTCCAGCTACACACTCCCCGGTTCCCCAGGGCCTATGCTGCATGCCAGGTACAACGGTGTCACGCCATCTTAGACATGTCTTGCCTCAAAGCGGAGAGTCACACTGGAGCAGCTCTCCTGGCTGCTCTTAACAAACAGGTGGATCAGTGGCTGACCCCGCACCAACTAGAGATCCACAACGTGGTGTGTGACAATCGCAGCAATCAAATTTCGGCTTTCAATTAGGGAAAGTTGACACATGTGCCCTGCATGGCCCATGTGCTCAATCTAATAATTCAGAGATGTGTGTGTAAGTACCCAGGCTTACAGGACGCCCTGAAGTAGTTCAGGGAGTTGTGTGGGCATTTCAGCCGGTCTTACACGGCCATGGCATGCTTGGCCGATATTCAGCGGAGAAAGAACTTGCCGGTGAGACGCTTGATTTGCGATAGCCCGAATCGCTGGAATTCAACCTTCCTTATGTTTAGCCGCCTGCTACAACAGAATAAAGCCGTCAACCAGTATCTCTACAACTACAGTAGAAGGACCCACTGTGGGGAGATGGGGATGTTCTGGCCGAAGTACTGGACACTCATGCGAAACGCCTGCAGGCTCATGCGGCCGTTTGAGGAGGTGACCAACCTGGTGAGTCGCAGTAAAGGCGCCATCAGCGACTTGATCCCATATGCTTTCTTCCTGGAGTGTGCCGTGCGTAGAGTGGTGGATCAAGCTGTGGAGGAGCGTGAACAGGAACAGTTACAGGAACAAGAGGAAGAGTTGTGCGATCAATTCTCCGAACCAGATGTTTCCTCAACACCTGCACACAGGAGGGGGGAGGAGGAAGAGTCGTGTGAGGAAGAGGAGTCAGATGATGAGGAAGGTCGTTTTTTGGAGGAGGAGGAGGCGGAAGAACAACTGCAGCAGGCGTCGCAGGGGGCTTGTGCTGCTCAACTTTCCCGTGGTATTGTTCGTGGCTGGGGGGAGGAGGAGAACTTACCTAATGTCACTGAGGAAGAGCAAGAGGAGATGGATAGTACGTCTGCATCCAAATTTGTGCAGATGGCGTCTTTCATGCTGTCCAGCCTGTTCAGGGACCCCCGTATAAAAAAACTCAAGGGGAATGAACTGTACTGGGTGGCCACGATACTAGACCCTCGGTATAAGCACAAAGTGGAGGGGATGTTTCCAAATCACCAGAAGGAAGAAAGGATGCAGCACTTGCAGAACAAGCTGGCAACTATGCTTTACAATGCGTTTAAGGGTGATGTCACAGCACAACGCAATAAAGGTACCACTGCCAGTAATCCTTCTCCCATGTCCACGCAGGCAAGGACAGGACGCTCTAGCGATCTCATGGTTATGTCGGACATGCGAACATTCTTTAGTCCAACGCCTTAGCCCTTCCAGATCCACCCTCCACCAAAGCCTAGACCGGCAGGTAGCCGACTACCTGGCCTTAACTGCGGATGTAGACACTCTGAGCAGTGATGAACCCCTGGACTACTGGGTGCGCAGGCTTGACCTGTGGCCAGAGCTGTCCCAATTTACCATCCAACTTCTGTCTTGCCCTGCCTCAAGCGTCCTGTCAGAAAGGACCTTCAGTGCAGCTGGAGGCATTGTCACTGAGAAGAGAAGTCGCCTAGGTCACAAAAGTGTTCAGTACCTCACCTTTATCAAAATAAATGAGGCCTGGATCCCGGAGGGCTACTGCCTGCCCCAAGACTAAGTCAGTCCCCACACACAGCATCTCTGCCTGCACGCCGTGTGACTGCCTGCCCCAAGACGAAGTCGCTCCCCACACAGCATCTCTGTCTGCAGGCCACTTGACTGCCTTCTCCGCCACCACCAACAGGGTCCAGGACTCCAGGCGGATTCCTGAATTTTTAAGGCCGCTGCTAGCAGCGGTTGCTATAGTAATTTTTTGGGTGTGTGTACATGCCTGCCTAATTTTTCTGGCTGCACTGCAGCTGCAACAACAAAACTAAAGGCATGTACATGTGTCAATTCCCCTTCATGATCGTTACCTTGCTGCGGTGAAGGGGCTTGCGTATCACAATGAAGCAATGACCGCTGGCTATATGAAAGTGTTGGGGGGCACACCTGACCCAAGATAATAAGGTTGTTGCTTCATTGTGGACAGACCAAATTTGATCAGCTGGACAGTCACTGTTGGTCCATCATTGAGCTACCACAGCCCGGCGACCATATGGGCTTGCACTCTCACCATGGTGCGCACCAGTTCAGCACGGCCGGTACTACACAAACAGCTGTTTGCGGTGCGTTACATGGTGAGTTTGGTGTGTCAGTGTGAAGCAGTACACTAATTACACTACCTGATTGATGTATACACATGCAAGATGTTTTAAAGCACTTTATGCCTGCAATTTAGCATTGCAATGTGATTTCTGCCCTTAAAACGCTGCTGTGCGTCAAATCCAGATTTTTCCCCGGGACTTTTGGCGTGTATCCCACTCCACCATGAAAAAACTCAGGTGTTAGACCCCTTGAAACATCTTTTCCATCACTTTTGTGGCCAGCATAAGTGTTTCTAGTTTTTAAAGTTCGCATCCCCATTAAAGTCTATTGTGGTTCGAAAAGTTTGCGCGAACCGAACTTTTTGCGGTGGTTCGGTTTAGAGGTTCACGAACTGAGAATCGGAGGTTTGAGCCATTTCTATGCATGTTAATACATTATCTGTCATCTTTTTTCCACTAACTTTAAAATTGATTTTCTCTTAACCACTTAAGGACTGCGGTCATAAAACCCCTTAAAGGGAACCAGAGATGAACGATTCACACAAAATAAACATATCAGTTGATAGCTTGTAAAGAATAAATGCTCTACCTGATAATTTCGCCACTCTGGTGTGCCTTTTTGAGTGTTTTTTATCCATTATTGCTCCAGGAAATATCCAATATGGCTGCCGGCTCATATGCCTTCTGTTTCCAGGTTATAAGCTGTTCTGGATGTGCGGTCTAGGCTATATGAGACTCTAGACAAGCAGGGATGCTGCAGCCTTTCATCTGTCTGCTTTCAACTTTATTATTCTGGTATGCTGTGTGGCTGCCTGTAGGAAGTGTCTCTCATAGGAATGAAACTGCATACAGTAGTAGATAATGACTGGCTGCACACTGCACACAGATACACTGTTTCAGAGCTTCTTTCTCGGCAGCAGCAGCCCCTCCCATGTCAACAGCTCTGAGTATGAAATCTGATCCAGGAGGTGGCAGGCTTGGGCTTGAAAAGACTTCACAGAAGAGTGACTCAGGTATAATGATTCCAGGTCAAACCTCGACTGAATAGTCGGTGGATTCTTATCACAGTTGATAACAGATAGATTAGACTGAGAAGAATAAAACTAAAAGCAGGGTAGGTGTTTACTGTCATGTTCCCACTGATAAATGTAATAAAATACATGAGGGTGCTTTATCTCTGGTTCTCTTTAAGAACCAGACACTTTTTTTCCATTCAGACCACTGCAGCTTTAACGGTTTATTGCTCGGTCATACAACCTACCACCTAAATGAATTTTACCTCCTTTTCTTGTCCCTAATACAGCTTTCTTTTGATGCTATTTGATTGCTGCTGCGATTTTTAGTTTTTATTACCATATATTCATCAAAAAAGACATGAATTTTGTCAAAAAAATGAATTTCTGTGCTGATATTTTTCAAATAAAGTAAAATTTCTATATACATTTTTGTCCAAATTTATTGTGTTACATGTCTTTGATAAAAAAAATCCAATAAGTGTATATTTATTGGTTTGGGTAGAAGTTATAGCGTTTACAAACTATGGTGCCAAAAGTGAATTTTCCCTTTTTGAAGCATCTCTGACTTTTCTGAGCACCTGTCATGTTTCATGAGGTGCTAGAATTCCAGGATAGTACAAATACCCCCCAAATGACCCCATTTTGGAAAGAAGACATCCCAAAGTATTCACTAAGAGGCATGGTGAGTTCATAGAAGATTTTATTTTTTGTCACAGGTTAGCGGAAAATTACACTTTTTGACGAAAAAAATAAATAATAAAAGTTTCCATTTCTGCTAACTTGTTACAAAAAAAAAAAAAGAAATCTGCCACGGACTCACCATGCCCCTCTCTGAATACTTTGGGTGTCTACTTTCCAAAATGGGGTCATTTGTGGGGTGTGTTTACTGTTCTGGCATTTTGGGGGGTGCTAAATTGTAAGCACCCCTGTAAAGCCTAAAGGTGCTCATAGGACTTTGGGCCCCTTAGCGCACCTAGGCTGCAAAAAAGTGTCACACATGTGGCATCGCCGTACTCAGGAGAAATAGTATAATGTGTTTTGGGGTGTATTTTTACACATACCCATGCTGGGTGGGACAAAATATATCTGTAAATTAGATTTTTTTGATTTTTTTTTACACACAATTGTCCATTTACAGAGATATTTCTCCCACCCAGCATGGGTATGTGTAAAAATACACCCCAAAACACATTATACTACTTCTCCCGAATATAGAGATACCACGTGTGGCACTTTTTTTGCACCCTAACTGCGCTAAGGGGCCCAAAGTCCAATGAGTATCTTTAGAATTTCACAGGTCATTTTGAGACATTTGGTTTCAAGACTACTCCTCACGGTTTAGGGCCCCTAAAATGCCAGGACAGTATAGGAACCCCACAAATGACCCCATTTTAGAAAGAAGACACCCCAAGGTATTCCGTTAGGAGTATGGTGAGTTCATAGAAGATTTTATTTTTTGTCACAAGTTAGCGGAAAATGACACTTTGTGAAAAAAACAATAAAAATCAATTTCCGCTAACTTGTGACAAAAAAAAAATCCTCTATGAACTTACCATACTCCTAACAGAATACCTTGGGGTGTCTTCTTTCTAAAATGGGGTCATTTGTGGGGTTCCTATACTGCCCTGGCATTTTAGGGACCCTAAACCGTAAGGAGTAGTCTTGAAACCAAATGTCTCAAAATGACCTGTGAAATCCTAAAGGTACTCATTGGACGTTAGGCCCCTTAGCGCACCTGGGCTGCAAAAACGTGTCACACATGTGGTACCGCTGTACTCAGGAGAAGTAGTATAATGTGCTTTGGGGTGTATTTTTACACATACCCATGCTGGGTGGGAGAAATATCTCTGTAAATGGACAATTGTGTGTAAAAAAATCAAAAAAATTGTCATTTACAGAGATATTTCTCCCACCCAGCATGGGTATGTGTAAAAATACACCCCAAAACACATTATACTACTTCTCCTGAGTACGGCAATACCACATGTGTGACACTTTTTTGCAGCCTAGGTGCGCTAAGGGGCCCAACGTCCTATTCACAGGTCATTTTGAGGCATTTGGTTTCTAGACTACTCCTCACGGTTTAGGGCCCCTAAAATGCCAGGGAAAAAAACCCAATGAAAATCAATTTCAGCTAACTTTTGACAAAAAAATAAAATCTTCTATGAACTCATCATACACCTAACGGAATACCTTGGGGAGTCTGCTTTCTAAAATGGGGTCACTTGTGGGGTTCCTATACGGCCCTGGCATTTTAGGGGCCCAAAACCGTGAGGAGTAGTCTAGAAACCAAATGCCTCAAAATGACTGTTCAGGGGTATAAGCATCCGCAAATTTTGATGACAGGTGGTCTATGAGGGGCTAAATTTTGTGGAACCAGTCATAAGCAGGTTGGCCTCTTAGATGACAGGTTGTATTGGCACTGAAGTGCAGGAAGCGCAGGATGTTCTCAAATCATGACCTGGACATGGCAGCAGAGAACATAGGCATGTGATGTATTGGGTGCGTAGACCAATAAGACCGCAATTAGAGTTGGGCCGAACCTCCGATTTTAGGTTCGCGAACCGGGTTCGCGAACTTCCGCGGAAGGTTCGGTTCGCGTTAAAGTTCGCGAACCGCAATAGACTTCAATGGGGATGCGAACTTTGAAAAAAAAAAATAATTATGCTGGCCACAAAAGTGATGGAAAAGATGTTTCAAGGGGTCTGACACCTGGAGGGGGGCATGGCGGAGTGGGATACACGCCAAAAGTCCCCGGGAAAAATCTGGATTTGACGAAAAGCAGCGTTTTAAGGGCAGAAATCACATTGAATGCTAAATGACAGGCCTAAAGTGCTTTAAAACATCTTGCATGTGTATACATCAATCAGGTAGTGTAATTAAGGTACTGCTTCACACTGACACACCAAACTCCACTGAACAGAACAGGTATGCAGTGGCGGGTTCACTGAACAGGTATGCAGTGGTGGGTTCACAGAACAGGTATGCAGTGGTGGGTTCACAGAACAGGTATGCAGTGGCAGCAGGATCACTGAACAGGTATGCAGTGGTGGGTGGGTTCACAGAACAGGTATGCAGTGGTGGGTTCACAGAACAGGTATGCAGTGGCAGGATCACTGAACAGGTATGCAGTGGTGGGTGGGTTCACAGAACAGGTATGCAGTGGCAGCAGGATCACTGAACAGGTATGCAGTGGTGGGTGGGTTCACAGAACAGGTATGCAGTGGCAGGATCACTGAACAGGTATGCAGTGGTGGTGGGTGGGTTCACAGAACAGGTATGCAGTGGCAGGATCACTGAACAGGTATGCAGTGGCAGGATCACCGTACAGGTATGCAGTGGGCTGAGGGCTCACTGAACAGAACAGGTATGCAGCCAGGAAGAAGTTAAGCCTAACTAATCTTTCCCTATATGAGAGACTGCAGCAGCTCGCCCTACTCTCACTAATGCAGGCACACGAGTGGCCGTAATGGCCGCCGCTGCCTGCCTTATATAAGGGGGGTGGGGCTCCAGGGGCTAGTGTAGCCTAATTGGCTACACTGGGCCTGCTGACTGTGATGTAGAGGGTCAAAGTTGACCCTCAGGTGCATTATGGGGCGAACCGAACTTCTTCCGCAAAACGTTCGCGTGCGGTACCCGCACGCGAACCACCTAAGTTCGCGCGAACCACGTTCGCCGGCGAACCGTTCGGCCCAACTCTAACCGCAATACATTATTTTTGACTAGACCCATGTTAAGGAGAAGGCCCCAAAAAATGTTACATTCGGAATCTTGGAGTGGCTTCCACCGAAAAGGCTGGGCATAGTAGCTTCTTGGATTGGCAGTTGCGTATTGTGTGGCATAACGGTTGGTCTCGCCACAATTAAGTCATACCAGCAGTGGTCAGAAAAAAAAAATTCTGTCACTGCAGTGGGGCGGGTGAGGGTTTGGCCGGGTGATCAGAAGCCTGCAGGGGGGCAGATTAGGGCCTGGTCTGATGGATAGGAGTGCTAGGGGGTGACAAGTGGTGACAGGAGGTGATTGATGGGTGTCTCAGTGGATGATTAGAGGGGAGAATAGATGCAATAAATGCACTGGGGAGGTGATCGGAAAGGGGTCTGAGGGGGATCTGAGGGTTTGGCCGAGTGATCAGGAGCCCACACGGGGCAAATTAGGGCCTGATTTGATGGGTAGGTGTGCTAGGGGGGGTGACATGAGGTGATTGATGGGTGTGAATAGAGGGGGCAATAGAGGCAAGCAATGCACTGGGGAGGTGATCGTGGGTATCTGAGGGTGATCTGAGGGTGTGGACCGGTCATTGGGTGCCCGCAAGGGGCAGATGAGGGTCTGATCTGATGGGTATGATGGGTAGCAGTGACAGGTGGTGACAGGGGGTGATTAGAGGGGAGAACAGATGTAAATAATGCACTGGCGAGTTGATCAGAGGGAGTCTGGGGGGCTATCTGAGGGTGTGGGCAGGTGATTGGGTGTCCGCAAGGGGCAGATTAGGGTCTAATCTGATGGGTAGCAGTGACAGGGGGTGACGGGGTGATTGATATGTGATCAGTAGGTGATTACAGGGGAGAATATATGCAAGCAATGCACTGGTGAGTTGATCAGAGCGGGTCTGGGGGGCTATCGGAGGGTGTGGGCGGGTGATTGGTTGCCCGCAAGAGGCAGATTAGGGTCTGATCTGATGGGTAGCAGTGACAGGTGGTGACGGGGTGATTGATAGGTGATCAGTAGGTGATTACAGGGGAGAATATATGCAAGCAGTGCACAGGCAAGTTGATCAGAGGGGGTCTGGGGGGCTATTTGAGGGTGTGGCGGGTGATTGGGTGCCCGCAAGGGGCAGATTAGGGTCTGATCTGATGGGTAGCAGTGACAGGTGGTGACGGGGTGTTTGATGGGTGATTGATGAGTGTTCACTGGGTGATTAGAGGGGAGAGCAGATGTAAACAATGCACTTTCGGAGGTGATCTGAGGGTGGGTCTGCGGGCAATCTGAGGGTGTGGGCGGGTGATCAGGTCCCCACAAGGGGCAGGTTATGGTCTGAGCTGATGGGTGGCAGTGACAGGGGGTGATTGATTTGTGAATAACAGGTGATTGACAGGTGATTACAGGGGAGAATAGATGTATACAGTACACGGGGGGGGGGGTCTGGGGAGGATCTGAGGGGGTGGGAGGTGATCAGGAGCCCCCAGGGGGCAGTTTAGGACCTGATCTAAAAAATAGCGTTGACAGATAGTGACAGGGAGTGATTGATGGGTGATTAGGGGGGTGATTGGGTGCAAACAGGGGTCTGGGGGGTGGGCAGGGGGGGGGGTCTGAGGGGTGCTGTGGGCGATCAGGGGGCAGATCAGTGTGTTTGGGTGCAGACAGGGAGGACTGCAGCCTGCCCTGGTGGTCCTTCGATCACTGGGACCACCAGGGCAGGAGGCAGCCTGTATAATACGCTTTGTATACATTACAAAGTGTATTATACGCTTCTAACGTGGCGATCGAGGGGTTAACAACAGCCGGCGGGTTGACGTCGCGGGTGGGCGGAGCCTATTGCCGGTGGATGAGCGTGATCCCCAGCCAGATACAGTCCCAGGACCCGACGCCCATCGGCGTTCCGTGGTCCTAGGCATGCCACTTTGCCGACGCCCATAGGCAGTGGGTGGTCGCAGGGCTGTGCCGAGGCAGAGGCAAGAGAGGCTCCAGCCTCAGGGCGCAGTTTAGGAGGGGGCGCACAACTCACTCAGCTATATCATTCCCCTTTTGGGTTTGCAGCAAAGATAAATAAGAAAAGTGGTTACATAGCAGGGACTGCAAGCCAGATAACTAGAGATTAAAGTGTTGGAGCCCTGGGGTGCCTCTTAGTCCAATAGCAATCAGTGTGTGATGGGTAGGAGGGATGGAGGGGCGCACTTTGGTGTGTCAGCCATGGGGGCTGGAAGACCTTGTCCTGACTCTGGGCGGTCGGCAAGTGGTTAAACTACAAGGTCTTTTAGAAAAAAATTTTCCCACTCTCCTCCTTAATATACCCTGTATATTTGGTGTTTTTAGCATGTATGGGGCTTTTCTATTAACCGCTAAAGTTGGTGGGCATTGACTTTAAAGGAATCATCAGCCATAAAATGCTGCTTCCTGATATACTTACCCGGGGCTTCCTCCAGCACCTTGCAGCCGACATGCCCCACGCTGCTCAACACAACAAATGAGCCAAATAATAAACATCGCCTAGGATGTAACAACTGACCATACATAAAGAGAAGAAAAGCCATCCATAAGGCAATCTCAAGATAAAGTATCACAAGTATGCTATCTGAGAAATACAGCAATATATAAATCAAGTATTTAGCACCATCCAGTGGTTACTTAGAAAAAAAAATACATATATCCCGGCACATCACCTCTAGTTAGGACATTAAATAAATTATTAGGGAAAGGGAGGTGCTGAAGGGGGTGTGACTAGAAACAGCAAAAATCAATTAACCCTTCGCACTCTCACATGCAAATGTTCAAACAAATGCATTCACAGATTCACTCATCCAGGCACAACTGTTATCCCTACAGCTAAGTTAAAAGCCGGGGTTTTAGTTCACAGAAGAATGCATTCTTATGCTTAGTCACCTATACTGCGTAGAAGTACCCAGGTAAACATAGGTGTCCTAACTCTAGCCCTGCAACATGCATAGTGCAGACATGCAAACACATTCATTGCATCAAACCTATCAATGGATTAGGAGCATACATCCTGACGTCCTCTCCTGGGACAGATAGCGCATCTTACCAATCGCACAAGGGAGCTAACGTTATATATCCATAGGCACCATGCACATACATCAGCATAAGCTGTGTGCATGCTGACAAACACATACAGGGGAAGGAGGGAGTGCACCGAATTGGACCCTAGCCACAGGGGTCAATGATAAGAATAAAAATACATATATCCAGGCACATCGCCTCTAGTTAGGACATTAAATTAACATTAAATAAATGGTACTTATCCGTTAGCCGGGCGCATCCTCTAGGTGGCGACAAAACTCCATCAGAGTTACATCTTTCCCTACTATCCATGTCGGCCTGGAGGGGGAATAGTAATTAGCGCCACCTGCCGGATGCGCCCGGCTAACGGATAAGTACCTAATAAATTATTAGGGAAAGGGAGGTGCTGAAGGGGGTGTGGCTAGAAACAGCAAAAATCAATTAACCCTTCGCACGCTCCTAATCCATTGATAGGTTTGATGCAATGAATGTGTTTGCATGTCTGCACTATGCATGTTACAGGGCCAGAGTTAGGACACCTATGTTTACCTGGGTACTTCTACGCAGTATAGGTGACTAAGCATAAGAATGCATTCTTCTGTGAACTAAAACCCCGGCTTTTAATTTAGCTGTAGGGATAACAGTTGTGCCTGGATGAGTGAATCTGTGAATGCATTTGTTTGAACATTTGCATGTGAGAGTGCGAAGGGTTAATTGATTTTTGTGGTTACTTAGAAAATGACATGCATTTATAAGCTCAATAAGAGAAAATGTGCAGAATATTTTATGGGGGTGTGTAATCATGTAACAAATCGCAAGATCATAATTGCAACTATGATTTTGCGATTTGTTACATGATTACACACCCCCCATAAAATATTCTGCACATTTTCTCTTATTGTGCTTATATATGCATGTCATTTTCTAAGTGACCACTAGATGGTGCTAAATACTTGATTACTAGCTCAGTTTCTCTAAAGTACCATTTTATTATATTATTTATATAATTATGTAATTTTATATTTCTTTCTTTCTTTTCATCCGCCTGGCGGATCGCTCAAGACCAGTCTTATCAGCTGAACGACGGACTGTACACACGCCCGATTTGATGTCCGGACGACTGACCAACGGGACGTCCAAACGATGGGTCGTTTAAAAAAATCTGACGTGTGTATGAACCTTTAGTCTCACACTGCACCTCCACTCGCAGCCACCAGCCCGGGGCCCCCGCTGGTGTAGAAGCTGACCTTCTCTTGTGCGCCTGCGTGAGTGCCGCTGTCAATCAAGTCCACATTGTCCAGTGTACTGTGCAGATGTAGTAGTTATGCACCTGCACAGTAAACTGCAGACAACGTGGGCTTGATTGACAGCGGCGCTCTGGAGGGCACAGTAGAGATGACCTCGAGGTCACCCTCTGCACTGGCGGGGACCCCGGGTCAGCGGCTACAAGCTGAGATGCCACGTGGGGCATGTTGGCTGCAAGGTGCTGGAGGAAGCCCCAGGTAAGTATATCAGGGGGCTCCATTTTATGGCTGATGATTCCTTTAATGATAAATCCGAACGCAAATTTTTAACAAAAAGATTTGCATTAAAGCGAACAGGCGAACGGCCGATAATCACTGGGAACTGTCCGCCATCCCTATATTTCATTTGGAGAGAGCGCTGGACATTCATCTACTATGCAGAGAGTAAATGTTTACATCTCCTTTGAAGTTTGCCTACAATGACATGTAAACATAACACCTAGCCAGACACCATTTAATAGCCCACTAGAAATGAGGAAGCGGGCAATAAGTCATTATGATTGGAGAGAGGAGAGAGAAGGCAAAGCAGGTGGTTTTGGTGCACAGTGCCAGCACCGGTTACCCAAACCAGGAGCCCCATAGCAGCAAAAAATATGCTGCGCGGGGCAGGTAAGGGTAATTCGGGGCTCTGGTGATCGCCGTACCCCAAATTACACCTCCCTCCAAGTTGCAATGACTTGTGGGGGAATAGTATTTAAAGCCACCGGGGAGTTTAGTGGCAGCTTAAGAGCCATCATTCAGCTCTCCCGGTGGCCTGGGGGGAAAACACCTCCCTTCCCCCCAGGCCAGTCCGGGCCTGACCGGGTGCTTGTAGTTAGTTACTAGGCTGTAATTCAATAACTTAAAAGCATTTCCACAAGAAATTGTTTTTCTAGCCTAGAGCTACATTCTGGGCTATAAAATAGATGCTCATAGGATGAGTAGGTGTATTTCCCCAGAGATAGTGCTACGCTAGGAATGCCCTGATCTATCATCAGAATTGCGATCTCCCGCACCAGGGTTTGGATCATACGCTGTAATCAATCAATTAATTTTGTAATCAAGGGCTTGATTCACTAACCGGCGCTAAGTGTTAGCGCCGGAGTAAAAAAGAGTTTTCTGGCGCTAAGGGCCGGTTCACACTTGCGGTTCTCTGCCAAACGGACCGGATGACCTGACCGGATCCGGATCGGAACCGTACGGTTCTGATCCGGATCCGGATCCGGTCAGTTTGCATCAGGTGTTCATCAGGATGCGATCCGGATCCGTTTGACAAAAGATAGTAGAAAAGGAATAAAAATGTTGGGGTCTGGGAGGTCAGCAGAAGGTGGACCTGTGGAATCAGGCCCTCCGCTGTTTAGCACTCACCTCCACCTCCGACATACTGCCAACATCTCCAGCACGTTTAAAATCACTGCTGCTCCACTCCAAAATGCTTGCCCATGTGTCCTCATCCAAAATCGCCGCTTCAATACGCATAGGAAGTGGGGTAGAACATCCGGATTTTTAGCCAGTGTGTTGTGCGCTCTCCGGTTCTCATAGCTTTGTATTGGCCGGATGGTGCAGTCCGGCTCCGCCCCGGATACGGCTGCCGGAGGAGCCGGACCAAAAAATAGCGCATGTTGGAACGGACGCCGGAGTCCGGATCCGCCCCGGATCCGGTCCGGCTCCGGTCCGGCAGAACAGACGCATGTGAACGGACGCATAGGCTTTCATTGCTATGCCATGCGTCCGTTCCGTCCTTTCTGCAAGCGGTCCGGCTCCGGCAAGGCGATTCCAGATGGCCACCGCTAATGTGAACCGGGCCTAAGCCGGTTAGTGTGCCTTATCTGCGGTTAGCGTGCCTTATCTGAGTTAGTGTGCCTTATCTGAGTTAGTGTGCCTTATCTGAGTTAGTGTGCCTTATCTGAGGTTAGTGTGCCTTATCTGAGGTTAGTGTGCCTTATCTGAGTTAGTGTGCCTTATCTAAATTAGTGTGCCTTATCTGAGGTTAGTGTGCCTTATCTGAGTTAGTGTGCCTTATCTGAGGTTAGTGTGCCTTATCTGAGGTCAGTGTGCCTTATCTGAGGTCAGTGTGCCTTATCTGAGGTCAGTGTGCCTTATCTGAGTTAGTGTGCCTTATCTGAGGTCAGTGTGCCTTATCTGAGGTTAGTGTGCCTTATCTGAGGTTAGTGTGCCATATCTGAGGTTAGTGTGCCTTATCTGAGTTAGTGTGCCTTAGTATCTGAGGTTAGTGTGCCTTATCTGAGGTTAGTGTGCCTTATCTGAGGTTAGTGTGCCGTATCTGAGGTTAGTGTGCCGTATCTGAGGTTAGTGTGCCTTATCTGAGTTAGTGTGCCTTAGTATCTGAGGTTAGTGTGCCTTATCTGAGGTTAGTGTGCCTTATCTGAGGTTAGTGTGCCTTATCTGAGTTAGTGTGCCTTATCTGAGGTTAGTGTGCCTTATCTGAGTTAATGTGCCTTATCTGAGGTTAGTGTGCCTTATCTGAGTTAGTGTGCCTTATCTGAGGTTAGTGTGCCTTATCTGAGTTAGTGTGCCTTATCTGAGGTTAGTGTGCCTTATCTAAGGTTAGTGTGCCTTATCTGAGGTTAGTGTGCCTTATCTGAGTTAGTGTGCCTTATCTTAACTTAGTGCACCTTAAGTAGCTTTGTGCACACTAAATAGCTTTGTGCACACTAAAAGATGCACAAAGCTAAATCGCACACTGCTGATAAGGCACACTAACCTCAGATAAGGCACACTAACCTCAGATAAGGCACACTAACCTCAGATAAGGCACACTAACCTCAGATAAGGCACACTAACCTCAGATAAGGCGCTGAGGGGTGGATCGGAACTCCCTCTGACGTCACGACGTCCATGACGTCGGTGACGTCATCCCGCCCCGTCGCCATGGCGACCGGGTAAGCCCAGCAGGAAATCCCGTTCTGAACGGGATTTCCTGCTTACTCTGATCGCCGAATGCGATCGGAGTGGGTGGGGGGATGCCGCTGCGCTGCGGCTATCATGTAGTGAGCCCTGGGCTCGCTACATGATTTAAAAAATAAAAAAAAATAAAAAATAGTGCTGCGCCACCTCCTGGGCGATATAATTGTATCGCCCAGAGGGTTAAATCCTTATTTAATAAGTCCGTCTTCTGTGTACTAAGCAGAGAATTGACATCTCCTATGGGCCCATACATGGTACAACTTTTTCCTTCTTTTTTCTATTAGATAATTTTATTCGATTATTCCGTTAGATGAATATAAAGATTTTTCCAACATGTCAGATCGGATTTTTATTGAAAAATCTGAATAATCGATTCTTTTTTCTTGATCGAAAAAAAAAGATTCTTGTAAACTTCCATTTGTTTCGATCGTTTTGGTCGCATAAACGGGAAAATGTAACGTTTTTATTGTACCATGTATGGGCACCATTAGAGAGAGATTACAGTGTAATTGTGTAACAGTTCAGTGCCGTATTGTATGCTCGGACTGGTGTGTGTGTGTGTGTGTGTGTGTGTGTTCGTGTGTGTGTGTGTGTACAGTGTGTGTGTGTGTGTGTGTGTGTGTGTGTGT
This sequence comes from Hyperolius riggenbachi, assembly GCF_040937935.1. Lineage (NCBI taxonomy): Eukaryota > Metazoa > Chordata > Amphibia > Anura > Hyperoliidae > Hyperolius > Hyperolius riggenbachi. Next base: position 557,665,599 of record NC_090647.1, read on the forward strand.
GTGTGTACAGTGTATGTGTTAGTACTCTGTAGTGTGTGTGTGTGTGTGTACAGTGTGTGTGTACAGTGTGTGTGTACAGTGTGTGTGTACAGTGTGTGTGTACAGTGTGTGTGTACAGTGTGTGTGTACTGTGTGTGTGTGTGTGTGTGTGTGTACAGTGTGTGTACAGTGTGTGTGTGTGTGTGTGTGTGTGTGTGTGTGTGTCATTCCCGTAGTTTTAGCCTAAAGCCCGTGGCTGACCCAGGATACACGAACACCAGTCTGAGTGCATACAGCTCAACAGCAGTGCATAAAATTATCCTAATTGCCATAGACAGGGACAGATCTCCTTCAGTACAGGAATCTGTGTGTGTATGGTGTCTAGCAGTATCGTCGCAGATGACTGCTAGTGGTGGCTGAGTCTTGTAAAGTGTGGTTGAGGCAGAGCCAGATTATCCACCGGGCAACAGAGGCAGTTGCTTTGATCTAGTAAAAGGTCAAGGGCCCCGTGGCCCCAAAAAACATTTATTGCCCATGTTCATGTAACTCTTTATGGTCCATTAAAAACAAAGTCTTTAGGAATGCTTTCTGTAACATAGATAAGACACACAGTGTTTCTCTGCCTCGGGTGACAGCTAAGGCTGCTCCCCCTCTCGATTTGGTCAAACCCCTTCAGAACCTGTCTCTGCTGGCGTGCCGTAGGGACAATCAGTGTGGGTACAAGAGCTAGCAATCTATGCCATGTCTCTGTGCTGGTGACACGAGTCATAAACTTATCTTTCTCAGCACTAACTGTGTTATTTTTTCCTAACACCAGAAATAAAGGATGTACAGATTGGATCAGACATCACTGCTTGTGGTATGATATGCCCTGATGACATCGCCATCCTGCAGCTGTTCAGGCAATGTGGATGGGAGGAGATGCTGATGATGGAATATCTCTGCCATAACAACTCTCTGATAAATCATATGAAGACCAGACTCCTCCTGGACACAGACAGTGGCTGCTGGACCCTCCCCCAGGCTGGGAGGGGAGACTCCTGTGAGTATGAGGTCCGGGATCGGGTTCATGAAGATGAAATATCCTCTACATCCATCCGTGTGCTGGGTAAGAGCCCATATCCTGCATCACACTTCCCTCTAACCTCCATTGTACTCTATGGGGGAACTGACATTACACAGCATGTCATAGGGGCCAGTAACACTGGTGACTGTATGTGGGGGAGGGGCTGCAGATCACATGATCAGTGTGGGTACAAGAGCTAGCAATCTATCCCATGTCTCTGTGCTGGTGACACATGACTGATGGGGAGTGTATGTGGGGGAGGGGCTGCAGATCACATGATCAGTGTGGGTACAAGAGCTAGCACTCTATGCCATGTCTCTGTGCTGGTGGTGACACATGACTGATGGGGAGTGTATGTGAGGGAGGGGCTGCAGATCACATGATCAGTGTGGGTACAAGAGCTAGCAATCTATGCCATGTCTCTGTGCTGGTGTCACATGACTGATGGGGCGTGTATGTGGGGGAGGGGCTGCAGATCACATGATCAGTGTGGGTACAAGAGCTAGCAATCTATCCCATGTCTCTGTGCTGGTGTCACATAACTGATGGGGCGTGTATGTGGGGGAGGGGCTGCAGATCACATGATCAGTGTGGGTACAAGAGCTAGCAATCTATGCCATGTCTCAGTGCTGACGACACATGACTGATGGTGAGTGTATGTGGGGAGGGGCTGCAGATCACATGATCAGTGTGGGTACAGGAGCTAGCAATCTATCCCATGTCTCTGTGTTGGTGTCACATGACTGATGGGGAGTGTATATGGGGGAGGGGCTGCAGATCACATGATCAGTGTAGGTACAAGAGCTAGCAATCTATCCCATGCCTCTGTGCTGGTGTCACATGACTGATGGGGAGTGTGTGTGGGGGAGGGGATGCAGATCACATGATCAGTGTGGGTACAAGAGCTAGCAATCTATGCCATGTCTCTGTGCTGGTGTCACATGACTAATGGGTAATGTATGTGGGGGGAGGGGCTGCAGATCACATGATCATAGCTCCCAACTGTCCCTTTTTCGGAGGGACAGTCCCTTTTTGGGAGCCCTGTCCCTCTGTCCCTCTTTCACTCTCATTTGTCTCTCTTTCTATGTAAATATATATATTTATCTACTAAAAAATGTGCGTGTTTGACTCTAAACTTTATTCCCAACCTTTAAATTGATATATTACTAATTTTAAAATGTTACTATGAAGGAAAATGAACCAGGATAGAAAGGACCAGTGTGGTTTGAATTATAAAACAACATATGTTTTTTATGAAATCTTTATGGTATGCGTGACTAGAGACGCGGTGAGGGCGTGACCAGGGGTGTGGCAGGGGCGTGGCTCAAGTGTCCCTTTTTCTCATCTCAAAAAGTTGGGAGGTATGCACATGATCAGTGTGGGTACAAGAGCTAGCAATCTATCCCATGTCTCTCTGCTGGTGACATATGACTGATGGTGAGTGTATGTGGGGGAGGGGCTGCAGATCACATGATCAGTGTGGGTACAAGAGCTAGCAATCTATCCCATGTCTCTGTGCTGGTGTCACATAACTGATGGGGAGTGTATGGGGGGAGGGGCTACAAATCACATGATCATTGTGGGTACAAGAGCTAGCAATTTATGCCATGTCTCTGTGCTGGTGTCACATGACTGATAGGGAGTGTATGTGGGGGATGGGCTACAGATCACATGGGCAGTGTGGGCACAGGAGCTAGCAATCTATTTCACATATCAGTGCTGATGACACATGAGTCATAAACTTCTCTTTCTCAGCACTAACTGTTATTTTTCCTAACACCAGAAATGAAGGATGTACAGATTGGATCAGACATCACTGCTTGTGGTATGATATGCCCTGATGACATCGCCATCCTGCACCTCTCCAGGCAATGTGGAAGGGAGAAGGAGATGCTGATGATGGAATATCTCTGCCATAACAACTCTCTGATAAATCATATGAAGACCAGACTCCACCTGGACACAGACAGCGGCTGCTGGACCCTCCCCCAGGCTGGGAGGGGAGACTCCTGTGTGTATGTGGTCTGGGATTGGAGTAAAGGAGTCCTGTCCTCTACAGCCATCCGTGTGCTGGGTAAGAGCCCATATCCTGCATCACACTTCCCTCTAACCTCCATTATACTAGTGTTGTCCGGATCATGAACGATTCGGATCTTTGATCCGAATCTATTTTATGAGTCGATCATCCGAATCATCAAAATGAGTGATTCGGATCGCAAAAGGGGCGGGGCCAGGAGCGACACGCCCCCTCTCAGCGGGCAGCGGGGTCTTGGAAGCAGAGCAGAGATGGATCGCTCTGTTGTATGGGAGGCAGCCTTGCAGGGACAGCAGGTAGATAAGAGAGAGGGGACATGGGTGCCACTGCCAGATATGTGTAGAGCACACATACTGGCTATAACGTGCTGCCCATTATAGGCTGGCTGTTCCGTAGTTGTACACAGTGAACACATGGGAAGCTTTTGGCTCAGCACAGCACAGCTCAGTAACTTTGCAGACAGTGTGATTGAAAGGCAATATAATCCTCCTCTGCTCTCGGCACTAAACAGCTGCACTTATCTTCTGGGAATGGTTTCTTTCACTGTGCGACATTTGCATTCAAGGTATACAGATGAACATGTAGGTGAAATATATGTAAAGCATATGATTGCAGCATGTGGGTATTACGTGCAAACATTTCTGCTCTCTGCTCGTCCCTCCTCCCTTCTCTGTCCACTCCCTGCCCTCTGTTCATCTTCTCCCCTTCTCTGTGTGTCCACTCCCTCCCCTTCTTCTGTCCACAGACCTGTCCTGCTGTTCATTTCACCCCCGAATGCTTCCGGTAGTAAAATGATCCGAGATTCGGATCAAAGATCCGGATCTCTTCAATGATCCGATTCGAATCATCCGGATCATTGAAAAGATCCGAACTTCCCATCTCTACATTATACTCTATGGGGGGAGCTGACGTTATACCGCATGTCATAGAGGCCAGTAACACTGGTGACTGTATGTGGGGGAGGGGCTGCTGGACCCTCCCCCAGGCTGGGAGGGGAGACTCCTGTGTGTATGAGGTCCGGGATCGGGGGGCTGGAGATAAAGTCCTGTCCTCTACATACATCCGTGTGCTGGGTAAGAGTCCATATCCTGCATCACACTTCCCTCTAACCTCCATTGTACTCTATAGGGAGAGCTGACGTTATACCGCATGTCATACAGGCCAGTAACACTGGTGACTGTATGTGGGGGAGGGGCTGCTGGACCCTCCCCCAGGCTGGGAGGGGAGACTCCTGTGTGTATGAGGTCCGGGATCGCGGTGCTGGAGATAAAGTCCTGTCCTACATCCATCCGTGTGCTGGGTAAGAGTCCATATCCTGCATCACACTTCCCTCTAACCTCCATTGTACTCTATAGGGAGAGCTGACGTTATACCGCATGTCATAGAGGCCAGTAACACTGGTGACTGTATGTGGGGGAGGGGCTGCTGGACCCTCCCCCAGGCTGGGAGGGGAGACTCCTGTGTGTATGAGGTCCGGGATCGCGGTGCTGGAGATAAAGTCCTGTCCTACAGCCATCCGTGTGCTGGGTAAGAGCCCATATCCTGCATCACACTTCCCTCTAACCTCCATTGTACTCTATAGGGAGAGCTGACGTTATACCGCATGTCATAGAGGCCAGTAACACTGGTGACTGTATGTGGGGGGAGGTATTCTAGTTCTAGCTCCAAGAATAGAAATGGAAAGAGCAGGGCTGCCAACTAAAATATTTTGATCCCCTATAACAAAGAAAGCTGTATGCCTCCCAACTACAATGTAAACAGTCATTATCATTATTTAGTATTTATATAACGCCAACATCTTACGCAGCGCTGTACAGTATATATATTGTCTTGTCACTAACTGCCCCTCAGAGGAGCTCACAATCTAATTCCTACCATTGTCATATGTCTATATCGTCTAGTGTATGTATCGTAGTCTAGGGCCAATTTAGGGGGGAGCCAATTAACTTATCTGTATGTTTTTGGGATGTGGGAGGAAACTGGAGTGCCCGGAGGAAACCCACACAGACTCGGGGAGAACATACAAACTCCTTGCAGATAGTGACCTGGCTGGGATTTGAACCGGGGACCCAGCGCTGCAAGGCTAGAGCGCTAAAAACTACGCCACCGTGCTACCCATAGGACGTATAGGGGTTGATTCATTAAGCTGCACTGCTACAGCAACGCAGCTTAACGACAGCAGCGCGAGGCAATGATCTCCATGTGGCGGTGATTGACAGTGCTGCTCGCTCAGGCGCAGTACAGGCCAACCAGGAGGTCGGCCTGACGTCATCACCGCGGACCGGGAGGCAGATGCGGCGAACGGCTGCGGGGAGAGCTGCGGTGAGGGACATGCTGGGAGCTTGGGGCTGGACGAAGCCCCGGGTAAGTAGCCCTTATTTTATGTATTATTGCGTGATAACTCCATTAATGAATCAACCCCTTTATAAGTTGCACAGTGTGTTCCGAATCCACAATAAACTCTTCTTATTTCTAAATCTTAGATCCCAATTAAACAGCACATCCCCAAATAACAGAATTATTATTATTATTAATGTGGATTTATAAAGCGCAAACCATGTTCCCCATATGGAGATAATCAGAGAAATGCTTAAAATTCTGCCTTGCATGACTTTAACTTTGCAAAACGTAATGCAAATTATATTATGAATGTCCCAATTCCCAGCTGCATGCAGTCTGGCCTGCATCACATATGCATGTAAGCTGCAGTTATTTGCAACTCACTGATCATCATGTGACTAGATTAGGAAGCCATTTATCCCAAATAACAAAATTAGGCAGTATGTCTTCTATATTATTTCCATCCATCATGACTCTCTATCTATCAATCTATCTAGGATCTTTCTATCTATCTTAGCATAAACAGATGAACAACAGAGCTGGGCTCAGGCAGAGGCTTGGAAAGCAGTAGTTGCCATGGCAGAACTGAGAAATTGCAAATCAGTTGGCCCATGTAGGAACACTATGGATTTTTCCAAAGACAAATAACATTTATACAGTATTGTGGTTTCCTCCTGGCAGGCTCAAAGTGGTAGAGCTGCAGCCACTAGGGAGTCTTGCCCAAGGTCTCCTAATGAATAGGTGCTGGCTAACCAAACAGGAAGAGACAAGATTTGTACGCAGATCTTCTGTGTTATGCTGGGAATACACGGTACGTGGCTCGATTCTGGCGCGTCCCCGCCAGTGTTGCCAACCGTCCATTAATTTACGGGCTGGCTGTAAATATAAAGGTAATTTTGCCTGCCCGTGAAGTCCGTAAGGGTCAGGGTGGCATCCGTAAAAATACATCCCAGCGGGGGGAGGGCGGGGCCGCCAGCCACACAGCTGACAGAGATACAGAGCTGGCCGAGAGGTAGAGAGACTCCAGTCCCGCCCCTCAGCCATCCAACAGCAGCCCAGCTTTTGTCCCTCCCAGCCTCTCCTTTCTTCCGTGGGCTGGGCTCCACCCCCAGTATCATATGGACTTCGGAGTTATGCTGGGCATACACGGTTAGATAGTTCTTATCAATCGAGCCGCTGATGGCTCGATTGATAAGATCCAACCTGTCCGATCACCGCGGCGGATCGATACCGCGCTCGATCCCTGCGGGCAGACAATAGAAAAAAACGAAGCGCTGATAAGAAGCGCCCGCGGGGACGAGCGGGAATCGATCCGCGCGGACGAACGGTGACGCGACGGCCTTGAGCCGCTAGCTCGATACCGGCGCATGAACGAGCCGTGTATGCCCAGCAATGCATTGAAGAGAAAACAGTGGCACACAGCAAGAGAGATACATGAGCAACACACCCGAGCACAGAGAGGTTTGTGCTCTCCTCAGTAACTGGAGAGGACTCCTCTCCCCTCTTATCTGTGCTAAGCTGCTTTGTTTTGTGTTTGTTATATGCACCTTCCCCAGCCCCTTCTTGAATCTCTGAGTGACCCCATGTGCTGCTAGCAGGGAGAACTGTCTCTCCCTGTCTGAAAGTGTCTCTCCTCTGCTTGGTTCCTCATCATCCCCACCTAGACTGGCATTTACTTGTCTATATTGCAGACACTGCTTTGTGACTGTATTTCCAAGTCCTCTCCTCGCATCAGTGCCCAGCCTCTCCTCGCATCAGTGCCCAGCCTCTCCTCCTTCCCAGGCTGATGCTTCCTGGAAGGTCTGGCATGCATCACATATACCCAGAAATCAGGTAAAATGCTATTGCTTGAAGTCTCCTCCATTATCCTCCTGCCACAGAATCCCTGGGCTGTATATGTGCAGTGTTGCCAACCGTCCGTAAATTTACTTGCATACCGTAAATTTTGTTACAAATTTAGCTGCCCGTGAATTCCGTAAGGAATTCAGCAGCGTCCGTAAGCACAGCCAATCAGCCGCCCTGTGAGCAGGAGGAGAGCAGCGCAGAGAAGAGGGAGAGCGGTGGGCACAGCTGTGGGAAAGAGGGGACGCTCACCCCCCCCTTCCCTCACCTTAGGGCTCTCTCTCCCTCGCTCTCCCCTCCAGAACTAGTCTTGTGTGGCGGCTGGCAGCGGGCGGAACTTACCTCCATCTCGCTCCAAGCGGCGGAAGTTCTGGTGCCGCTGCTCTGCTCTAGACCAGACCAGACTAGCGGCAAATGCAGAGAGACCATCCCGCGCCTGCAACAAGACAGAGGTAAGTTCTGCCCGCTGCCAGCCGCCACACAAGACTAGTTCTGGAGGGAAGAGCGAGCGAGCGGGAGCCCTAAGGTGAGGGGGGGGGACGTCCCTCCTTCCGCACAGCTGTGCCCATGATCGCTCCCTCTTCTCTGCGCTGCTCCCCTCCTGCTGGGGGGGGGGGGGGGAGGAGACACCTGGCTACCTGTTCTGGGGACATCTCTACCCCTGGCTACCTGTTCTGGAGACATCTCTGCCTCTGGTTTACTGTTCTGGAGACATCTCTACCTCTGGCTACCTGTTCTGGGGACATCTCTACCCCTGGCTACCTGCTCTGGGGGACATCTAAGCCCCTGGCTACCTGTTCTGGGGACATCTCTACCCCTGGCTACCTGTTCTAGGGACATCTCTACACCTGGCTACCTGTCCTAGGGACATCTCTACCCCTGGCTACCTGTTCTAGGGACATCTCTACCCCTGGCTACCTGTTCTGGGGACATCTCTACCCCTGGCTACCTGTTCTGGGGGACATCTCTACCCCTGGCTACCTGTTCTGGCGGACATCTAAGCGCCTGGCCACCTATTCTGGGGACACCTGGCTACCTATTTTTGGGGAACCACTGCTGTCAGATTAAGTGTATTTTGGGGAACTGCAGCCAGATTATGTGTGTGTTGGGGTAATTGCTGCTGCCAGATTACATCTATTTTTAGGGAACCACTGCCATATTATCTGTATTTTGGAAGAACCTCTGCCAGATTACGTGGATTTTTGGTGAAATGCTGTAAGATTACATGTATTTTGGGGGAAGGGGGGGGGGGAACACTATGGCAGAGCTCAAACTTCCCTGGCAGACCTTTTACAGCACTACTAAAATCATGTATATTCGGCTCCACCCATGACCATGCCCACATTCTGTTGCGTGACCACGCCCATTTTTCAGGGGATTTTGTCAGTAAAAGAAATCCTTTGTCAGTAAAAAATAAAATGAAAAGTTGGCAACACTGGTCCCCGCTCGTCCCCGCGGCTGCCCGAATCGATTCCCGCTGGTCCCCGCGGGCACTTTTTATCTTCTGCTCGTTTTTTCCTATTGTCCCGCCCGCGGTATCGAGCGGGGAATCGATCCGGCGGGTGATCGGACACGTCGGAAATTATCAATCGAGCCATCAGCGGCTCGATACACGGTACTAAAACGTACCGTGTATTTCCAGCATCAGAGGCAGAGTTCTTAACGAGTACACTATCCAGCCACTAGTATACTATCCAGTTTCAAGGGCTGCCTCAATGCACTCTTAAAGGACAGCTTAGTGTGGCAGCACAAGTAACATTTTCAGAGTAGGCACGCTACTGTTGTAGCATGCACTACTAACGTACTCGCGCTACCCCAAAACGAACAGCTGCTCCAATTGTCCCACTCTGGATCCTGTCAGGTTCAGTGACTTTGTAGGACGAGATCCCCGCACTTTGATTGGCCCAATAGGCTGCCTATCACTTGATGAGCAGCCTATTGGGCCAAAGTGCAGTGATCTTGTCCTACAGAGTGAATCGACCCCCAAGTCAGCTAGCTAATTGTACAAGCTGTTAGTCCGTATTTCTCCTGTCTGGTTCTTGGGAAAATTGCTGATGTTGCTGAAACCCAAGAGAAGCTGAAGACGTGTATGACACTTCCGCTGCCCAGAGTATCAACTGTGTGCACATCACCATGGCAACAGGATCATGAGCCCTACTGTCTCACTTTGAAACATATTATATGGCTCTCACGGAATTACATTTTAAAATATGTGGCGTTTATGGCTCTCTCAGCCAAAAAGGTTCCTGACCCCTTATCTAGAGAGTGACTGTATCCTGTCCCCACTGGAACACCCTGAATGGAGTCTGGTTTATTTCTCCACCTGTCCCAAGTGGTTGCTTGCCATCCCCCCTTCCCCTCCCCCCTGCAACCCACCTTGTTGAGTAGTGTTTGCTCACTCTTTATATCACATCTAAGCCATTAACTTACTACACTATCTGGGCCCCTGTTGTCTCTGTGTCATTGTTCTCCCTAGGGTGTACCGGACACCCCACCGCCTCACTATATGCTGGGGATTCCTAATCACCTAAGATTGTACTCCTACAAAGGATGCTTACCTGAACTTAAGTACCCTTTTTCTCACGATTTTTATCCTCTTTTTATTTTGATCTATTGCTACATTGCTCATTTTGTTAATTATAACATATACACTGTAATCTATATGCGCTTTTTAATAAATGACCAAAAATTATTTAACGGCTATCATGGCTACCATCAGGGCATCACGGGAGGGGTTGGTGTATGGGGCCCAAGTGTGACTGGGGACCGGCAAACAGGCCCCCTTTGCACAGCAATTTTTTTTTGTCTTCCTCTCCCTCCAGAGCCATTCCAGGATTGGATGAGTTGTTGAAGAAGGCGGGTCTGAGAGCGGGGCTTGTACCACAAGGCATCTGCTCTGCCTCCTCCTCCACTTGCATGTATGGTAGTCACAACTACTATAGATCTACAGAAAAATAGCCGTTGGAGAAAAACATGTCTGCAAATGTGGACTCCGGCAGCCATTTTTCTGTTGTCATATAGCAATTTCTATCGGACAACAGTACATAGGAGCAGAGGGGGAAGCAGAGCAGTGGGTGTAGTGCACAAGTTGGAAGGGGGCCTTGCTGTCTGACCTACCCCCCACCCCATCCCTCCTCTCTTTCCCACGGCTCTACAGAGGGAGGAAGAGAGAACAGAAAACACAAAATAAAAAATAGTGAGTAAAGGGTGGGAAATAGTGAGTAAAGGGTGGGTGAAGGGGCAGCCAGCAGCAACTACCACTGTGCCAGCAGGAGTAGCCACTCACTACCAGCAGCTGCTCACCAGCAGCCACCATTCCTCAGAAGCAGCTGCCACTCACCAGCAGGAGCCACCACTCGCCAGCAGGAGCCACCACTCGCCAGCAGGAGCCACCACTCACCAGCAGGGGCGTAGCAATAGGGGTTGCAGAGGTTGCGATTGCATCGGGGCCCTTGGGCCAGAGGGGTCCCGAAGGGCCCTTCCGCAACTACAGTATAAGCTCTATATTGGTCCTATGCTCATAATAATCACTTCTATAGATACTTTGAATAGTAGTGATCATTAACTAGCTGTTCCCCATCCCCTTCTTGCACCTTTGACACTGCAGTTGCCATTAGGAAGTTTTGGTGCTCCATATTAATTGTTATACATAGCGTGCTTGCAATTGTTATGTATAAAGAGCTTGGGGGGCCCCATTGTAAAACTTGTATCGGGGCCCACAGCTCCTTAGCTACACCACTGATGATCACCAGCCCCCACTCGCTAGCAGCAGCAGCCACTCCCCAGCAGTAGCCCCCATTCACCAGCAGAAGCCTCCACTTGCCAGCAGAAGCCCCAGCAGCAGAAACTCACCAACTGCTACTCACTAGCAGCAGCAGCCACTCCCCAGCAGCACCTGCCACTCGCCAGCTGAAGCCCTCGCTCACCAGCAGTAGCCACCACCTCCCGCGTTGTATACAGTATTATAATAAAGACTCCTTTTTCCACCCAGTGAGTCTTCTTTGGAGGTAAGAGACCTCCTTTATTTATTATAGTTTTAATTTTTTTGTTTTACACCTATGTAACTCTGATAAAAAATACACATCTTGGGCGCCTCCACCAACGTGATTTTCTGTGTACTCCCCAGCCACCAATGGCCAGCCACCACTTGCCAGCAGCAAATGCGACTCCCCAGCAGCAGCGGTCACTCACCAGCAGGAGCCGCCATTCGCTAGCAGCTGCAACTCCCCAGCAGCAGCAGCCACCACTGGCCAGCCACCACGCGCCAGCAACAGAAGCCACTCCCTGGCAGCAGCTGCCATTTGCCAGCAGCAGTCACCACTTGCAAACCGAAACCACAAAAAAAGACCTCCTCATTGGTATGCTCGCCACTGTGTCGGGCAAGAAAAAAAAATCTAAAAGCGATATGCCCGACGCAGTGTTGGGCATGCCACTCAGGAGGATTTCTAATGATTTTTTCTCCCCCAGAATAGATTAGCAAGGAATAGGGGTCCCCACTAAATGTATCTATCTATAGATCAGGTAGTATAGGTCCCCCCTAGCCCCTGATCCCCCCCCCCCCCCCCCCCGCAATGATCCCTGGCGCCATTACTCACCAAGCCTTTCACCCACACTGATACGATCACAGCTGCTGACGCCGTAAACACAACCCCTTCTTCTCTGTGCGGAGCCTGTGATGTCATGATGCCGACTGCCGATGCTCCCCGCACAGAAGAATGGGCTGTGTGCGGCAGCAGCAGCTGTGATTGGAGCTGCTGCGATCAGCGCTTGGTGAATAATGGCACCAGGGATCACCGGGGGGGGGGGGGTGTTGTATCAGGGGCTGGGAGGCACCCATACTACCTGATCTAGGTAGATAAATTTAATGGGGTCCCCTGTTCCTTGCATACCTATTCTAGGGACAACTATAATGGCTATCTTTACTAAGCGCACCATATACCTTGCTAACCTATACCTGCCTACCTATTTTGCGGGGACCTATACCTGGCTACATATACTTCGTTACCTATACTGGAGCACCTATACCTGGCTACCTATACTGGGGGGACCCGTACAGGGATACCTATACTGGTGGCACATATATCTGGCTACTTATACTGGGGGGGGGCTACTTATACTGGGGGGGGGGGGCTATATTGGATACCTATATTGGTGGCACCTATACAAGGCTACCTATACTGGAAGGGCCTATACCTGGATATCTATATTGGTGGCACCTATACTTGGCTACCTATACTGGGGGACCTATATTTAGATACCTATCTTGGCACTTATACCTGGCTACCTATACCTATACACCTATACCTTCCGCTAATCAGGAAGCACAGTGGGCGGCATTGAAGGCATAGAGCTGTGGCAACTGTAACCCTGATCTCCAGCGCCTGGAATGCGGAAGTCAGGTGAGTAATTCTCCGCCCGCCACACCTGCTTGCCGCCCGCATAGAAGGGGAAAGAGCAGAAGGAGGGGACCCAGGTAAGGGAGGGGGGTTCTGGCCCCCCTCTCCGCCGCTGTCCCTGCTGCCCCTCCTTCTAGCGTTGCTTCCCCTCCTGCTCTGCTGCTGTGGGGGGTTGTGGTGACACGCCCCCCCCCCTCCCCCCGCGCCCAATGGTAAAAATGCCCCCGTTCTGCAATGATTCTAGCATAGCATGTACGGCAGTCATTGACTTCAATGTTAAATGAGAATGCAAATGTTGGACATGAAAATTCATGGTGAAAAGAAAATGGCGAATGGCCGCTGTTTGCCAGGAACTTACTGTTGCAGAACTAGTTCATCCATCCCTACCCCTGAAGCTAAAAAAAAAAATTGAGAACATCACAAAGATATATAAATGACAGTGAAATATTCTTCAGTATTTCGGGACAAACTCCTTTTCTCAAACTGCGCAAGCCTAAAATTACAGCGAAAACCACACACCTTAAATACTCCCAAAGCGGACCTGATGAGAGACTGCCAAATAGTAAAAAGTAAAAAAAACACTCACCTAGCCGTTATGTTTTCAGGTTTAAAGAGAAACTCCGACCAATAATTGAACTTTATCCCAATCAGTAGCTGATACCCCTTTTACATGAGAAATCTATTCCTTTTCACAAACAGACCATCAGGGGGCGCTATATGACTGATATTGTGATGAAACCCCTGCCACAAGAAACTCTGAGGACCGTGGTACTCCTGGCAGTTTCCTGTCTGTAAACCTTGTTGCATTGTGGGAAATAGCTGTTTCTAACTGCCAAAAAAGCATGCAGCAGCTACATCACCTGCCAACAGTAAAAATGTCACCATGTAATAAATGTCAGAATGTAAATCAGGGATTTAAAAGATTTTACAATGGGCAAACGCTGACTAAATCATTTATACATAATTATTGTAAAAATGAAGCACTTTTTTTTTATTACATTATTTTCACTGGAGTTCCTCTTTAAATGGTGGACAAATGATGTATAACAGTCAGCGGACCAGGTAGGAGACATTGACTGCATTGTGCTTTGTTAATAAATTGTTCTGGTATTTACCTTAAAGAGAACCCAAGGTGGCAAATATTAATCCTAATAGGACTCAGAGGCATGTCGTGTGCACAGTGACATGCCTCTGGGTCATTGTACCGCCGCTACCAGCCCACCCTGCGCGGCGATGCAATGACCTAGAGGCATGTCATTGTGCACACGACATGCCTCTGAGTCCTATTAGGATTACTTTATGCCATCTCGGTTCTTTTTAAGCTATGCGCTTATTTTTAAAGTTATGCACTTTTTCCTTCAGTTTTCTCCTTTAAATTTTATGAGCTTTCCGATAGGCTGGCGCGTTAACACATGCAGGCCCGGATTTACATCACAGAAGCCTATAGGCACAGATGTCCTGGCACCCTAGACTCCGCCCTCCATGAACCTACAAACCCTCACCAAACTGCATGGCAAGCGTGCTGGCTTTCACCTCTCCCTTAGTTCTTTTGCCCCTCATAGGTAGCTACAGGTGTCCCTTAGCATTAGGTAGCCAGAGGTACCCTCGGTATTGAGTAGCTAGTGGTACCCCCAAGTATTTGGCAGCTGGAGGTGCCCCCAGGCTGGAGGGAGTCAGTGGAATGCTGAGAGCTGGGTGAGTAACCTCTCATTTACACTCCACTCGGGACTCTAAATAGGGAAGGAGAGAGGAAGCCGCCTTTCCATCATCAGGCGCCTGTAGACACATGCCTACAGTGCCTTATAGTAAATCCGGCCCTGAACACGTCTATGACGGTGGGATGTTTTCCTTCCGCGTGATGGTGCCGCCCTTGTGTAGCTGATTGGTCTCCTCTTCCAATGACGTTACTCTGAATGCTGCATTTCAGGAGGGTGCGTTTTGCGTTCCAGCAAGGGGGCGTGTGTCTTTTGCACACGCTGGGCGGATAGAGGTGACGCTTCTACAATAGTGGCAAGATGTGCGATTGGCATGCCGAGCACCATGTGGACACTGTGGGCGTGGCTTGTACGGCACTACAGTGTAGATTGGTTATTCATCATTTGTCCACCATTTAAACCTGAAAGCATAACGGCTAGGTGAATGTTTTTTTACTATTTTGCAGTCTCCCATCAGGTCTGGTCTGGGGGTATTTCAGGGGTGTGGTTTTCACTGTCAGTTTAGGCTTGTGCAGTTTGAGAAAGGGAGTTTGCCCTGAAACAGCGGTCTGTCACTGCTGCCGATACACTTGATGGAATAAAAGAGCTTTAATAATACAGGTGGTGCCGACCCTTCTGTTTTTGATACTTAGCTGCTCCCCAGGAGGCACTGGGGTTTGGGTCTGGGCACACCATTTTTCACTTTTTGCCATTCGGTGCTCCCATCCTTTCGATTTGTGTCGCATATAAGCTAGACATTTTACTAACTCAGGGCTAGTGCACACCGAGCGGCTTTTTCAGCGTTTCTGCAGCCGCTTGCGGCTGCGGATCCGCTTGGTCAATGCATCTCAATGGGGTGGTTCACACCAGAGCGGGAGGCGTTTTGCAGAAACGCATACTCCCGGGGTGAGGCATTTTTTGGATTGTGGAGGCGTTTCTGCCTGCAATGTAAAGTATAGGAAAAGCGCAAACCGCTCTGAAAAACGGCAGTTCAGAGCGGTTTTGCAGGCGTTTTTGTTACAGAAGCTGTTCAGTAACAGCTTTACTGTAACAATACATGAAATCTACTACACCAAAAAACGCTTCACAAAACCGCAAAATGCTACCTGAAACGCTACAGAAAAATAACAAAAAGCGTTTCAAAATCTGCTAGCATTTTGCGGATCTGCTAGCGGGTTTTGGTGTGCACCAGGCCTGAGTCAGGATGAGTTTGCCAGTTGTGTAACGAGGAAGCAGGTTGGGGCAGGATGTGTATTGATGGGCAGGGTTTAAAGAGAAACTCCAACCTAGAATTGAACTTTATCCCAATCAGTAGCTGATACCCCTTTTACATGAGAAATATAATGATTTTCACAAACAGACCATCAGGGGGCGCTGTATGGCTGATTTTGTGCTGAAACCCCTCCCACAAGAAGCTCTGAGTACCGCGGTACTCTGGCAAACTGCCACAATGGAACAATGTTCACAGACAGGAAATAGCTGTTCACAGCTGTCTGTAACAGCCAAAACAGCTAGGAGCAGCTACATAACCTGCCCACAGTAAAAATGTCACCATGTAATAAATGTCAGAATGTAAATCAGGAGAGGAAAGATTTTACAATGAGCAAACACTGACTAAATCATTTATACATAATTATGGTAAAAAATGAAGCACTTTTTTTACTACAATATTTTCACTGGAGTTCCTCTTTAAGGTTCTGGAATGTTTAGTGCCTCTAGACCAGAATTCCCCAAACCTGTCCTCAGGGCCCACCCATATTTTGCAGGAAAACACACATTCACAGGTGGGGTAATTAATGTCGCAGCAGAGCTGATTAATTACCTCTATGGATTTATACAAAACATGCACTGTTGGTGGGCCCTGAGGACAGGGTTGGGGAACACTGCCTAGACTCCTAATGTTTAAATCCAGTCCCGCCTCACCCACCTTCCACAATACTCTCTCACTTCTCTCTCTTTGTATTTTCAGAAAGGCCTCCCTTGTATGCTGAAGCCTGGAAAGTCTGGAGATGGATACGATGGATAATTGCATCAACGCTTTTTATTATCTCTTCTACTGTGTGGATATTATCTCGTAAATCAGCCAAATAATATTGTCTCCCATTCCTGATATACAGTAAACCCGTAGCATAAGAAGCTACTATAGCATATGTCAGGAAATCATAGTGTTGGATCAGAATATTCGGTTGATCAGCCAGAGAACAGGAAGTCTTTTATAAAATCCTTTCATTCTTAGCAGCATTGCGGACAGACATGCATTGCTGGTTGCTGATGGAACGGTCTGACAAACATTCAATATCTCCTACAGAATTATACAGCATTCATTTTCATACCATATATTAATTACTTATTTACAGAATATTTACAGAATACATACCACTTATAGGTGGAGACATTATACTGGATATTGGTTCCCATACATGGTACAATTTTTTTCATTTTTTTTTCGATTAGAAAATTTTTGTTCGATTATTCCATTAAATCAAATATAAAGATTTTTCCAAAGGTGCCCATACGTGGTACAATTTTTTCATTTTTTTTTATTAGATAATTTAGTTTGATTATCCCGTTAGATCGAATATAAAGATTTTTCCAACATGTCTGATTGGATTTTTATAGAAAAAAACGGGATAATCGTTCATTTTTCTTGATAAATAAAAAGATTCTTTTCAACTTTCATTCGATTCGATTGTTTTGGTCAAAAAAATGGGAAAATCTAACATTTTAATTGTACCGTGTATGAGTACCATAACATGTCCAATCAGCTGTTTATTGAAAAAACGGGATAATCGTTTGTTTTTCTTGATCAAAAAAAAGATTATTTTTTACTTTCATTCGATTTGATCGATTTAGTCAAATAAACAGGAAAATCAAATGTTTTTATTGTACTGTGTATGGGCACCATAACACTGATTGGTTTGAATCATTGGTTCAACCCAATGGAAATTAACATATCCATTGTTTTGCTTCTCAATACACCTGAGTCACCCTAAAAGGCCAAAACCACGATATTATCTGAGTTTCGGCTGACTGCATGGAAGTCAAAGTCCACTGAAAATACAGGATCTTCTCAAAAAATTTGCATATTGTGATAAAGTTCATTATTTTCTGTAATGTACTGATAAACATTAGACTTTCACATATTTTAGATTCATTACACACAACTGAAGTAGTTCAAGCCTTTTATTGTTTTAATATTGATGATTTTGGCATACAGCTCATGAAAACCCAAATTTCCTATCTCAAACAATTAGCATATTTCATCCGACCAATAAAAGAAAAGTGTTTTTAAAACAAAAAAAGTCAACCTTCAAATAATTATGTTCAGTTATGCACTCAATACTTGGTCGGGAATCCTTTTGCAGAAATGACTGCTTCAATGCGGCGTGGCATGGAGGCAATCAGCCTGTGGCACTGCTCAGGTGTTATGGAGGCCCAGGATGCTTCAATAGCGGCCTTAAGCTCATCCAGAGTGTTCGGTTTTGCGTCTCTCAACTTTCTCTTCACAATATCCCCCAGATTCTCTATGGGGTGCAGGTCAGGAGAGTTGGCAGGCCAACTGAGCACAGTAATACCATGGTCAGTAAACCATTTACCAGTGGTTTTGGCACTGTGAGCAGGTGCCAGGTCGTGCTGAAAAATGAAATCTTCATCTCCATAAAGCTTTTCAGCAGATGGAAGCATGAACCCACTTTTGAACCAGAAACAGCGGCAGAAGCGCCTGACCTGGGCTACAGAGAAGCAGCACTGGACTGTTGCTTAGTGGTCCAAAGTACTTTTTTCGGATGAAAGCAACTTTTACATGTCATTTGGAAATCAAGGTGCCAGAGTCTGGAGGAGGACTGGGGAGAGGGAAATGCCAAAATGCCTGAAGTCCAGTGTCAAGTACCCACAGTCAGTGATGGTCTGGGGTGCCATGTCAGCTGCTGGTGTTGACATCCACTAACCACAAGCCTTGATGAAGGGGGACCCTGCGAGGCCCCCGAAACAATTGTCGGTGTATATGTGGATATGATGGCTCAATAAAAGAGCTTGTTTATTTAAGAAGACGGTGTGCTGGTATACTTGGATGTTATCGATTGTGGTTGGCTGCCTATGCCATAATACCAAGCACCCGACACAAGTGATTAATTGGTGTGCCTACCCTCAATTCACTAAAGTTTGAGCTGCTGGTGTTGGTCCACTGTGTTTTATCAAGGGCAGGGTCAATGCAGCTAGCTATCAGGAGATTTTGGGGCACTTCATGCTTCCATCTGTTGAAAAGCTTTATGGAGATGAAGATTTTATTTTTCAGCACGACCTGGCACCTGCTCACAGTGCCAAAACCACTGGTAAATGGGTTACTGACCATGGTATTACTGTGCTCAACTCTCCTGACCTGAACCCCATAGAGAATCTGTGGGATATTGTGAAGAGAAAGTTGAGAGACGCAAGACCCAACACTCTGGATGAGCTTAAGGCCGCTATCGAAGCATCCTGGGCCTCCATAACACCTGAGCAGTGCCACAGGCTGATTGCCTCCATGCCACGCCGCATTGAAGCAGTCATTTCTGCAAAAGGATTCCCGACCAAGTATTGAGTGCATAACTGAACATAATTATTTGAATGTTGACTTTTTTTGTTTTAAAAATACTTTTCTTTTATTGGTCGGATGAAATATGCTAATTTTTTGAGATAGGAAATTTGGGTTTTCATGAGCTGTATGCCAAAATCATCAATATTAAAACAATAAAAGGCTTGAACTACTTCAGTTGTGTGTATTTGAATCTAAAATATAAAAAAAGTATAATGTTTATCAGTACATTACAGAAAATAATGAACTTTATCACAATATGCTAATTTTTTGAGAAGATCCTGTATATAAATCTTTCTGATTGAGCAGGAACTTCTTTATAAGCCACTAGCTTCTTTCTAAAAGGGAATTCCGTAATACAAGTCATATCTGAGATCGGTCCTTCAGCAGAGTAGGCCTCAAGGCAAGAACATAACTGATGCTGACAAACTACAATGTGTATAACATAGAAGTAGTAGGCATTTGGTCGTGAAACATGCAACAGCACAAACACTGAGTATTAATTATTATTATTATTAATTGTCTGTCAGTAATTAGCCCCAAAGTAATTTTAATTGATGTACTTGGGACTTTTAATGGAATTCTTAATGAAAGGGTTGTTTTGTCATAATGTAAATAAGACAACCATGGCTAAACATAGCAAAAATTGCACTGGCTAGTATCCACAATGTAATGTAATACCTTTATTAGGGAGTTATCCCATAAGTAAAAACAATTAAAAACAAGGGCAGCAAGCGGTCAGACACTATGGCATATAATCATGATCCAAATATATAATAATGCATAGGTCAACCTGGTAGTGGCTATCTGGATAGCAGTAATAATCAGCAAAGTACATATACACACTCAATAGAACGGCCAGTAGTGGTAGCCTGCAGTATGGGCATCATGTAGAACAATAGCAAAGAGTATACAAATATAAAAGATGCATGCAGGGAACAGGGCCGGCGCTACCATAGAGGCAAAGGGGGGCAGTTGCCCCAGGGCCTCAGAGCTTGTAGGGGCCCCCAGTGGCTACAAGAGGAAAAAAAAAATTTCAAAACGACCTTATAGTTTTTGAGAAAATCGATTTTAAAGTTTCAAAGGAAAAAAAATACACATTTAAAAACCCGCCGACTTTAATGGCTAATAGCAAATCCCCCTTAAATTCTAGAAACCCTAAATTTGCAGGATATGTTAAGGAGATCATTGGGAATAAGAAAAAACTATTTTTCAAAAAGACCTTATAGTTTTTGAGAAAATCGATTTTAAAGTTACGAAGGAAAAAAGTATACTTTTAAATACGGTAAATGTCACTTTTAGTAGCAAACCTAACGGTAGTGTAATTTTACATGCATCAAAAGAAAGAGCAATACATTTCCTGACGGGGTTTCCAGGGGGTCTATACGCAGCCGCAGCGCTTTGGCCAGGGATCGCTATACAGCCGCAATATGGCTGTATGAAGAACCCTGGCATTTTTTCCTATTTTCCCATTTTTTTTTTTTTTTTTTTTATGTTTAATGTGTGGGAATTTAAAAAAAAAATTATGTGGGGTCCCCCCTCCTAAGACTTTTTAACCCCTTGTACCCCATGCAGGCTGGGGTAGCCAGAATGTGGAGCTCCGACCGATTGAGCCTTCACACCCTGACTATACCAGCTGCAAAAAAGGTCCCTTAATGCCGATTTTTGTTCCGGGGTATCTGTTGGGGGGGGCCCCCAGGTTTATTTTGCCCTGGGGCCCCATTGTTGCTTAAACTGGCCCTGGCAGGGAAAAGACCACTTACCCAAGGATGTACCACTACTCACGCGTTTCGCACGCCTAGGGCTTCCTCGGAGATTGTTTGTTTGACTTTACTTCCATAGCTATGGATTTGTGTTGGTTGATTTGACTCTGCTCATTTTTCTCTAGTTGTTTTGTCATAATATCTTTGTGCCATTTTATGTATGAAAATTAAAGTGAATATGTTCTCTTTACACTTAGTGGTTTATGTGACACCATTAATTTGGGGGGTAATTATCATCTGTGATCAGTTTTTCTCTTGTTTTTATACAAATCCAAGGATAACTGCACTTCCAACAGTCCTTCTTACTATATGTAATATGGACAGCATCCTAAAATACAAACAAAATAGCGCACATAGTGCTCAATACTGTATGTTAAAAGACACAGATCACACCGTGTGCTGCACTCCGCAGGGACGTGCCCCCACCGATCAGATGCACTGAGCAGCTCTCCCCCTTTGTGAATAAACTCACCAGAGTGGTTGTTGTAACTCTGCATATAACAGATATGAATCTGTAAAGCATTCCAGGCAGGCGCAGGAATCCGGTAAAAAACTTTATTGCACCTCAAGCTGATACATCACAGACCGTACACCCTGGCCACAGAACACAGGGTAATGTGTCCACTCAGGCTTGCCTCCTTCCTGCTCGCAGCATCAGCGTGTTCCCGGCTCCCTCCTACGTGTTTCGTCATAAGTGACTCATTCAGGGGCTGGTAGCACGCTGAGCTGACGCTACATTTAACCCACCGAGTGCCGCCCTCTTCCATCCGTGGACGGACTTTACAAATAAAATTTTACATGTTCATTAAAAATATATGCAGACTTATAAAATAACAATAATATTTGCAACACCCTATCAGATCTCATGGGTTTTACCCCATACATTGTTGCTACAATAATCATAGCGTATGCCTTCATATTAAAGGAATACTGTAGGGGATCGGGGGAAAATGAGACATCCTGTGCCCGCGCAGCCACTCACCGATGCTCCGGCCCCGCCTCCGGTTTACGTCTGGAATTTCTGACTTTAAAGTCTGAAAACCACTGCGCCATCATTGCCGTGTCCTCGCTCCCGCTGATGTCACCAGGAGTGTACTGTGCAGACACAGACCATACTGGGCTTGCGCAATACACTCCTGGTGACATCAGCGGGAGCGAGGACACGGCAATGCAGGCACAGTGGTTTTCAGACATTAAAGTCTGAAATTCCAGAAGTGAACCGGAGGCAGGGCTGGAGCATTGGTGAGTGGCTGCGCGGGCACAGGATGTCTCATTTTCCCCCGATCCCCTACAGTATTCCTTTAATGCATGCAAGCCCGGATATATTTGGCTGCTGTTGACTCTGCCCACTTTTCCTAACCCTACCACCACACAAACACTCAATGAACAATTTTGTGAGCTTTGGGGTCCTTGGCATCAATAATTTGGACTTTCCCAGTGAAATGAAACAAATCTGATTGGCTGTTTGTTGCTATGCCCTTTTTTTGAATTTGAACCCCAGTGACCCAATGACCAACTGTACCAGGTTTGAGACTTGTTCCATAAACAGTGCAAGAATGGCAGCAATTTTAATATTCCCTTTGAAAATCAACAGGCGAATTCTGATTGGCTTTTTTAGGCTTCACCCACGTTTCTGAATATTAATCCCAGTCACCCAGTAACCAGCTGTGCAAAATTAGAGAATGCTGCCATTAACAGTGAAGAAGGGCTGAAGTTTACATTTTCCCAGGGAAATCTTCTTTTGACTCCACCTACGTTTTGTAACCTTGACACACAGTCACTCAATGATCAAGTTTGTGAACTTTCGGGTTCCTGGCATCAAAATTGTGTGAATGGAAGCAGTTTATCCAGCAAATAAATCTTATTGGCTGTTTGTGGCCCCACCCCTTTAGTGAATTTGAACCCCAGTCACTTAAAGAGAAACTCCGACCAAAAATTGAACTTTATCCCAATCAGTAGCTGATACCCCCTTTTATATGAGAAATCTATTCCTTTTCACAAACAGACCATCAGGGGGTGCTGTATGACTGATATTGTGGTGAAACCCCTCCCACAAGAAACCGCCCCCACAAGAAAAATACGTACTTTTTTTGTCAGTTTCCTGTCTGTGAACCTTGTTGCATTGTGGAAAATAGCTGTTACAGCTGTTTCCAACTGCCAAAACCATGCAGCAGCTACATCACCTGCCAACAGTAAAAATGTTCACTGGAGTTCCTCTTTAATGACTGTAGCAGATTTGAGGCCTCTGCCATTAACAGTGTAAGAATGGCAGCAGTTTCAATATTCCCCTTGAAAATCAATAGGTGAATTTTGATTGGCTGCTGTAGGCTCCACCCACTTTTCAGAATATTAAAGAGGAACTCCAGTGAACATTTTACTGTTGGCAGGTGATGTAGCTGCTGCATGGTTTTTGGCAGTTGGAAACAGCTGTAAACAGCTATTTCCCACAAAAGTTCGAACTTTTCTTGTGGGAGGGGTTACTTGTGGGAGGGGTTTCATCACAATATCAGTCATACAGTGCCCCTTGATGGTCTGTTTGGGAAAAGGAATAGATTTCTCATGTAAAAGGGGGTATCAGCTACTGAATGGGATAAAGTTCAATTTTTGGTCGGAGTTTCTCTTTAATCCCAGTCACCTATTGACCAACTGTGTGAAGTTTGAGAACCCTGCCATTAACAGTGTAAGAATGACTGCAGTTTATATTTTCCCATGTAAAAAGTTAGTTGTTTTTCGCTCCGCCGACTGTTTCTAACCTTGACATACAGTCACTCAATGACCAAGTTTATGAGCTTTGAGGTCCTTGGCATCAATAAGTTGCATTTTCCCATTGAAATTAAACAAGTCTGATTGGCTGTTTGGCTGTTTGTGGCCCACCCCCTTTTCTGAATTTAAACCCCAGTCTCCCAGTGACTGACTGTACCAGATTTGGGGCCTCTGCCATTAAGAGTGTAAGAATGGCAGCAATTTAAATATTCCTCTTGAAAATCAATAAGTGAATTTTGATTGGCTGTTGTTTTCTCTGCCCACTTTCCTGAATATTAATCCCAGTCACCCAGTTACCAACTGTGTCAAGTTTGAGAACCATGTCAATAACAGAATGGCTGAAATAAATCTAACAAATCTGATTGGCTGTTTGTGGCTCCACCCCCTTTAGTAAATTTAAACCTGTCAGGATTGGTGTCAGCGAACAGAGAGAATCTGATTATTGGTGATCTGCAGTATCACCAAGAATACAGATGTAACCTGATTATTGATGATCTGCAGAATCACCAATAATACAAGTGTGACTAACCTCTGGACACCTAAGCAATAAAGACAATAAATACAGTGAGTAATTACAAGACCGTGGAAATATCCACCACCTGGCGATTCCTCAGAGATGTGGTTACCTCTGAATGGGAACCCCGAGCGTGAGATCCTCAAACCAGGCAGAATCGAGGAATCTCAGCCACTAGCAGTATTCGTCTGCTAGGGCAGGCGTCTCGGAGAGGCAAGCCTCAGAGATAACCCTCCAGTGGGAGACGTTCCACTGAAGGGAGAAAGGTCAGACAAGCAAAGGTTCGGCAACAGAGAAGGCGGCAGCAGTACAGGAACGGAAGGTAAGAGCAGAGTCGGTAAACAGGCAGGATCGGCAACAAGAATCAGATAGGCAGAGGTACAATAGCGATTAGCACAGAGAACAGTCAGGGATAGCCAGAGTCAAAACACAGGTACAATATCAAATACAATCCTAAACTAAGGTGTGAAATCCTTAGCATCAACATCAGGGAACAGAACTAAGGTCTGAGCGCTAACACGGATGTATTCACGACAGCAGACAACTTGCTACTGACAAGCAAGTCCTATATGTAGCCAGAGAGCTGCCCAGCGCCGCCCCAGAGTCCCAGCCAATCAACTGAGCAGCCTGAGTCAGCTGACCGGCCTGGTCAGCTGACTCCCCGTCTAGAGGCATAAAGATCTTGCCTCCTCGCGCGTGCGCGCGTAATGCGGAGACTGAGGGCCGGTGAAGGGGACCCCACAGGAAGCAACTGCGCGGCGGAGTCCGCCGAGCATGCGGACTCCGCCGTCCGCACTGCCCCACTCGGCGGGACACCAGAGGTGCGAGCCTGGGAAGCGGAGCCCGCTGCCACATGCATACTGGCAGCGGGTCCGCTAGCCCTTACAAAACCACAGTCACCCAGTGAATGACTGTACCAGGTTTGAGGCCTCTGCCATTTAGAGTGTAAGAATGGCAGCAATGTAAATATTCCCCTTGAAAATCAATAGGTGAATTTTGATTGGCTGTTGTACGCTCCACCCACATTTCTGAATATTAATCCCAGTCACCCAGTGATCAACTGTGTCAAGTTTGAGAACCCTGCCAATAACAGTGTAAGAATGGCTGCAGTTTATATTTTCCCATGTAAAAAATTTAGTTGGGACCACTTTTTCTAACCTTGACATTCAGTTAGTCGCTCAATAACCAAATTTATGAGCGTTGGGCTCCTTGGTATCAATAATTTGCATATTCCCATTAAAATTAAAAAAAAAATCAGATTGGCTGTTTGTGGCGCCACCCCTTTCTGAATTTGAACCCCAGTCACCCAGTGACCAACTCTACCAGGTTTGAGGCATCTGCTATTAACAGTGTAAGAATGGCAGCAATTTAAATATTCCCCTTGAAAATCAACAGGTGAATTTTGATTAGCTGTTGAAGGCTCCACCCATTTTCCTAAATATTAATTGCAGTCACCCAGTGACCAACTGTGCAAAGTTTGAGAACCCTGCCATTAACAGTGTAAGAATGGCTGCAGTTTATATTTTCCCAGTGAAATTTGTATTTTTTGCTCTGCCCACTTTTTATAACCTGGACACACAGCGACTCAATGACCACGTTTGTGAGCTTTCGGGTTGCTGACATCAAAAATGTGTGAAGAGAAGCAGGTTATCCACCAAGGAAATCTGATTGGCTGTTTGTGGCCCCGCCCTTTTTGTGAATTTGGACCCCAGTCACCCATTGCCCGACTGTAGCAAGTTTGAAGCCTCTGCCACAAGTAGTGTAAGAATGGCAGCAGTTTAAGGCTACTTTCCCACCAAGACATTGCGTTTTAGGGGACGTTAAGGTCGCATAACGTGCCCCTAACGCAACGCATGGTGGTGTTGAAGTTGGACGTCAGATTGAGCTGCGTTATACAGCTCTCAAAGCAGCCGCTCCAGGTTAGTGATAGGAAGTCCGGATCTTTTTAAGGATTCGGATCATTTGAATCGGATCATTGAAAAGATCCGGATCTTTGAACCGAATCATTTGAATCATTTTACTAGGGAAGCAGACTGGGTGAAATGACTAGCAGGACAGGACTTTCCCTGCACTGTACATTCTGTATGTTCCTTTTTTTTCCAGACAGACATCCACTGTGAACCGAATCATTCATTGTGGTGATCCGGATGATTCGACTCACAAAAAAGATCCGGATCAAATGAACGATTCGTTCATGATCCGGACAATACTACAGTCCTACCAGGAGTCACCACAGTGCAGTGAATATTAATTAGCCATGTGGCTGGCCTCGGAGGAGGAAGGGAGACCTCCTCCTCCAACATTACTGAGCATGTGCACACAGTGTAATGCAGCTAAAGTAGGCTGACCAGATGTCCTCTTTTCCCCAGACAGGTCCTCCCAGGTTTTTGAAATGTCTTGGATGAAGAGAGCCAAACACAGAGCGAGTCAGAAGAGCCGATTGAAGAGACAGAGAGCCAAACAGCCAAGACTCAGTCCAGTGTTTTCCCCAGAGCCTATCAGCTGGGCAGTAGTGTTGTCTGGATCATGAATGATTCGGATCTTTGATCCGGATCTTTTTTGTGAGTCGAATCATCCGGATCATTACAATGAACAGAATGATCCGGATGATTCGACTCACAAAAAAGATCCGGATCAACCCGGGACATTTCAAAAACCTGGGAGGACCTGTCCGGGGAAAAGAGGACTGTGAGAAAACGCGGAAGAGCCGCCGCCATGAGCCAGCGGCAGGCGGCTCCTTCTGCGCATACTGGCTCCACACACGGAGAGGCAGCCGCCCCCTCTCAGTATGAGGCGGCTGTCTCCATGCAGGGATCTACGGAGCGCGGAGAAACCGCCGTGTCAGACGCGGCGGTTAGCGCGCATGCCCCCGCCGCAGAGGTACCACAGAGCGGGGCTGGTGTGGCTGGGACACGTAGTCCCTCTAGATTTCGAGTGACGCGCGCGCGCGCGCACTCAGGCAGGGTTTTTGGGCTAGCCAGGGGTAGTCAGCTGACCAGGCTGGTCAGCTGACTCTGGCTCCTCTCCTCATTGGTCCAACACTTAGGGAGGTGCTGGAGAGGCAAGTGTGTATATATACTGCTGGTTGTTAACTTGCTCTTTGTCTGGCGTTGCGTTCACATATGTGGGAGCACCCAGATCCGTAGTCAGATCCGCAAGTGTGCCGGGACCAGCTGGAGCTGTAATCCTACACTTAGCTAGATCTTGTACCTCGATATTTCTGCTACTCTGTTACCGAACCCCGGCTTGTCCTTAGTCTCTGTTCCTGCCTCCTGACTCTGTACCTCGATATATCTGATATCCTGTTGCCGAACTCTGCCTGTACTTAGACTCCGCCTTTTGCCTCCTGATCTTGTACTTTATCTGTCCGTGTGTGTACGACCTGGCTTGTCCGACCTCGAGAACCGACCTTGCTGTTAGAGGCGGTTCCTCGCTCTGTTAGTGACCCTTCCTCCTGAGGGTTACTTTCAGACTATCCTTCCTGCTGTCAGCCCGACTGCTCCCGTCTTGGAGAGTCCGGGTCTGCGGAAGGAATCCGTGCAGTACTCCTGACTGCACTGAGGCTTTGCCCTCTAAGTGTTACTGTTACACCAAAACACTACACTCTACTCAGGTGAACAGAGGTTAGTTGGTATATTGGATTATCGGTGATACTGCAGATCACTTATAATCTGGTATACATCTGTATTCCCAGTGATACTGCAGATCACCGGTAATCAGATCCTCTCTGTGCTTCACCGATCGTTACAGAACGCCAGACCTAAACCTATATGGACGGACACTCTGACCGTCTGGGAGCAATGGCCTCCTCAATGGACGAGATCAATCGAATGCTGGGAGGGCACCAGACACTGATTGATTCGTTGTCCGGGTCATTACAAACCCTCCGGACGGCTATAGACGAGGTCCGATCCCCTCCTAGTACTGATATACGTATGCCAGTACCCGAGAGATTTTCCGGCCACAGATCTGACTTTCGCAATTTTAGGAGTAGAGTGTTGTCGTATTTCGAGTTGAGACCCCAATCCTCAGGCACGATGGCCCAAAGGGTCACATTTATTAAAACATTATTGACTGGCAACTCTCAGACCTGGGCGTACAGTTTATCTGAGGGTGACTTAGCCTTAACGTCTGCTGACGAATTTTTCAAAGCAATGGCGGTAATCTACGATGACCCAGATATTGCCTCAACATCAGAGCAGCAGCTCAAGTTATTACGCCAAGGCAAGGGTCCAGTCGAGGATTACGCCTCTGAATTTAGGAGGTGGTCAGTGACAACCAGGTGGGACAACTTCGCCCTGTTGGACCGTTTCCTATCTGGGTTGTCGGACGAGGTCTCCAGCCTCATGTTGAGTCAGCCAGAGCCCACGACACTTGATGGCGCCATCTCGGCGGCCATCAGGATTGATCGCAGATTGCGTTATCAGCGACAAAACCGGGGTAAAGACCAGGTTAAACTTGTCTCTTACGCAGCTCCTCCTGAGACGCCACCTACGCCTGTTTTACCTCCACCGGAACCTATGCAGATAGGTCGGTCAAAACTATCTCAGGTTGAGTGGAGACGCAGAATGACAGAACAGTTATGTTTATATTGTGCGGAGCAGGGTCATAGAGTACGTAATTGCCCCAACAAACCAGGATATGGCTCCAAGAAGCCGGGAAACGGGCATGCCTAGGAGTAGTGGGGGGTGACACCCTAGGCACTCTATTCTCACCCCTTAAAGAGAAAAAGTTGCTTCTCCCTTGTGCTATTACATGGGAGAACAATTCTATAGCCACTGAAGCTTTTGTGGATTCCGGCTCAGCGGCTAATTTTATGAGTTTGGAATTCGCTAAAAGAATGGGTATTCCCCTCACCCCAGTGAAACCTCCCATCCAAGTCACGGCAGTGGACGATTCTCCCTTGCAACGGAATCGTTCTCTGTCACAGACTCCAGAGATGAAGGTCACTAATGGGGTACTTCATGGGGAACTATTGCAGTTTTTTGTTTTACACATGTCCACCTCCACTATCATCCTGGGCATGCCATGGTTACAAATTCATTCACCGCAGATAGATTGGGCCACTGGGCAGTTAACAGCATGGTCACCTCATTGTTTCCAGCAGTGTTTGGGGAGGCTGACGCTAGGTCAAACCAAGGTACAGGTGAAAGGTGTACCTGAACAGTACTCGGATTATGCCGATGTGTTTTGTCCTAAGGCTGCGGATAAATTGCCCCCTGTGAGAAAACGCGGAAAAGCCGCCGCATATGCCAAGAACGAGGCGGCTGATTCCGCGTCCAAAGCGGCGGTTTGCACGCATGGACACGCGTCTGGTAGTATGGTGGAATGTGGAAAAGCCGCCGCATGTCCTGACAGCAAAGCGGCTGCTTGCATGCGGCGGCGTGTGCTTGGTGTGGCTGGGTCTGTTAGTGCACCTAGACAGATGGAGAGCTATGCACGCGCGGGCCTGAATGTAGGACCTTTATACAAGCAGGGGAAGTGTCAGCTGATCAGGAAGGTCAGCTGACTCCTGTAGGACTCATGATTGGCTGAATGGTTCGGGCGGGGCAGCAGAGTCCAGCAACTATATATTCTGCTGCTTGTCAGTTGCTGGTTGTCTGCCATTGCTAACACTTGCGTGAAGGCACTCAGACCTTAGCTAGACCCGACAGTGTGCCAGAACCGGCTGGAGCTGGGAATCCACACTGAGTCAGATTCTTGATAGCTTAAAGTACTAATTGTATGGTATTATTTGTTAGACCAGTTCCAGGGTGTTGAGATCAAGGCCCTCACACCCCAGACTAGGAATACTGTGTATCTTCTGTGTATTCTCCAGACTAGTTCCAGGGTGTTGTGAATACGGACCGCACACCCAAGACTAGGGAACTGTATTATCATTTATGTTATGCTCCAGACTAGTTCCAGGGTGTTATGAATACGGACCTCACACCCAGACTAGGTTGTGTTATTACTGTGTTATGTTAGCCCAGTTCAGGGCAAAGCCTTACATATTAGCAGCAGGGTTTCCTGCGTCCCAGCCTTGGTCCCTCGCTCAGGGGTCCACAGGCTACAGGAATATCACCCACCGCTCAGGGGTGAATTCCTCGGGAGTATAGGCCGCCAGCTCCTCTGGTGGTCTTTACTCAGAGTTGTTACTGTTGCACCAAACACTTACACCTCCCTGGTGTCTAGAGGTTAGACATATCTGATTATTGACGATTCCGCAGATCCTCAATAATCGGGTATATCTGTATTCTTGGGGATACTGCGGATCGCCAAGGATCAGATTCTCTCTCTTGTTGCTGACACCGATCGTTACACCCCCGCATCGCCCCTTCGACTGCCCTATTGACCTCCGTTCTGGTTGTATGCCTCCTCGAGGCCATCTGTATAATTTATCTGACCCTGAAAAACTAGCCATGCAGGAGTATATCCGTGAAAACTTGGCCAAGGGCTTCATTCGCCCGTCCAGGTCACCGGCTGGGGCGGGTTTCTTTTTTGTTAAGAAGAAAGACGGGGGCTTACGGCCATGTATTGATTACCGGGGCCTTAATAAAATCACAGTGAAGAATCGCTACCCGTTGCCATTAATAGACGATTTATTCACACAGGTCACGGATGCTAGGATATTCTCGAAACTAGATTTACGGGGGTATACAATCTGGTGCGTATAAGAAGGGGCGATGAATGGAAAACGGCCTTCAATACACCTGATGGGCATTACGAGTACCTGGTCATGCCCTTCGGGTTATGTAATGCCCCGGCCGTTTTCCAGGAACTCATTAATGAGGTCTTTCGGGAGGTGTTAGGGAAGTTCGTTTTAGTCTACTTAGACGACATTCTTATCTTTTCTAATAACCTCGCTGAACACAGAACCCATGTCAGAATGGTATTGGACAAACTCAGGCAGAATTTGTTATATGCTAAACTTGAGAAATGCATTTTCAAGGTTACGTCGGTTGCAGAGGCGTAGCTAGGGTTTTCAGCGCCCGGGGACAAAGACTATTAATGCGCCCCCCCAAGGTGAAGGTTGCGGTTATGGGTGGAGCCAAATGTACATGGAGGTTTGCAGGCTCACGCTCACCCACCCTCCCTCAGTATGTACATTCCAGCATGTTCCAAGACAAATTCAGCAATCATGAGCCCCCCCCCCATCAAGACAAATTCAGCAATCACGAGCAAACATGAGGCCCCCAACATGACCAACTCAGCAATCATGAGGCCCCCAACAAGACAAATTTAGCAATCATGAGGCCCCCAACAAGACAAATTCAGCAATCATGAGGCCCCCAACGAGACAAATTCAGTGATCTTGAGGCCCCCAACAAATAATGAGGCCCCCAACAAGACAAATTCAGTAACCATGAGGCCCCAAACAAAACAAATTCAGCAGTCATGAGGCACATAAATAGACAGCATTTGACATAAATAGGCAGAATGCCCCCTTAATATGGTAGACACATCTCACCTGGCAGCAGTTCCCCAAAATACACTCAATTGACAGCAGTGGTTGCCCAAAAATAGGTATCCCCAGTTCTATAGGTGTCCCCAGAATAGGTGGCCAGCAGTATAGATGTCCCCAGAATAAGTGGCCAGCGGTATAGATGTCCCCAGAACAGGTAGTCAGGGGTAGAGATGTCCAAAGAACAGGTAGCCAGGGGTATATGTGCCCCGTATATGTAGGCAGGGGTATATGTCCCCAGTATATGTAGCCAGAGGTATATGTGCCCAGTATATGTAGCCAGGGATATATATGCCCAGTATATGTAGGCAGTTGTATATGTTCTCAGTATATATAGCCATGGGTATATGTCCCCAGTATATGTAGTCAGGGGTATATGTCCCCAGTATATATAGTCAGGGGTATATGTCCCCAGTATATGTAGCCAGGTGTATATGTGCCCAGTATATGTAGTGGGGGGTATATGTCCCCAGTATATATAGTCAGGGGTATATGTGCTCAGTATATGTAGCCAGGGGTATATATGCACAGTATATGTAGCCAGTGGTATATATGCCCAGTATATGTAGCCAGTGGTATATATGCCCAGTATATGTAGCCAGTGGTATATATGCCCAGTATATGTAGCCAGTGGTATATATGCCCAGTATATGTAGCCAGGGGTATATATGCCCAGTATATGTAGCCAGGGGTATATATGCCCAGTATATGTAGGCAGGGGTATATGTGCCCAGAGTAGGTAGCCAGATGTCCCCCTCCCCAGCAGGAGGGGAGCAGCTCAGAGAAGAGGGAAAGCTGCTCTCCCTCCCTCACTGTCCCCTCCAGCAGACTTAGGTTCCCTGGGGTGAATTGGGCAGCCACAAATGGCCCCTACCTGACCTTGGGCTCCAGCTCCACGCACGCACGGAACATCCTCCACGCTGTCTGCCTGACTGTTTAGCCTCTAGAGAGGGATGGGGCTGGCTGGGCTGGTCTGGGGCTCAGGGGCCAGTGGGCTGGGCTGGCTGGCTGGCGGCGCCTCTTCTGCCGCTCTGCGCAGCGTTCCACTTCTGTATGGACGCTGCGCGGCGGTGCGCCGATCATGACGTGTGACGTCAGTGACGTCACTCGCTGAGTGGGGATGAGGAGATCCGGCCCGGCGGTGAGCGCTGCGTAGCAGCGTATCAATACAATAAATGAATTAAAAAAAAAAAAAACACTGCAGCTGAGCTGGGGGCGCCCTAGGTGACCTAGCGCCCGGGGGCACTTGTCCTACCCCGACCACCCCTAGCTCCGCGTCTGGTCGGTTGCCTTTCTGGGATATATAATCTCCACCTCGGGCCTGTCTATGGACCCTGCTAAGGTCTCCGCGGTCCTGGAGTGGCCGCAGCCGGTAGGGTTGAAGTCTTTACAACGGTTCTTGGGTTTTGCAAATTATTATAGAAGGTTTATTAAGGGGTACTCCACAGTAGTCGCACCTCTCACCAGTCTTACAAAGAAAGGGGCAGACACCACTCATTGGCCTCCCGAGGCCTTACAGGCATTTTCTACTTTAAAGGGGTTGTTCTGCTCGGCGCCCATACTGAGACACGTGGACACTTCTTTCCCGTTTATAGTTGAGGTAGACGCCTCAGAGGTTGGGGTGGGGGCTGTGCTGTCTCAACGTTCAGGTCTTCAGGGTAGATTACACCCGTGCGCCTATTTTTCCCGGAGGTTCTCTCCGGCGGAGAGAAACTATGATATAGGCAACAGGGAGCTCTTAGCCATCAAATTGGCCTTCGAAGAATGGCGTCATTGGCTAGAAGAAGCAGAGCACACGATCACGGTTTATACCGACCACAAGAATCTGGAATACATCGAGGGGGCTAAAAGGTTAAGCCCTCGGCAGGCTCGATGGTCTCTATCTTTCTCGAGGTTCACATTCTTGATTACGTACACTCCAGGTAGTAAGAATACTAAGGCGGATGCACTCTCTAGGTATTTTGAGCCGGAGACAGCACAGCCCTCTGTCCCCGAGACCATTGTTCCACGAAGATTGGTGTTAGCCGCTACCAAGACTTGGGAGGACTGGAAGGAGACCTTGAGTCCCTTCCAGCAGGATATCCCGGAAGGGAAACCAGATGGGGTTTTGTTTATCCCGTTACCATTCCGTCTCCAGATCCTGGAGATGGTCCACGCACACAAGAATGCGGGACATCCTGGGGCGTCTAGAACGCAAGATCTCGTGGCCAGGTGTGCATGGTGGCCCTCTCTAGCAGCTGACTGCAAAGAGTTCGTCAGGGAATGTGCCGTGTGCGCAAAAAGCAAGCCCTCCCGGCTGGCACCTGTAGGTACACTGCAGCCGTTGCCCACCCCGAGTGAGCCATGGACCCACTTGTCCATGGATTTTGTGGGTGAGCTTCCTAGGTCTGAGGGCATGTCAGTCATCTGGGTGGTGGTTGACCGCTTCAGTAAAATGGCCCATTTCGTGCCCCTGAAGGGACTCCCCTCGGCCCAAGAACTGGCTGATTTATTCATCACCCATATCTTCCGTTTGCATGGCATTCCGGAAGACATAGTATCCGATCGGGGAGTCCAGTTTGTCTCAAAGTTTTGGAAGGCATTCTGTCATCTAATGGGCATGAGTCTGTCATTTTCGTCTGGCTATCATCCACAGACGAATGGTCAGACTGAGAGGGTCAACCAATCGCTAGAGCAATTTTTAAGATGTTAGGTTGCCGAAGCGCAGAATGATTGGGTTAAATTCTTACCTTACGCAGAATTTGCGCACAATAACTTAAAGAGTTCTTCCTCGGGTTTCTGTTCTTTTCAGATAGTAACCGGGAAACTGCCTAAATTCTCGCCCTTGCCGATTGCGTCCACTCCATTTCCTGCCTTGGAGGCCTGGCAAAGGTCATTCAAGGACATGTGGTGGACCATAAAGGATAACCTGGTAAAAGCATTTCAGAATCAGAAAGGTCAAGCTGACAAAAGACGCTCTTTAGAGTGGAGATTTCAACCAGGAGATTTGGTCTGGGTGTCCACCCGCCACTTGACCTTGAGACAGCCTTCAGCCAAGCTAGGACCCAGGTTCGTGGGTCCATTTCGGGTATCAAGGAAGATCAACAATGTCACGTATACCATTGATCTCCCTGCTAGCATGCGTGGTGTAAGATCCTTCCATGTATCCCTACTTAAACCTGCAGTTCATGTAGGTCTTCCTCCTCCTGTGATGATAGATGATCGACCTGAATATGAAGTCGAGAAGGTCTTAGACTCTCGGGTAGTACAAAATTCAGTACAGTATCTCGTGCATTGGAAAGGGTACGGCATTGAGGAAAGACAATGGATACCAGGGACGCGCATGCACGCCGATGAGTTAAAAAGAGAGTTTCACACTTTGCACCCAGAAAAACCTGGAACGAGCTGTCCGGAGTCCACTCCTCGGGGGGGGGGGGGTACTGTGAGAAAACGCGGAAGAGCCGCCGCCATGAGCCAGCGGCAGGCGGCTCCTTCCGCGCATACTGGCTCCACACACGGAGAGGCAGCCGCCCCCTCTCAGTATGAGGCGGCTGTCTCCATGCAGGGATATACGGAGCGCGGAGAAACCGCCTCGTCAGACGCGGCGGTTAGCGCGCATGCCCCCGCCGCAGAGGTACCACAGAGCGGGGCTGGTGTGGCTGGGACATGTAGTCCCTCTAGATTTCGAGTGACGCACGCGCGCGCACTCAGGCAGGGTTTTTGGGCTAGCCAGGGGTAGTCAGCTGACCAGGCTGGTCAGCTGACTCTGGCTCCTCTCCTCATTGGTCCAACACTTAGGGAGGTGCTGGAGAGGCAAGTGTGTATATATACTGCTGGTTGTTCACTTGCTCTTTGTCTGGCGTTGCGTTCACATATGTGGGAGCACCCAGATCCGTAGTCAGATCCGCAAGTGTGCCGGGACCAGCTGGAGCTGTAATCCTACACTTAGCTAGATTCTGTTGATAGCTAAAGTACTAGTTTGATTGTGATTATCTGTTATGACCCTTTTGCCTGCCTGACTCTCCTCTTGAACTTTGATCTTGTACCTCAATATTTCTGCTACTCTGTTACTGAACCCCGGCTTGTCCTTAGACTCTGTTCCTGCCTCCTGACTCTGTACCTCGATATATCTGATACCCTGTTGCCGAACTCTGCCTGTACTTAGACTCCGCCTTTTGCCTCCTGATCTTGTACTTTATCTGTCCGTGTGTGTACGACCTGGCTTGTCCGACCTCGAGAACCGACCTTGCTGTTAGAGGCGGTTCCTCGCTCTGTTAGTGACCCTTCCTCCTGAGGGTTACTTTCAGACTATCCTTCCTGCTGTCAGCCCGACTGCTCCCGTCTTGAAGAGTCCGGGTCTGCGGAAGGAATCCGTGCAGTACTCCTGACTGCACTGAGGCTTTGCCCTCTAAGTGTTACGGTTACACCAAAACACTACACTCTACTCAGGTGAACAGAGGTTAGTTGGTATATCGGATTATCGGTGATACTGCAGATCACTTATAATCTGGTATACATCTGTATTCCCAGTGATACTGCAGATCACCGGTAATCAGATCCTCTCTGTGCTTCACCGATCGTTACAAGGACATCTGGTCAGCCTAGCTAAAGCCCAGTATAACGTACTGCATGTTGCACTTTCCCAGAACGTGCAGCGTTACTATGTAACGCAATGTGGGCACTGTGAACAGCCCATTGATTTATCCTTGCTGTGAGTTAGGCTGCGTTACAGGCTGCTGTAACGTGAGACTTTAACGTCCCACTGTAAAACCTGCCTAAATATTCCCCTTGAAAATCAGTAGGTGAATTTTGATTGGCTGTTGTAGGCTCCACCCACTTTTTTGAATCTTAATCTCATTTACCCAGTGACCAAGTGTGCCAAGTTTGAGAACAACCGGTTTTAGCTATAAGAAAAAATAAATAAAAATAAGGACATGCCAGAAAATAAACTTTATCATCTTAATCCAGTTGATCTGCCAGGTCACAGAAGAACATTTAACAACTGGATGTAATGATTGGGTGTTGCAACTCAGACGTCTGATTATTTGTGATCTGCAGAATCACCAATAATACAGACGCTATACCGGATTATGTGGTGATCTGCAGTATCACCAATAATACAAGTATTGCTGACAGAGTACAAGGTATGTAGTGTTTGGTGCAACAGTAACAGAGAAATAGCAAGGCCTCACCAGAGGAGCTGGTGGGCACTATAAGTACACAATAACTGAACTGAACCTCACCAGAGGAGCTGGTGGGTACTATAGACAAACCTCACCAGTGACAAGGGCTCACCGGTGAGTGGAGTGGTCAGACAGGCAAGGTTCGGCAACAGAGAGGCGAGTTCAGTACAGAATCAGGAGGCAGAAGAATAGTGAGTTTCAGGCAGAAGTTCAGCAACTAGTCAGATAGGCAAAAGTACAGAATCGGTAAGCAATAGCAAAGTCAGAGTATAGCCAGAATCATACACAGGTAATCAAATACAATATAACAATTCCTAGTCTGGTGTGAAGTCCTTGGTTTCAACACCTGGATACTAGTCTAAGGTCTGAGTGCTGACACGAGATGTATTCTCAACAGCAGACAAATTGCCAATGACCAGCGCAGGCTTAAGAAGCCGAGGAGAGCTCACCGCCACGCTCCTCAGCAATCAGCCAATTCGAGCGGCGCGAGTCATCACTGACTTTTTTATGCTATATTGTAGCCCATAGACCCTATTAAAGTGGACCCTATAAAACCCTATAAAAAGAAATAAAATCTATTTTCTAAATTATAGTAATAAATAGCAGCCTTTTTTCCCCTGCATGATGACAAATATAAAATATTTTACTTTTATTGGAGGAACCCCTCCCTTCCTTTCATATTGCCGGAACAGAAACCGGCAAACTGGTGGAATAGCAGGTGTCCGGCAAAGGAGGAATTGCTAATGGCTGCCACCTGTATAACCCTAGTTATGAAAAGAGAAGGGTGAAAAGCATGCATTGAAATGCTCATAGGCTTGAATGGAGTGTTTATTTATCTTTGTATGTGTCAGAGTGGTGCAACTAAATATTTTGAATTAAAAAAAGTTTGGTTTGGGTCCACTTTAACTATTCCCTTAGTCCTTTTTCTCTCTCCTCCTTCCCTCACCCCTTGCAGTTAACAGCCAAACGCACTAACCAGTTTGTGCCACAGAGACTGTGTACCGCAAAGACTGTGCATGCAGTTGCTGTTGAATGATTTTATGGGGATGTATGTGTGTCTTTTGGAGGGAGGAAATAAGTCTGCTCCAAGAAGTTTCAGCATGTAGTGTTTGTGGTATAATGGTTAGGATAGCAGCCTACCGAGCACTAGACCTAGGTTCAATTCCCGGCCAATGTATGTAAGCTGGCTTTTGAAATCCTACAATTCCCTAAACAAGCTCATTTTTCTCTTGGATATATCACAATGGTACATGCTAGGCTGGCTTCAGCATGTAAAATTTCAGTGTGTTGTGTTGGTGGTATAATGGTTAGGATAGCAGCCTACAGAGTGGTAGGCCTGGGTTCAATTCCTGGGCCTGGCCAATGTATGTGAGTTGGCTTTTGAAATCCTACAATTCCCTAAGTAAGCTCATTTTTCTCTTGGATATATCATAATGGTATATGCTAGGCTGGCTTCAGCAAGTAGTGTTGGTGGTGGTATAGTGGTGGAGAGGGCTACCTACCGAGCACTAGACCTGGGTTCAATTCCCGGCCAAGGTATGTAAGCTGGCTTTTGAAATCCTACAATCCCCTGGAAGATGAGACCCTCCTCCCTCTGGGAGGAGAGAGAAAGGGAGTCTATTGAGTAGAAATACTTCCTATTAGGTAGAAATCAGTTAGGGGGGAAAACATTAAAATTCCGTGGAATTTCATTTTGTTCCGTGGAAATTCCGAAATAGGGCTATAGCAAATCCGTTCCGTCGCTTCGGAACCGGAATCACCAAATTCCGTCCGGAATCGCGGAATTTATAATTCCGCGGAATGCAGCGACCATCCCTACTGTTTAACCTGCACCTCATCTAGTTGGCATACAGATTGTGGTCCCACATACTGGAAAATCTATGTGCAGTCCCCCCACCCTCAAGGGGACAGGGGTGTTATTTCTGTGAATTGGGGAGAGCGGAAGCCAGACTGGTGGGGAAGTTAGCAGAGACATTTCACTTTCATGCTTATCTGAGATTGACATTTTCTTTTGCTGGAACATCACAGTTGCACAAATCCCAGTAGTTTTGTGGGATAATAAAACACTTGAACCCTTTCCATATTAGCCTTTGCCAGTTTCCTATAGTATATATCATAACATTCATATTCTGCATCTTAGTACAAACCACCAGGCATGCTCGAATGTACCCAAATTCGATTTGAGTACATTCGAATTCGGGTCGGGGCAAATTTGGATTCAAATTCGATTGCGATCACCGAATTCAATTCGAATTCGATTCATGATTGGTAACAAAATTCGCAAAAAAAATTTGTGTACGCGAATTCGGGTGTTTTTTTTTTTAAAGGGAAATCACATTTAAATAGGTGTAATTAAAAAAAAATTTAATGGAAAACTTTTTTTCTGCATTTCTTGTTTATTCTTCTTCACCGTCTTCACCTTCTTCTTTTTGTTCTCTCCATCTTTTTCTTCACCGTCTTCTTTTTCTGTTTTACCATCTTCTTTCTTGTCATCAATCATTACTATCATCTTCATCATCTTCTTCTTCACTGGCATCTGGTTCTTCAAGTTCTTCTTCTTCACCTGGTTCATCTTCAATTGGTTTTTCATCTTCTTCTTCACCTGGTTCTTCTTCGTCTCCTTCTTCTCCTTCTTCATCATCATCATCTGGTTCTTCTTCTTCATCATCTGGTTCTTCTTCTTCAATCATCTACAGTGGTGTGAAAAACTATTTGCCCCCTTCCTGATTTCTTATTCTTTTGCATGCTTGTCACACTTAAATGTTTCTGCTCATCAAAAACCGTTAACTATTAGTCAAAGATAACATAATTGAACACAAAATGCAGTTTTAAATGATGGTTGTTATTATTTAGTGAGAAAAAAAACTCAAAACCTACATGGCCCTGTGTGAAAAAGAAATTGCCCCCTGAACCTAATAACTGGTTGGGCCACCCTTAGCAGCAATAACTGCAATCAAGCGTTTGCGATAACTTGCAACGAGTCTTTTACAGTGCTCTGGAGGAATTTTGGCCCACTCATCTTTGCAGAATTGTTGTAATTCAGCTTTATTTGAGGTTTTCTAGCATGAACCGCCTTTTTAAAGTCATGCCACATCATCTCAATAGGATTCAGGTCAGGACTTTGACTAGGCCACTCCAAAGTCTTCATTTTGTTTTTCTTCAGCCATTCAGAGGTGGATTTTCTGGTGTGTTTTGGGTCATTGTCCTGCTGCAGCACCCAAGATCGCTTCAGCTTGAGTTGACGAACAGATGGCCGGACATTCTCCTTCAGGATTTTTTGGTAGACAGTAGAATTCATGGTTCCATCTATCACAGCAAGCCTTCCAGGTCCTGAAGCAACAAAACAACCCCAGACCATCACACTACCACCACCATATTTTACTGTTGGTATGATGTTCGTTTGCTGAAATGCTGTGGTACTTCTACTACAGATGTAACGGGACACGCACCTTCCAAAATGTTCAACTTTTGTCTCGTCGGTCCACAAGGTATTTTCCCAAAAGTCTTGGCAATCATTGAGATGTTTTTTTTAGCAAAATTTAGACGAGCCTTAATGTTCTTTTTGCTTAAAAGTGGTTTGCGCCTTGGATATCTGCCATGCAGGCCGTTTTTGCCCAGTCTCTTTCTTATGGTGGAATCATGAACACTGACCTTAATTGAGGCAAGTGAGGCCTGCAGTTCTTTAGATGTTGTCCTGGGGTCTTTTGTGGCCTCTCGGATGAGTTTTCTCTGCGCTCTTGGGGTAATTTTGGTCGGCCGGCCACTCCTGGGAAGGTTCATCACTGTTCCCTGTTTTTGCTATTTGTGGATAATGGCTCTCACTGTGGTTCGCTGGAGTCCCAAAGCTTTAGAAATGGCTTTATAACCTTTACCAGAATGATAGATCTCAATTACAGTACTTTTGTTCTCATTTGTTCCTGAATTTCTTTGGATCTTGGCATAATGTCTAGCTTTTGAGGTGCTTTTGGTCTACTTCTCTGTGTCATATAGCTCCTATTTAAGTGATTTCTTGATTGAAACAGGGGTGGCAGTAATCAGGCCTGGGGGCGACTACAGAAATTTAACTCAGGTGTGATAAACCACAGTTAAGTTATTTTTTAACAAGGGGGGCAATCACTTTTTCACACAGGGCTATGTATATTTTAAGGTTTTTTTCCTCACCAAATAATAACAACCATCATTTAAAACTGCATTTTGTGTTCAATTATGTTATCTTTGACTAATAGTTAATGGTTTTTGATGAGCATAAACATTTAAGTGTGACAAACATGCAAAAGAATAAGAAATCAGGAAGGGGGCAAATAGTTTTTCACACCACTGTAGTTCTTCTTTTTCTTTGTCATCATCTAGTTCTTCTTCACCTTGTTCTTCTTCTTCTTCTTCCTCACTGTGAGAAAACGCGGAAGAGCCGCCGCCATGAGCCAGCGGCAGGCGGCTCTTTCCGCGCACTCTGGCCACACACACGGAGAGGCAGCCGCCTCCTCTCAACATGAGGCGGCTGTCTCCGTGCAGAGGGTTGCAGAGCGCGGAGAAACCGCCGCGTTGGACGCGGCGGTTAGCGCGCATACTCCCGCTGCAGAGACGCAGAGCGGGGCTGCTGTGGCTGGGACATGTAGTCCCCCGAGATTTAGAGTGACGCGCGCGCGCGCACTCAGGCAGGGCCTATATGGCAGCCAGAGGTAGTCAGCTGACCAGGCTGGTCAGCTGACTCTGGCTTCACTCCCCATTGGTCCAGCACTGTGGGAGGTGCTGGGGGGAGAGATGTGTATATATACTGCTGGCTGGTCATTTCTCGGGTGTCTGGCGTTGCGATCACATATGTGGGAGCACCCAGATCCGTAGTCAGATCCGCAAGTGTGCCGGGACCAGCTGGAGCTGTAATCCTACACTTAGCTAGATTCTGTTGATAGCTAAAGTACTAGTTTGATTGTGATTATCTGTTATGACCTATTGCCTGCCTGACCATTCTCCTGAACTCTGACCTTGTACTTCGATATTTCTGATACTCTGTTGCCGAACCCCGGCTCGTCTCTAGACTCTGTTTTCCGCCTCCTGATTTTGTGCCTCAATATATCTGATACCCCGTTGCTGAACCCGGCCTGTACTTTGACTCCGCCTTTGCCTCCTGATCTTGTACCTTATCTGCCTGTGTGTGTACGACCTGGCTTGTCCGACCTCGAGAACCGACCTTGCTGTTAGAGGCGGTTCCTCGCACTGTTAGTGACCCTTCCTCCTGAGGGTTACTTTCAGACTACCCTTCCTACTGTCAGCCTGACTCCTCCCGTCTTGGAGAGTTCAGACCTGCGGAAGGAATTAGTGCAGTACTCCTTGCTGCACTGAGGCCTAGTCCTCTAAGTGTTACTGTTACACCAAACACTACACTCTACTCAGGTGAACAGAGGTTAGCTAGTATATCGGATTATCGGTGATACTGCAGATCACTTATAATCTGGTATACATCTGTATTCCCAGTGATACTGCAGATCACCGGTAATCAGATTCTCTCTGTGCTTCACAGATCGTTACAGAACGCCAGACCAATAAACAGATGGACGCACGCACTGACCCTCTAACTGTGCTTGCCACTTCGGTGGATAGCATTCATCAAGCACTGGGCCAGCACAAAGCTTTAATTGATTCCCTATCAGGCTCTGTGCGAACCCTCCAGACGTCAGTTGATTCAGTGCGATCCCCTCCTAGCGATTACATACGTATGCCTGTACCAGACAAATTTTCCGGCCACAAGTCTGACTTCCGGAATTTCAAGAGTAGAGTGTTGTCATACTTCGAGTTGAGACCCCGATCCTCGGGGACTGAGACCCAACGGGTCATTTTCATTAAAACACTGTTAACTGGTGGGTCCCAGTCCTGGGCATACAACCTGCCTTCCACAGATACAGATCTGACCTCAGTAGAGGAATTTTTTAAGGCCATGGCCGTGATATACGATGACCCTGACCTTGCGGCAACCTCTGAGCGGAAGCTCAAACTTTTGCGGCAAGGCAGAGGGTCGGTCGAGGATTACGCGGCAGAATTTCGTAGGTGGTCTGTTACCGCCAGATTTGACAATTTTGCTCTGATGGATTATTTCCTGTCTGGGTTGTCGAAGGAGGTCTCTGACTTGATGTTAACCTTACCCGAGCCCAAGACAGTCGATG
The DNA here is from genome assembly GCF_040937935.1 of Hyperolius riggenbachi. Taxonomy (NCBI): domain Eukaryota; kingdom Metazoa; phylum Chordata; class Amphibia; order Anura; family Hyperoliidae; genus Hyperolius; species Hyperolius riggenbachi. The sequence continues at coordinate 557,708,328 of NC_090647.1, forward strand.
AGGCCATATCATCAGCCATCCGAGTCGATCGTCGACTACGCCATCAGAGGCAGACTAGGGGCAGTCACCGTGTCAGGGTGACTTCGTACGCGGCACCTTCTGCTGCATCCTCAGTAACGGCATCTCCGCCTGTCTCACCCTCTCCGGCCTTACCTCCACCCGAGCCAATGCAAATTGGTCGATCAAAACTGACCCAGGTGGAACGTAGGCGGAGAATAACAGAACAACTGTGCCTGTATTGTGCAGAAGCAGGGCATAGGGTGCGAAACTGCCCTAACAAGTCGGGAAATGGGTCTGCCTAGGAGTAGTGGGGGGTGACACCCTAGGCACTTCATTCTCACCCCAAAAAGAGAAGAAGTTACTTCTCCCCTGTACGATTACATGGGATAATAAGTCTGTAGCCACTGAGGCTTTTATTGATTCTGGCTCAGCGGCCAATTTTATGAACGTTGAATTTGCTCAGGAGTTGGGTATTCCTCTCACTCCAGTAAGTCCCCCCATTCAGGTCACGGCAGTAGACGATTCCCCTCTGCAATGGGATCGTCCCCTGTCACAGACCCCGCAGGTGAAGGTCACGATAGGGGTACTGCATGGGGAACAACTGCAGTTTTTCGTTTTGCATATGTTAACCTCCACTATTATCCTAGGCATGCCATGGTTACAAGCCCACTCTCCACAAATAGACTGGGCTACGGGTCAGGTAACCAGATGGTCCGATCATTGTCACCAACAGTGTTTGGGGAAGGTGACATTGGGTCAGACCAAGATTTACGTGGAGGGTGTTCCCGAGGTATATTCCGATTTTTCTGATGTATTTTGTCCCAAGTCTGCTGATCAATTACCTCCTCATCGCCCGTTCGATTGCCCCATTGATCTCCGTGCTGGTTGTATGCCCCCTAGGGGTCACCTGTATAACTTGTCCGGTCCCGAGAAGATGGCTATGCAGGAATATATTCGTGACAACTTGGCCAAGGGGTTCATTCGGCCCTCCCGGTCACCTGCTGGGGCCGGTTTCTTTTTCGTTAAGAAAAAAGACGGGGGTCTTCGACCTTGTATCGATTACCAAGGTCTCAATAAAATCACGGTGAAGAATCGCTATCCGTTACCATTGATAGACGACTTATTCACGCAGGTCACTACTGCAAAGATCTTTTCTAAGTTGGATCTGAGGGGGGCATACAACCTTATCCGCATTAGAAGGGGCGATGTATGGAAGATGGCCTTTAACACACCCGATGGGCATTACGAGTACTTGGTGATGCCCTTCGGGTTGTGCAATGCGCCAGCCGTCTTCCAGGAACTAATCAATGAGGTATTCCGGGAGGTATTGGGTAGATTCGTACTGGTATACCTCGATGATATACTAATTTATTCCAATAACCTCTCCGAACACAGGGACCACGTGAAATTTGTCCTGAACAAGTTAAGACAAAATAGGCTCTACGCTAAGGTGGAAAAGTGTATTTTTGAAGTGACCACGGTCACGTTCCTGGGATACGTAATTTCCACCTCGGGCCTCTCAATGGATCCTGCCAAGGTCACAGCCGTGTTGGAGTGGCCGCAGCCAGTGGGGTTGAAGGCCCTACAGAGATTTCTAGGGTTCGCAAACTATTACAGGAGGTTCATTAAGGGGTACTCCACGTTAGTTGCCCCCCTTACCAGTCTCACGAAAAAAGGGGCGGATACCAACCACTGGTCTCCTGAAGCCGTGGCGGCATTTGCTCAATTGAAGAAATTATTTTGCTCAGCACCAATTTTGAGGCATGTTGACACGTCCTTTCCCTTTATTGTGGAGGTTGATGCCTCAGAAGTTGGGGTGGGGGCGGTGCTGTCTCAACGGTCTGGGTTGCAGGGCAGATTATACCCGTGTGCTTATTTTTCCCGCAGGTTTTCACCTGCAGAAAAAAATTATGATATAGGCAACCGAGAACTTCTGGCCATTAAGTTGGCATTTGAGGAGTGGCGTCACTGGTTAGAGGGGGCAGAGCACACGATCACTGTTTACACCGACCACAAGAACTTGGAATACATCGAGGGGGCTAAGAGGCTGAGTCCCCGTCAGGCCCGGTGGTCCTTATTTTTTACGAGGTTCAGGTTCATAATCACGTACACTCCAGGCAGCAAAAACGTCAAAGCTGATGCCCTCTCCAGGTGTTTTGAACCAGAGACAGCACAGCCCCCCGCTCCTCAATCCATCATCCCGCAGAAACTAGTGTTAGCCGCCACGGAGACTTGGGAGGATTTGACAGAGATAGTGGGTCCCTTTCAGCGGGATATTCCTGAAGGGAAACCCGAAGGGGTCTTGTTTATCCCACTGCCATTCCGGTTACAAGTTCTGCAACTCTTCCACGCCCATAAAAATGCTGGTCATCCTGGAGCTGCCAGAACGCAGGATCTGATTGCCAGGTGTGCTTGGTGGCCTTCCTTGGCAACAGATTGCAAGGAGTATGTCAGGGAGTGTGCGGTATGTGCCAAGAGTAAACCCTCCCGGCTGGCACCTGTAGGAAGGTTGCAGCCTTTGCCCACCCCGAGTGAGCCATGGACCCACTTGTCCATGGATTTTGTGGGGGAATTGCCCAGGTCTGAAGGTATGTCGGTTATTTGGGTGGTAGTCGACCGGTTTAGCAAAATGGCCCATTTTGTGCCCCTGAAAGGACTCCCCTCGGCTCAGGAACTGGCCGAATTGTTTATCATTCACGTCTTCCGGCTGCATGGCATTCCGGAAGACATTGTGTCTGACAGGGGAGTCCAGTTTGTGTCTGGATTCTGGAGGGCATTTTGCCACCAAATGGGCATGAAATTATCTTTCTCGTCAGGCTACCACCCACAGACTAATGGGCAGACAGAACGCATTAACCAATCTCTGGAGCAATTCCTGAGATGTTACGTTGTGGAGGCACAGAGTGACTGGGTGAAATTTTTGCCTTTCGCGGAATTCGCCCAAAATAATTTAAAGAATTCCTCGTCTGGGTTTTCTCCATTCCAGATAGTGACAGGGAGGTCACCCAAGTTCTCCCCTTTTCCAGTTGTCTCGTCTCCATTTCCTGCACTGGAAGATTGGCAGAGGTCACTCAGGGACAATTGGGGAATTGTTAAGGGGAATTTGCAGAAGGCATTCCAGAGTCAGAAGGGTCAAGCAGATAAGAGACGGTCCGTGGAATGGAAGTTTCAGCCAGGGGATTTAGTCTGGGTCTCCACACGTCACTTGACCCTGAAGCAGCCATCTGCCAAACTGGGTCCCAGATTTGTGGGCCCATTTTCCGTGACCAAAAGAATTAATATCGTCACTTACGCCATTGATCTTCCTGCCAGCATGAGAGGCGTAAGGTCGTTCCACGTGTCACTGCTTAAACCAGCAGTCCATGTGGGTCCCACTCCTCCTCCTCCTCCTGTGTTGGTAGATGACCAACCTGAATACGAGGTGGAAAAGATTTTAGATTCACGCACTGTACAAAACTCGGTACAATACCTCGTACATTGGAAAGGGTACGGCATTGAGGAGAGACAATGGGTACCTGGGACACGCATGCATGCAGACGAGTTAAAGAGGGAGTTTCACACTTTGCACCCAGAAAAACCTGGAAGGAGCTGTCCGGAGTCCACTCCTCGGGGGGGGGGGTACTGTGAGAAAACGCGGAAGAGCCGCCGCCATGAGCCAGCGGCAGGCGGCTCTTTCCGCGCACTCTGGCCACACACACGGAGAGGCAGCCGCTTCCTCTCAACATGAGGCAGCTGTCTCCGTGCAGAGGGTTGCGGAGCGCAGAGAAACCGCCGCGTTGGACGTGGCGGTTAGCGCGCATACTCCCGCTGCAGAGACGCAGAGCGGGGCTGCTGTGGCTGGGACATGTAGTCCCCCGAGATTTAGAGTGACGCGCGCGCGCGCACTCAGGCAGGGCCTATATGGCAGCCAGAGGTAGTCAGCTGACCAGGCTGGTCAGCTGACTCTGGCTTCACTCCCCATTGGTCCAGCACTGTGGGAGGTGCTGGGGGGAGAGATGTGTATATATACTGCTGGCTGGTCATTTCTCGGGTGTCTGGCGTTGCGATCACATATGTGGGAGCACCCAGATCCGTAGTCAGATCCGCAAGTGTGCCGGGACCAGCTGGAGCTGTAATCCTACACTTAGCTAGATTCTGTTGATAGCTAAAGTACTAGTTTGATTGTGATTATCTGTTATGACCTATTGCCTGCCTGACCATTCTCCTGAACTCTGACCTTGTACTTCGATATTTCTGATACTCTGTTGCCGAACCCCGGCTCGTCTCTAGACTCTGTTTTCCGCCTCCTGATTTTGTGCCTCAATATATCTGATACCCCGTTGCTGAACCCGGCCTGTACTTTGACTCCGCCTTTGCCTCCTGATCTTGTACCTTATCTGCCTGTGTGTGTACGACCTGGCTTGTCCGACCTCGAGAACCGACCTTACTGTTAGAGGCGGTTCCTCGCTCTGTTAGTGATCCTTCCTCCTGAAGGTTACTTTCAGTCTGTCCTTCCTACTGTCAGTCTGACTCCTCCCGTCTTGGAGAGCTCAGGTCTGCGGAAGGAATTAGTGCAGTACTCCTTGCTGCACTGAGGCTTTGTCCTCTAAGTGTTATTGTTGCACCAAACACTACACTCTACTCAAGTGAACAGAGGTTAGCTAGTATATCGGATTATCGGTGATACTGCAGATCACTTATAATCTGGTATACATCTGTATTCCCCGTGATACTGCAGATCACCGGTAATCAGATTCTCTCTGTGCTTCACCGATCGTTACATTCACTTGTTTTTTCTTCACCTGGTTCTTCTCCTTCTTCTTCTTCACCTGGTTCTTCTTCTTCTTCACCTGGTTCTTCTCCTTCTTCTTCTTCACCTGGTTCTTCTTCTTCTTCACCTGGTTCTTCTTCTTCTTCACCTGGTTCTTCTTCTTCACCTCTTCTTCTTCACCTGATTCTTCTTCTTCTTCTTCTTCACCACCACCATCTTTTTTTTTTCTGTTTTGCGTTCTCATTATTCCTCTTGAACCCAACTTAATGTTTTTCCCCTTACAGAACTCTACTGTTGTAAAATTTTATCTTCAACACCAGCATAGCTAAATAGAGATGTAGTGAACCTCCGATTTTCGGTTCGCGAGCCCAGTTCGCGAACGTTCGCGAAAGGTTCGGTTCGCGCAAACGTTCGCGAACCACAATAGACTTCAATGGGGAGGCGAACTTTAAAATTTTCTTAAACTCCTGCTGACTAGAAAAATGATAGAAAACATGTTTTAAGGGGTCTAATACCTGGAGGAAGACATGATTAAGTGAAATACACATCAAAAGTCCCAGAAAAAAATCTGAATTCAACACAAAGCAGTATTTTAAGGTCAGAAATCTCATTGAATGTTCAATTGCAGGCCTACACTGCTTTACAACATCAGGAAGTGTAATCCCCCCTTCCTCCCTTCTCCCGGAGGGAGGAGGGTCTTGTCTTCCAGGGAATTGTAGTATTTCAAAAGCCAGCTTACATACCTTGGCCAGGAATTGAACCCAGGTCTTGGCCGGGAATTGAACCCAGGTCTGAGTGCTTGGTAGGTAACTCTCTTAACCACTGTACCACCACCAACACTACATGCTGAAGCCAGCCTAGCATGTGCCATTATGATATATCCAAGAGAAAAATGAGCTTGCTTAAAGATTTGTAGTATGTCAAAAGACAGCTTCCATACCTTAGCCAGGAATTGAACCCAGGTCTGAGTGCTTGGTAGGTAACTCTCGTAACCACTATACCACCACCAACACTACATGATGAATCCAGCCTAGCATGTACCATTATGATATATCCAAGAGAAAAATGAGCTTGCTTAAAGATTTGTAGTATGTCAAAAGCCAGCTTACATACCTTAGCCGGGAATTGAACCCAGGTCTTGGCTGGGAATTGAACCCAGGTCTGAGTGCTTGGTAGGTAACTCTCTTAACCACTATACCACCACCAACACTACATGCTGAAGCCAGCCTAGCATTTACCATTATGATATATCCAAGAGAAAAATGAGCTTGCTTAAAGATTTGTTGTATGTCAAAAGCCAGCTTACATACCTTGGCCGGGAATTGAACCCAGGTCTGAATGTGTGGTAGGTAGCTCACTTCACCACTATACCACCACCAATACTACATGCTGAAACTTCTTGGAGCAGATTTACTTCCTCCCTCCAAAAGACACACATACATCCCCATAAAGTTCTGCTGGTATCCGTTGATGGTTTTAAGCTGAAAATTCACTTCAATGGCATCAAGTCCTAGAGAGAGAGAGAGAGAGAGCTCATTTTTCTCTTGGGTATATCACAATGGTACATGCTAGGCTGGCTTCAGCATGTAGCATTGTAGTGTGTTGTGTTGGTGTTATAATGGTTAGGATAGCAGCCTACCACGCGGTAGGCCTGGGTTCGATTCCTGGCCAATGTGAGTTGGCTTTTGAAATCCTACAATTCCCTAAGCAAGCTCATTTTTCTCTTGGATATATCATAATGGTACATGCTAGGCTGGCTTCAGCATGTAGTGTTGGTGGTGATATAGTGGTGAGGTGAGCTACCTACCTCGCATTCAGACCTGGGTTCAATTCCCGGCCAAGGTATGTAAGCTGGCTTTTGACATACTACAAATCTTTAAGCATGCTCATTTTTCTCTTGGATATAGCATAATGGTACATGCTAGGCTGGCTTCAGCATATTGTGTTGGTGATGGTATAGTGGTTATGAGAGTTACCTACCAAGCCCTCAGACCTGGGTTCAATTCCCGACCAAGGTATGTAAGCTGGCTTTTGACATTCTACAAGTCTTTAAGCAAGCTCATTTTTCTCTTGGATATATCATAATGGTACATTCTAGGCTGGCTTCAGCATGTAGTGTTGGTGGTGGTATAGTGGTTAAGAGAGTTACCTACCAAGCACTCAGACCTGGGTTCAATTCCCGGCCAAGACCTGGGTTCAATTCCTGGCTAAGGTATGTAAGCTGACTTTTGACATACTACAAATCTTTAAGCAAGCTCATTTTTCTCTTGGATATATCATAATGGTACATGCTAGGCTGGCTTCAATATGTAGTGTTGGTGGTGGTATAGTGGTTAAGAGAGTTACCTACCAAGCATGTATGTTGGCGCTTTATAAATACAATAAATAAATAAATTCATTAATAAATAAATACATTCATAAATAAATAAATACATCAGCAACAGCAGCAGGAGGAGGAGTGACGTATGGCAGCAGGCAATGTATTCTGTGGACCCTAGCGGTGGAACACAGACAGCAGGAGGATAAATACAGCAGCAGCAGGAGGAGGAGTGATGTTTGGCAGCAGGCAATGCATTCTGTGGACCCTAGCGGTGGAACACTGACAGCAGGAGGATAAATACAGCAGCAGAACACAGACAGCAGGAGGATGAAAATCAGCGCCGAGTAATATGTTGGCGCTTTATAAATACAATAAATAAATAAATACATAAATAAATAAATACATAAATAAATAAATACAGCAGCAGCAGGAGGAGGAGTGACATGTGGCAGCAGCAGGCATGTCACGGGCCATGGTACCTAGCGTTAGTACCACAGCAACTAAAGAAAAACCAGGCCAAATTATCAGGACCCAGGGACTGAAGGTTGATGTCAAACAATAATTCCCAGGCACCTCATGTCCTCCTCTCGCCAACAACAGGTGCCTGGAATGTGCCTTCAATCCAGGCCTGGTTTATCTTAAGGAATGTGAGTCTGTCCACGCCCTCTGTGGACAGACGAGAGCGTTTCTCGGTGACCACGGCACCGGCCGCACTGAAGCACCTCTCGGACAGCACACTGGAAGGGGGGCAAGACAGAAATTCCAGGGCGTACTGTGCTAGCTCACTCCAGATGTGCAAGCGCTCCACCCAGTACTCCATGGGGTCCACGCTGCCGGTGTCAAGCCCGCTGAAGGACCCCATGTAGTCGGCCACCATCTTGGTCATGTGCTGGCTGTGACTTTGAGAGGAGGTGGCTGCTGCACGCACCTCCTCTCTCGGCAGCTCTACCGTCATGTAGAGCGCCTTAGTCAATGACAGCAGGTCTCCTGGGCGCCTGTCGCTGCTGCTGGCTGCAGGCACCGGCCGCTGTGCTGGCTGGACAGGGACAGAGGGGGTGGAAGGCTGGGGGAAGGCTTCCTCCAATCGCCGAACAAGGATCTCCTGCAACTCCCTTGTTCGCTGCTCACGGTCTCTAGCAGGCAGAAACTCAGAAACTGAGCCCACCTCCCCCTCAGCCATGGGTCCAGGATCATGCTTATGCAGGCGTCTTCCCTCGCTTGTATCTGCTTGACCCCGGGGTCTGTGCGCAGGCAGCGCAGCACGCGCGCTGCCATGAGGAACAGGGTGGTCAGTCCAGCAGAGACATCAGGGTCAGCGTTCTCCTCCTCCTCTGGCCCCTGAGCCTCTTCCTCCTCTCTCCACCCTCGCACCACTGCTGCTGCGCTCCGCTGTTCCCCCTCAGCAGCAACGTCCAGCACCTCCAACTCCTCCTCATCCTCCTCCAGGGACTCAAATACCTGCGCAGCAGTGGACTGCGCAGGCGGCTGCTGCTCCAGCTGGTTCAGGGCCTCCTCTCCCAAATCCACCAAATCGCCAAGTGCCCTGTCCAGCAGACAAACAAAGGGTACCCACTGGCAGAGGGATGCCCGCTCCTCGCTCACCAGGTTGGTTCCCTGCAGGAAGGGAGCCAACTCCAAGCAGGCCTGCAGCATCTCCACCCCGTGCATTGGTGAGGATCTGGAGTTTGGTGTAGCGGTTGACAGCCCTCCTCTGCTCAAGCAGCTGCTTCAACATCGCCAGGGTGGAGTTCCAGCGAGTTGGCACATCGATGACTAGGCGGTGTGGTGGCAGGCCCTCACACTGCTGGATGTCTGCCAGTTTTGCTGCGGCAGCAGATGAGCGGCGGAAAGTGCGCACAATTTTCTGCGCCGCTTCTAACAGCTCCTCCATCCCCTGGTAGGTGCGCATGAACTTTTGCACCACTAGGTTCAGGACGTGGGCCAAACAGGGGACATGGGCCAAGTCTCCCCTTCTGATGGCAGCTAGCAGGTTGGCGGCATTGTCGGACACCACCATTCCGACTCTGGGGGTCAGCCACATCTTCTCCTGCTCCCTGAGTTTGAGAAGGATGTTGGCTGCCGTCAGTTGGGTCTTCCCAAGGCTTTTCATCTCCAGCAGCGCTTGGCAGTGGGGGGCCTTCACGCTGCTGTTGAGATGGGTTCGCTTGCTGGCGGGAGCTGTTGCTTCTACCCTGACCCAGCGCGGTGGCACCACATAGTGGGCGACTGGTGCCGCTGCTGCCGCTGATGCACCCGAGGATGGACCTGCTGCTTCCTTGCTCGGGCATCCCACCAGGCTGACCCAGTGGGCCGTAAAGGACTGATAGCGGTCTGTACCAAAACGGCTGCTCCACGAATCCATGGTGACGTGGATCCACGCACTCACGCCGTGATCGAGCGCGCGGCCCACGTTCGCTATTGCAAATCGGTGCAGTGTTGGGATCGCCGTGCGCGAGAAATAGTGGCGGCTGGGGACTTGCCACTCCGGGATCCCAAACTGCAGCAGTGCTCTCATGTCACTCCCCTCCTGCACAAAGGAATATGGCAGGAGCTGGGAGCACATGGCCCGGGCAAGCAACCCGTTCAGCACCCGGATGCGCCTGTTGGTGGGAGGCAGCACCTTGGTCACACCAGGGAATGACTCGCTGAGCAGGGTCTGGCGGCATTTGCCTGCCTGGCAGGATGAGGAGGCCACTGTGGAGGGAGCTGATGAGGCCACTGAGGACTGGCTGCCCGGGGGGGGGGGGGGGGGGAACAGTGAGTTGCTGCTGCTGCTGTGCTGAGCTCCTGCTGCTGCTGGATGGGCAGAAGGGTGGGATGCTGCTGCTGCTGCTGAAGTCTGTGCAGTGGCTGTCTGGCTCTGACCACTGCCTCTGCCACTGTCCTTCAGCTTCCTGTCCTGAGACTGACACCGCAACTGTTGAAAATTGCACAGGTCTTGTCCACTATGCTCTTAGTGAAGAACCGCCAGACTGAGGACTTCAACTTGCCCTTCGAGCTTGAGGGCTGGGGATTTTTTTGGCCCTTGGAGGGTTGTGCTTTTTTCTGTTTGGTTGGAGGTTTGCTGCAGGTGGTGGTAGCGGTTGAAGCAGCAGGCTGTGGCTTCTGCCTTCCACACCCTGTGCTGGCCGCCTTGCTGCTGCCGCGCCTCTGCACCAGAGACGCCTCCTCCTCTGATGACGAGCTGCCTTCAAGCAAGTGTGCTGATGGTACTGGTGGCACATAGGAAGGATCCAGCTGCACATCATCATCATCATCCCCAAACATCTCCTCTGAGCCTGCCTCAACCAACTCCTCTACCCCCAGGGGCAAACCCAGGCTTTTCAAAGGGGGGATCCCCTGCATCACGCTCCTTCTCCTCAGCGCCAACAACAAACTTCTCCACCTCATACTCCTCCTCCCTCCTCCTCGCATGCCCCCGTCATCTCCTCCTCAAACTGGGCAACCACATCCCTGTAAACGCTCGCAGTCCCTGGGGTGAAGAGCGAGCTCAGTAAGGGCAGGCTGGTCGCTGGGGTCACTGTGACTGTGACCTCAAGCGGTGGTGGAGGCCTGCTGTGGATCGGAGCACTGGTGGTGGTGGCATTGGTCTCACTGGCACTGGAGGTCTGGCTGGAAACGGTGGCTTGCTGCTCCGCCATCATTTCCACCACAGCTTGTGCCTGACTCTCCGCAATGGGCCGGGGGCGACGACCCGTCTCAAAGATGGGTGCAACACGCTGCTATTGCGCCTCTGCTCCCTCCTCCTCAACTCTGCGGTCAGTGGCTGGCGGTGGACCAGTCCCAGACCTGCTGCTGCTGGCAGTGGCTGCTGCAATGGCGCTGCCACTCCTGGTGGTGCCTCGCCCTCTACCTCTGCCAGTCATTGTGCAATAATATAGAAATACAATAAAAATATATATGCGTAGAAAAGGGCGGGAAAGGGTGTAAACTTTAATAAAGTCTGGGTTGGTGGTGACTGGTGTTGAGTGACAACAAAAAATGAAAGTTTTTTTATTTTTATTTAAATAGTAGTACTAGTAACAGTAGTGTAGTCTACTGTACTAACTAACTTGTGTGATGGACAGTGACAATTAAAGTCAGTCACACATGGTCAGACGTAATCAATCAATAGGGTCACAGATCACAACGGATGCTGGCCTGTGAAGTAACTATTATTTATTACACAGTACAGAAGCTTCTTCTCCAAGCGCCCAAGAGCAACACTGCAGGCTCAAATAGATAAAACGGTGTGCCGTGGTCCTCACCCCGGTACCAAGGGGTCACAACAGTATAACCAGCAAAGGACCGGCACCACACAACGTATTGTACAGCTCTTCTTAGTGCTTTATTGAAATAAGCATGATAGCAACAACAGACGCTGTTTCGGCCTCCTTAGGCCTTTTTCAAGTTGCTTAGTGATCATCAAATAACATAGTGCAATACACACACATATATACTATAACACCACTCCTCCCAATAGAATCAAGTGACCAATCGGAAAAGCCAAAATCTGGAGGACCTGATGGGAGACTTTGCCATAATCAAACAGGCCAATAAGATACATACATTTCAAAACATGTCTCACCTATCAGACAACCAGGAAGGTGCCCCACCTGTAGCCATCTATGGAGTAAGCAGTAACGGGCGCATCTTGATACAAAAACCGCCGCCTCCATCCACGGAGGCAAGCGGTATGACGTCATAGTCACATGAGGAGTCACATGACACACTCAGCTGACCGACGCCTACCAATCACTTGCGTCCATTTCTCCGCATAACAGCATGAGGCTACGCATAGAACCGGCAGGTGGTGCTAAAGCGGCCAAAAATCTGCATGACCAAACAGCCTATGCGTACATTCAGAGGGCGGTACTCAAACCACGCAAAGTCCACCCCTGTAACCTAGGATACAAAACACACCACAAGATGTAGTTACAGTTATATAGGCATGACGACTCAGAGTCTTAAGACTAGGATTTCTGCTCATAAATCTGCTATTAGGAATGGCACGGCAGGACAGGCAGTGGCAGAACACTTTAAGGCTTGTGGGCATAACGTTTCTCAGCTGAGGGTAATGGTTATCGATGGGGTGTCTCCCCAGTGGAAGGGAGGCAATAGGCAGAAAGAGCTGCTACGTAGAGAGGCGGGTTGGATCAGGCGAATGGACGCCATGGGGAAGGCGGGGCTTAATAGAGAGCTAGATTTGGGGTTCTGCATTTAAATTACATAGTCACTGCTGTTGCCTCTTTTACAATATTGATGTGTATCTGTATATCTTCTTACAGCTTCATTGGGATTGTTTTTAATTTATTTTTAACATTTTTGTTTTATAGATCAATGGAAAAGGCCAACTTGGAGTAACAGGAGAGTTCCCCTTAAATTCAGAACGGTTGGATGAGTGCTGCAGCTTACACACTCTTGTGGTGTGTTTTGTATCCTAGGTTACAGGGGTGGACTTTGCGTGGTTTGAGTACCGCCCTCTGTATGTACGCATAGGCTGTTTGGTCATGCGGATTTTTGGCCGCTTTAGCACCACCTGCCGGTTCTATGCGTGGCCTCATGCTGTTATGCGGAGAAATGGACGCAAGTGATTGGTAGGCGTCGGTCAGCTGAGTGTGTCATGTGACTCCTCATGTGACTATGACATCATACCGCTTGCCTCCATGGATGGAGGCGGCGTTTTTTGTATCAAGATGCACCCGTCACTGCTTACTCCATAGATGGCTACAGCTGGGGCACCTTCCTGGTTGTCTGATAGGTGAGACGTGTTTTGAAATGTATGAATCTTATTGGCCTGTTTGATTATGGCAAAGTCTCCCATCAGGTCCTCCAGATTTTGGCGTTTCCGAATGGTCATTTGATTCTATTGGGAGGAGTGGTGTTATAGTATATATGTGTGTGTATTGCACTATGTTATTTGATGATCACTAAGCAACTTGAAAAAGGCCTAAGGAGGCCGAAACAGCGTCTATTGTTGCTATCATGCTTATTTCAATAAAGCACTAAGAAGAGCTGTACAATACGTTGTGTGGTGCCGGTCCTTTGCTGGTTATACAGTACAGAAGCTAATAAACTCACAGACTAACAGTAGAAATTAACTGAACGAGTAGTGGTAGTAGTAGTACGCAAGTAACTATAAATCCCTAGTGTACTACACAATAACTAAGTTGTGTGGCAGACAGTGGGTGACAATTAAAGTCGGTCACACACGGTCGGACGCAATCAATCAATAGGGTCGAGCAGATGACTGTCACAGATCACAACGGATGCTGGCCTGTGAAGTAACTATTATTTACACAGTACAGAAGCTAATAAACTCACACAGACTAACAGTAGAAACTAACTGAACGAGTAGAAGTAGTGGTAGTAGTAGTACGCAAGTAACTATAAATCCCTAGTGTACTACACAATAACTAAGTCGTGTGGCAGACAGTGAGTGACAATTAAAGTCGGTCACACACGGTCGGACGCAATCAATAGGGTCGGGCAGATGACTGTCTGTCACAGATCACAACAGATGCTGGCCTGTACACAGTCAGTAACTAACTATTAACTAACACAGTACTGAAGCTAATAAACTAACAGACTACAGCAGTACAAATTAACTAAACTAGTACTAGTACACAACTAACTATAATCCCTAACCTACCTAAGCTAGTAGTAGGCTAAGGCTGCCCTAGGCTAGCAGGCCTAGCCTGCACCCTAGCCTAGCACAGTACACTATACACTAGCTGACTACAAACAATCAAATTACTAGCTAACTATTGTATAAGAGTACAATATACTATGATGTGAAAAACTATTTGCCCCCTTCCTGATTTCTTATTCTTTTGCATGTTTGTCACACTTAAATGTTTCTGCTCATCAAAAACCGTTAACTATTAGTCAAAGATAACATAATTGAACACAAAATGCAGTTTTAAATGAAGGTTTTTATTATTTAGTGAGAAAAAAAACTCCAAATCTACATGGCCCTGTGTGAAAAAGTGATTGCCCCCTTGTTAAAAATAACTTAACTGTGGTTTATCACACCTGAGTTCAATTTCTGTAGTCACCCCCAGGCCTGATTACTGACACACCTGTTTCAATCAAGAAATCACTTAAATAGGAGCTATCTGACACAGAGAAGTACACCAAAAGCACCTCAAAAGCTAGACATCATGCCAAGATCCAAAGAAATTCAGGAACAAATGAGAACAAAAGTAATTGAGATCTATCAGTCTGGTAAAGGTTATAAAGCCATTTCTAAAGCTTTGGGACTCCAGCGAACCACAGTGAGAGCCATTATCCACAAATGGCAAAAACATGGAACAGTGATGAACCTTCCCAGGAGTGGCCGGCTGACCAAAATTACCCCAAGAGCGCAGAGAAAACTCATCCGAGAGGCCACAAAAGACCCCAGGACAACATCTAAAGAACTGCAGGCCTCACTTGCCTCAATTAAGCTCACGACTCCACCATAAGAGACTGGGCAAAAACGGCCTGCATGGCAGATATCCAAGGCGCAAACCACTTTTAAGCATAAAGAACATTAAGGCTCATCTCAATTTTGCTAAAAAACATCTCAATGATTACCAAGACTTTTGTGAAAATACCTTGTGGACCGACGAGACAAAAGTTGAACTTTTTGGAAGGTGCGTGTCCCGTTACACAGCATTTCAGAAAAAGAACATCATACCAACAGTAAAATATGGTGGTGGTAGTGTGATGGTCTGGGGTTGTTTTTCTGCTTCAGGACCTGGAAGGCTTGCTGTGATAGATGGAACCATGAATTCTACTGTCTACCAAAAAATCCTGAAGGAGAATGTCCGGCCATCTGTTCGTCAACTCAAGCTGAAGCGATCTTGGTTGCTGCAGCAGGACAATGACCCAAAACACACCAGCAAATCCACCTCTGAATAGCTGAAGAAAAACAAAATGAAGACTTTGGAGTGGCCTAGTCAAAGTCCTGACCTGAATCCTATTGAGATGTTGTGGCATGACCTTAAAAAGGCGGTTCATGCTAGAAAACCCTCAAATAAAGCTGAATTACAACAATTCTGCAAAGATGAGTGGGCCAAAATTCCTCCAGAGCGCTGTAAAAGACTCGTTGCAAGTTATCGCAAACGCTTGATTGCAGTTATTGCTGCTAAGGGTGGCCCAACCAGTTATTAGGTTCAGGGGGCATTTTTTTTTTCACACAGGGCCATGTAGATTTGGAGTTTTTTTTCTCACTACATAATAAAAACCATCATTTAAAACTGCATTTTGTGTTCAATTATGTTATTGTAATGATCTGCGGGCGATTTCCCTAGTCAGCGCACGCCAGTGCGCTGAAGCAGATGGGAATCTCCCACAGACACAGAAGTAGAGTACCCAGTATATGTAGAGGGGAATTCCAACCAGCAGATGGAGCTGTGGAGTACAGGGGAATAAGTCCTGTGTACAGCCACAGATTGCACGACTAAAGCAGGACTGGACAACAAAGTAACAACTCAGAAGAAAGCAAGAACAGTGACAGACTATGTGAATGTCTACCAATCTAATCGTCACCCCGCGACGGTAGACATATCACATCAAAACAGACCAGAGAAAGAAAGCTAATCGCAAGAGAGGCAATTGCTATCAGCAACACAAGACTGAGCAAAGACAGAGCATGAACTAAGTAAGGAAGACACAGCAAATAAGTACAATCAGAACGCCAAGGAAAATAACAAACACAATAGCTAAACACGGTCGCCGCATGTTATGCGCAACAGCGACAAAGCGCGTTAACAGTACGATCACCGCACGAGAAGCGCAACAGCGACAAAGCGTACCACCCCTGACTAACCAAATGAACACAGAGAACAAAGACAGACAGATGACGGGAACGCTAGCTAATCGGTTGCCTCACAGCAGACAACAGCAAGCGTTTATTCCAGACAAGACAGACAGTAGGAGTTACCAGTAGCAACCGCAGCTAAGGTTATACTCCAAGGTTCAGACAAGAGAGGAACGCCTGCTAATCGGTTGCCTCACATAGAGTGACCAGATTTTTGTGGGTCCAACCTGGGACGGGGAGGGGGGCGGGGCGGCGCGTGGCGAAAAGTGGGAGGACTGAGGAGGGCGCAGCGACGAAGACTGGGGGGGGGCTGCGCCGCGGCGAAAAATGGGCGTGGCCATGACATTGTATGGGCGGAGCTAACGTAATGATGTAACAGCGAGGCATAAGAAAGCAGTGCTTACACCATGATGTGGACAAACGAGACTTTGCATCATGGGTGTGCAGAAACTGTGTGATGCTAATAGTATACCGTAACCACAAAGCAGCAAACCATCTATGACCATTAAATAATAAATGCAGTAACAGTTACCCCGGACACCAGAAAATAAATGCAATAGGCAACATGTCAGCACAAAATAACCGCAATGCGGGCAACATGTCAGTATAAAATAAATGCAATGCGGGCAAACATGTCAGTATAAAATAAACGCAATGCGGGCAAACATGTCAGTACAAAATAAACACAATGCGGGCAAACATGTCAGTACAAAATAAACGCAATGCGGGCAACATGTCAGTACAAAATAAACACAATGCGCTGGGCAACATGTCAGTACAAAATAAACGCAATGCGGGCAACATGTCAGTACAAAATAAACGCAATGCGCCGGGCAACATGTCAGTACAAAATAAACGCAATGCGGGCAACATGTCAGTACAAAATAAACGCAATGCGGGCAAACATTTCACCAGACAAAAAACGCACTGCGGGCAAACATTTCACCAGACAAGAAACGCAATGCGGGCAAACATTTCACCAGACAAGAAACGTAATGTGGGCAAACATTTCACCAGACAAGAAACGCAATGCGGGCAAACATTTCACCAGAAAATAAACGCAATGCGGGCAAACATTGCACCAGAAAAGAAACGCACTGCGGGCAAACATTTCAACAGAAAAGAAACGTAATGCGGGCAAACATTTCACCAGACAAGAAACGCAATGCGGGCAAACATTTCACCAGAACAGAAACGCAATGCGGGCAAACATTTCACCAGAAAAGAAACGCACTGCGGGCAAACATTTCACCAGACAAGAAACGCACTGCGGGCAAACATTTCACCAGACAAGAAACGCAATGCGGGCAAACATTTCACCAGACAAGAAACGCTCTGCGGGCAAACATTTCACCAGACATGAAACGCACTGCGGGCAAACATTTCACCAGACAAGAAACGCAATGCGGGCAAACATTTCACCAGACAAGAAACGCAATGCGGGCAAACATTTCACCAGACAAGAAACGTAATGTGGGCAAACATTTCACCAGACAAGAAACGCAATGCGGGCAAAGTTCACCTGGAAAACAAGCATTTACTCACCTGGCAGAAGTCTCCTCTGGCGCGCTGCTCCGTCCCGGGACCGTCTTGTTCCTCCTGCTCTGGTCTCCCGCGCTGACAGGGCTACGGCAAGATGGCTGACGAAGCCCTGTACTGGAGACACAAATAGTCTCCAGTACAGGGCTTCGGCAGCCATCTTGCCGTAGCCCTGCTCGCCTGCCGGTGTCGGAACAGACACCGGAAGAGGAGGCTGGAGCGGGGCTGCAGGTAATGAACTGGCACGGCGTCAATAGACGCCGCTGCCAGTTCATGAGGAGAGAGTGGCCAGAGTCCCGAGGCCGGGACGTCCCGCTGCTGAAAGCGGGACGTTTCCCGGGACCTCATGCTGCCTGGGACAGCGGACCCCGAATCCGGGACGCGTCCCAGGCAATCCGGGACGTCTGGTCACTCTACCTCACACCAGACAACACCAAGCGTTCATTCCAGACAAGACAGACTGAAGGAGTAACCAGTAGCAACCGCAGCTAAGGTTGTACTCCCAGGTTCAGACAAGAGATCCAGACAAGACAGACAGAAGGAGTAACCAGTAGCAACCGCAGCTAAGGTTATACTCCCAGGTTCAGACTAGGAAGATCCACCGCCTCTAACGCTCGGGCGAATGTGATCCAGATTCAGGACAGAACGATTCACTATCGCCAACCGCTGGTGACAGTACAATCGCACGGACAAGACAAGACAGAATAGGCAATACAGATTATACACAACCTGACTGCACTAAATAGGAGTACTAGGTGCACTCCCCAGGAATTAACTACACTAGAATATATACACTACGATTCGAACAGACTGAGGCTCAAGGCAAGGCTACCAAACAGAAGCTATGACAAGCAAGGAATTCTGGGAGGAAGTGACATTTATACTGGAAACCATCAAAGGAAGCAGACAAGCAGATTGCCAGATAAGTGAATGCAAATCAGTCAGCCTTGCAAGCTGACAAAGAGGTCTCCCTTCCCTGGACTGCACTATGTAACCAGCATAGGAACCCAAACAGTCCAAGGAATCAAGACCAGCAGAGCAGATTCTGCCAGAAACCAAACAGTCCAGGGAATCAAGACCAACAGAACGGATTCTGACAGTTATCTTTGACTAATAGTTAACGGTTTTTGATGAGCAGAAACATTTAAGTGTGACGAACATGCAAAAGAATAAGAAATCAGGAAGGGGGCAAATAGTTTTTCACATCACTGTAAGTGTTTAGGAGGTGATTAGGAAGCAAAACGCTAGGTTTAGCACGAGAATGCACTTGCTCAGACACGCAGCAGCACTGGAGATGCTCTCAGTATGCTCAGTCACAAAGCAAGGACGGGGCTCCGCAAGATGGCCACCGCTTTATATAGATGAGGGGAGGGCCAGGCTCCCCTCCTCTGAATGGTTGCTAGGGTTGCCAGGGCCTCGGCTGGAGGACTTTTGGCCGCATGACGCATAACCTATGGGTTCGGCTTCGACTGAAAATCTACCCGAATTTTCGGGTAGATTCGCATTCGAGAGTCCTGATGAGCACCCCTGCAAACCAAACAACAGAGTTACAAAATGACAAATACTGTCAGAGCGAATGAGGAAGGAGCTGAGCTTCCTGTCTCCTGCAGAGGTGAGGTGACCATATACTCCTATTTCTAGACAGTGTGTGACTGAAATGTGTCATATCCCTTTGTCACTTCCCTTTGTCCTAAGACCAAATTGCACTCCTACTAGGTATCCTAAAACACACTGCCTTTATATATTTTATCGTATACTACCCCTCCTCTTGTTTCCCCCCATTCCCTTTAGATTGTAAGCTCGCAAGGGCAGGGCTCTCTCCCCCTTTTGTGTCTTGAAAATCATTGTACATTTTATTCATCATGTTACTTTTATCACTGTCATTACCACTTCTGTATGTTGTATTCTGTATGCTGTATCATTTTTTGTATTTTGTCACTAATTATGTATCTTGTATTTTAGTGTACACCATTGTCTGTATTATGTACCCCATGTTTGTTTCTCACTTTGTACAGCGCTATGGAATATGTTGGCGCTTTATAAATCAATAATAATAATAATAATAATAATATCCTGTACATGCCACATACAGTGCAGACACCAAGTCCAGACCACATAGACAGAGTCTGTTATATAAGGTGTTTACGTGACGCTGACCCATCTATCTATCTATCTATCTATCTATCTATCTATCTATCTATCTATCTATCTATCTATCTGTTAAGGGGCCCATACACTGGTCGATTTCAGCATTCGATCAATGGATCGCAAATCGATGCACGATCGAACGGGCGATCGATCAATTTTCGTCCTATTTCAATGGATTTGATCTATCTGACAGGATGGAAAATCTAGGTCGAACTGCTGCAGGCAGCAGATCGATGGTCCATAGAGTTGCATTGGATCTAATGGTGCAGTAATGCCTTTAGATCGATGTTCAATAGATTTCCAGTAGATTTCATTCTGAAATCTATTGGAAATCTGTTCCTAGTGTGTGGCACACGTCAGATAGATTCCTGTCAGATTTGACCTGACAGGCATCTGACAGAAATCTATTTGATGGTCGAATCTGCTGCAAATCTATCAGTGTATAGCCACCTTTATTCTCTATCTATCTATCTATCTATCTATCTATCTATCTATCTATCTATCTATCTATCTATCTATCTATCTATCCACTTTCATATATTATCTATCGATCTGTACAATTCAAATTCAAAAAAAGCTTTATTGGCCAACCAAATAGATTTAGAGTTGCCAACACAAACCAGACTAATGTGGGTGGTTATGTCTATCTATTTATATCTATAACTAGCTGATGGCCTGGCGTTGCCCGGGTATGTGTTTGGCTGGTGTTGAATCCGCCCACTTTTTCTAACCCTAACATACAATTCCTAAATTACTCGATGACCTAGTTTGTGAGCTTTGCAGTCTTTGACATCCATAACTTGCATTAAAATGAAACCAATCTTATAGGCTGTTTGTGGCTCCACCCCTTTGTCTGAATTTGAACCCCAGTCACCCATTGACCAACTGTACCAGGCTTGAGGCTTGTGCCATTAACAGTGCAAGAATGGCAGTAATTAAATATTCCCCTTGAAAAGCAATAGGTACATTTTGATTGGCTTTTGTAGGCTCCACCCACTTTTCTGAATATTAATCTCAGTCACTCAGTGGCCAACTGTGCAAAGTTTGAGAACCCTGCCATTAACAGTGTAAGGCTTTGTTCACATCTAAAATCGAAATTGCAAACTTGTGCGCAATTTGTTTAGGGCCTCCCGAAGCTTGCCTGCATGCTGCGGTTTTTTTAAGCGCTTTTTTAAAGCATTTTTGCAGAGCGATTTTTTAATTCACTCCCTGACACAAGTCAGGAGGGGAACTCTTTCACCCGGAAAATAATAAATACAATGTATTTATACTTAAAATCGTGAACGCAATTGCCGAACAAAGCAATTTTGTGAGCATTTAGAGCTCTTCCTATACCTTCTATTAGAGCAACATCGCCCCAAGAATGGTACAGGCACCACTTTGCGGAGCGCAAAGCTGACGAAACGCGCTGATATGAACCTTCTTATAGAGAATCATTGCACAAGCATTTTGTGGGCAATTTTGAAAATCGTCTGCTCTAGAAAAAAGGCGGAAAACGCCCTTAGTGTGAACAAGCCCTAAGAATGGCTGCAGTTTACCTTTTCCCAATGAAATTTGTATTTGTCTCCGCCCACTGATTGCCCGGCGTTGCCCGGGTATGTATTTGGCTGGTGTTTGCTGCCCTTCCTTTTTCTACCCCTAACACACAATTACTCAATAACCAAGTTTATGAGCTTTGCGGTCTTTGGCATCAATAATTTGGACAGAAATAAAACAAATCTGATTGGCTGTTTGTGGCCCCACCCCCTTTTCTGAATTTGAACCCCAGTCACCCAATGACCAACTGTACCAGGTTTGAGGCTTGTGCCATTAACAGTGCAAGAATGGCAGTGATTAAATATTCCCCTTGAAAATCAATAGGTGAATTTTGATTGTTTTTTGTAGGCCCCACCCACTTTTATGAATATTAATCCCAGTCACCCAGTGACAAACTGTGCGGAGTTTGAGAACCCTACAATTAATAGTGTAAGAATGGCTGCTGTTTACATTTTCCCAGTGAAATTTCTATTTGTCTCCGCCCAGTTTTTGGTTATGGGGATATAAAGTATCCTATGTGTTATTCCAGGTAATGTACTATGTGTGTGCCAAATTTCATTCACATCCCTTTTGCCATTGTTGCGTGATTGAGAAACAAACATCCAAACTTTCACATTTATAATATTAGTGAAATGTATATATTTCCATATATTTATTTATATATATCTACCTGTACCTATTTCCATATGATCATCAATTTAAATCAAATAAAAATGAAGCATTGCCTTCATTCATACAGGCAAAGCAAGGAAAGGATGGGGACATGGCCTGGGTTCAGGGGTGGTAGTGATGGGTGTGTAACAATTGTAACTGTGGATTCCTCCTCTCAATCTATGGCATGCTGTAACATAGTATGCAGCGATTATCACTGTGGATTCCTGCTCTCAGTCTGTGGCATGCTGGGACATAGTGTGTAGCGATTGTCATTGTGCATTCCTGCTCTCAGTCTGTGGCATGCTGGAACATAGTGTGTAGTGATTGTCATTGTGCTTTCCTGCTCTCAGTCTGTGGCATGCTGGGACATAGTGTGTAGTGAGTGTCACTGTGGATTCCTGCTCTCAGTCTGTGGCATGCTGGGACATAGTGTGTAGCGATTGTCACTGCGGATTCCTCCTCTCAGTCTTTGGCATGCTGGGACATAGTGTGTAATGAGTGTCACTGTGGATTCCTGCTCTCAGTCTGTGGCATGCTGGGACATAGTGTGTAGTGATTGTCATTGTGGATTCCTGCTCTCAGTCTGTGGCATGCTGGGACATAGTGTGTAGTGATTGTCACTGTGGATTCCTGCTCTCAGTCTGTGGCATGCTGGGACATAGTGTGTAGTGATTGTCACTGTGGATTCCTGCTCTCAGTCTGTGGCATGCTGGGACATAGTGTGTAGTGATTGTCATTGTGGATTCCTGCTCTCAGTCTGTTGCATGCTGGGACATAGTGTGTAGTGATTGTCACTGTGGATTCCTGCTCTCAGTCTGTGGCATGCTGGGACATAGTGTGTAGTGATTGTCATTGTGGATTCCTGCTCTCAGTCTGTGGCATGCTGGGACATAGTGTGTAGTGATTGTCATTGTGGATTCCTGCTCTCAGTCTGTGGCATGCTGGGACATAGTGTGTAGTGATTGTCACTGTGGATTCCTGCTCTCAGTCTGTGGCATGCTGGGACATAGTGTGTAGTGATTGTCATTGTGCATTCCTGCTCTCAGTCTGTGGCATGCTGGGACATAGTGTGTAGTGATTGTCATTGTGCATTCCTGCTCTCAGTCTGTGGCATGCTGGGACATAGTGTGTAGTGATTGTCATTGTGCATTCCTGCTCTCAGTCTGTGGCATGCTGGGACATAGTGTGTAGTGATTGTCATTGTGCATTCCTGCTCTCAGTCTGTGGCATGCTGGGACATAGTGTGTAGTGATTGTCATTGTGCATTCCTGCTCTCAGTCTGTGGCATGCTGGGACATAGTGTGTAGTGATTGTCATTGTGCATTCCTGCTCTCAGTCTGTGGCATGCTGGGACATAGTGTGTAGTGATTGTCATTGTGCATTCCTGCTCTCAGTCTGTGGCATGCTGGGACATAGTGTGTAGAGATTGTCATTGTGCATTCCTGCTCTCAGTCTGTGGCATGCTGGGATATAGTGTGTAGTGATTGTCATTGTGCATTCCTGCTCTCAGTCTGTGGCATGCTGGGACATAGTGTGTAGTGATTGTCACTGTGCATTCCTGCTCTCAGTCTGTGGCATGCTGGGACATAGTGTGTAGTGATTGTCATTGTGCATTCCTGCTCTCAGTCTGTGGCATGCTGGGACATAGTGTGTAGTGATTGTCATTGTGGATTCCTGCTCTCAGTCTGTGGCATGCTGGGACATAGTGTGTAGAGATTGTCATTGTGCATTCCTGCTCTCAGTCTGTGGCATGCTGGGACATAGTGTGTAGTGATTGTCATTGTGCATTCCTGCTCTCAGTCTGTGGCATGCTGGGACATAGTGTGTAGTGATTGTCACTGTGCATTCCTGCTCTCAGTCTGTGGCATGCTGGGACATAGTGTGTAGTGATTGTCATTGTGCATTCCTGCTCTCAGTCTGTGGCATGCTGGGACATAGTGTGTAGTGATTGTCACTGTGCATTCCTGCTCTCAGTCTGTGGCATGCTGGGACATAGTGTGTAGAGATTGTCACTGTGGATTCCTGCTCTCAGTCTGTGGCATGCTGGGACATAGTGTGTAGTGATTGTCACTGTGGATTCCTGCTCTCAGTCTGTGGCATGCTGGGACATAGTGTGTAGAGATTGTCACTGTGGATTCCTGCTCTCAGTCTGTGGCATGCTGGGACATAGTGTGTAGTGATTGTCATTGTGCATTCCTGCTCTCAGTCTGTGGCATGCTGGGACATAGTGTGTAGTGATTGTCACTGTGGATTCCTGCTCTCAGTCTGTGGCATGCTGGGACATAGTGTGTAGAGATTGTCACTGTGGATTCCTGCTCTCAGTCTATCACAAAGTTATCACTCGCTTTCGAAGTTATCGCAAAGTTATCACACGCTATCAAAAATATCACAAAGTTATAAAGTGTGCGATTCGCATGCAATGTAATTGATAGGAAATTCGCATGCGCTTTCGCTATGCGAATTTTCCATGCAAATTTGTGTACGTTTTCGCCTAAAATCAATGTAAAAGCACACAGGCACTGACATGGTTAAATTTGCATACTTACGAAAATGCACGAAAACGTACGCGAATTCACAGTAAAATTTGCATACCAATGCGTACAAATTTGCATCTGCATGCAAATTCGTTTTCGCGTTTTCTGCAACTAATTTGCACCGCACAAGTGGAAACGGGCCCTAAACCGTGATAACTGATATCACGGCCGTGCTATCGTTTTCATGCATGTTTTCACGCGCAATCGCAAAGTTTCACAAAAAAATGCGGACGTTCTTGCGAGAAACTTCAATTGCGCACGAAAACGCACAAAACTCTAGCGCAACCGTGATATCAGTTATCACGGTTTTGTGAATCAAGCCCAAGGCGTTTTAACTTTGATAGCGTGTGATAACTTTGTGATAACTTTGATAGCGTGTGATAACTTTGTGATAACTTTGATAGCGTGTGATAACTTTGTGATAACTTTGATAGCGTGTGATAACTTTGTGATAACTTTGATAGCGTGTGATAACTTTGTGATAACTTTGATAGCGTGTGATATTTGTCTTATCACGGTTTAGTGAATCAAGCCCTAGATGTGCTTACATGCCATGCCACTAGAGTTCTTTCTTCTGTTTATAACTATAAAGATCTGCACATCTAAAGTGATGCAGAAAAGCCAATTTGAATGGTTCATTCTCCTGCTCTGCCATTCTGAAGTCCTGCCTGCAAGTGCATCGGATCAAATGGAGTGATAAGCAGGAGAGGGTGGCTCTTATTATTGGCTCTCTGCTTTCTGCTCTCTGCTGTCTGTCGATGCTTTTGCATGCTATTTGCTGGTTTTCGACAGATCAGAGCTGGAGGTAAATACTGAACATCTCCCTTGGCTTTACCGCATGCACAAATCTTTGTGAATTTACTGACATGTGTTGAGGTATTTACCACACAAGTCAGTAATTTACCTGGAAATTCCAGCTTGCCATGTGGTAACAGCTTTAGTGAATTGACATTTCACTAAAATGTTTGTGAAAATCAGCTGTTTTTTGCATTACTGTAAGCGTAATGCTTTGTGAATTGAAGCCATAGTGTTGAGAAAAAGAAAACAGAAAAAACTGGCACCAGTATGCAGCAGGGATGGAACGGCCACAGGTGGGCTTACCTGCAACGTGCACCGATATGCAGAAGCGTCTTGAAGAAAGAAGAGAGACGGGCACTGCTGCATAAATCCCTTTATTGTGGCCGGGTTACAGAGTGGTTGCAGTGGGGGGAGAGGGTTGCCTGACAGCTGTTTCGCAGGTATGCAACCTGCTTCTTCAGAGGCTAAAAGACAACTGCAGGAAATTTCATATTTATACTTTAAGCCATCACACTCACCATTCCATATGATCGTCGTAACCAGCCTGAGGCGCACGCCAGTGCCGGCCACTTCCTAGTCACGCCCCCCTCCTCGCCTGTGCAGCATGTGAGCGGCTCCAGCCAATCAGCGAGCCGCGAGTCTCCCCGCCAATCTGCTCACTGCTCAGCTCACGTCACTGGGGGACGATCCATGAAGAGGCTCATAGCGTCTAGCGGGTCACCATGGTAACCCCATCGCGGCTCACGCTGGCTGCGTATTGCGGATTTACCCCTGTGTTCCCAATGAAGGTACCTCCGTGGACCAAGTTGGATATGCGGTGTCACCGCTATTCCATACAAAATGGTCCTAGTCATTGGGACTCGTCCACTGGGGCATCAGGGGTAGTTCACATAGTATGAGTGATCATCTGGCTCTGAAAAATAAAAAGATAAAAATACAGATAGTAAATATGCATACATCTATGCTTAGCATCCTGCTACATATTGCATAAAAGTTGTTATTCCACAATTTGGAAAAAGAGAAAAGGAAGTGAGAAGGAGGACAAAAAACCTTTTGGACATTCCAACAATTATTAAACCCATAGCTAAGGGCAGGGAGATGTTATACATTGTTGCATCAATTATACTTATTTAAAAAGCAGTGCAGCTCATTCCTGTCATTCAATCCCAAAGGGCCACAAGCTTTAGTGACCGAGATTATCCTAGCTTCCTGCTGCAGCAACATTTGTTCCCGATCCCCACCCCTCCGGGGTACTTCCACAGTCATGATACCAGCAAAGCTCAGGCATGTAGCATTTCCATTGTGATTCTCCCTTACATGTCGAATGAGTCTACCTGCTCCTACACCTGTTCTTACCGAATTGACATGCTCTTGAAACCGAGTACACAGCATCCGAGTTGTTTGGCCAATGTAGAAACTGCCACACTGGCATAAAATACAATAAACAGTAAATTTGCTCCGGCAATGCAAAAACTGCTTGATAGGTAAAACTTGACCTCCCAATCTGATGCTGCGTCCCGCTATATATTGGTGGCAATGATTACAGTTGCCACATCTAAATCCTCCAGTGGGTATAGATCTCTGTAACCATCCAGGTTCCTTAGGGGCAGCATATTCACTGTTGGTTATGACATCTCCCACAGTGCGAGCCCTCCTGAAAGATATAAGTGGTCTCTGTTTAGAGATGGTGGCAAGGCAGGGCTCACCCTGCAGGACATGCCAGTGTCTATACAGGATTGCTTTAATCTGGTCTGCCATTGGTGAGAAATCAAAGATACAGGTAAACCGTTCATCCATTTTCTGCTGTCGTCTAGTCTCCCCTGATACTCTTTGGTTATGTCGCCTTCTCTGTTTATTCGTGACAATATCCTCCCTATTCAGAGAGTCTGCTTTTTTGAAAGCTTTATTGAGGTCCTGCAAGGTGTATCCCCTATTGGCCAATCTGACTGCCAATTCTTGGCTTTGTTTAACAAAATCTTCACGTTTAGAGTTGTTTCTTTTCAATCTCACAAATTGGCCATAGGGGATAGACCTTATTGTATGAGCAGGATGATAACTGGTGCTTAGGAGCATGGAATTTGTGGCCGTGGCTTTCCTATGGCCCTTGGTCTGTAGACAGCCCTCCTCAACAAAGATCTCCAAATCCAAGAACTCCAAACGATCACCACCCATCACACCAGTGAATTGCATGTT
This sequence comes from Hyperolius riggenbachi, assembly GCF_040937935.1. NCBI lineage: Eukaryota > Metazoa > Chordata > Amphibia > Anura > Hyperoliidae > Hyperolius > Hyperolius riggenbachi. Next base: position 557,735,585 of record NC_090647.1, read on the forward strand.
GTAATCGTTGGAGTTCAAGAACCCGAGAAAGCTAGCAAATTGGTCATCAGACCCCTTCCATGTGAGGAAGACATCGTCCACATATCTGTACCAGTGGCCAATAAGGGATTTGAATGGGTTGGTGTCATTCAAGATCACCTTGCTTTCCCAACTCCAGAGAAACAGGTTGGAGAAGGTGGGGGCCACAGGTGTCCCCATCGCTACTCCAGAGCACTGACGATACCACCTGTTGTTAAACATGAATGCATTATGAGAAATGACAAAATGTAAACAGTCACAAATATACTGGACCCATGGTTCATCTTTTCCTTGTTTTTCCAGTAGTTCACCAATTACCCGGGTGCCTAGATCCTGTGGAATGCGTGTGTACAGGTTGACAACATCCACTGATGCCAACCGTACCCCCTCCCCAAGTGCCACCCCCTCCAGTCTCCCCAGGACGTCCAAGGTGTCAGCCAGATGGGTTTCGACCACTCTTAAAAATGGTCTGAGGATGTAATCAAGATACCTCGACAGAGGTTCAGTTAAAGAACCCCTAGCTGACACAATCGGACGCCCCGGGGGGCGGACAGGGTCCTTGTGGACCTTGGGGAGGAAGTACCACACCGGTTTCTTGGGAAATTCAGGCAAGAGTCCCTGCCCTAACTGTTTGGACATATACCCACATTCTACACCCCTTCTAAGCAATGATTGTAAGGTAGACTTGAATTGATTGGTAGGATCCCCCTTAAGCTTAAGGTAAAACTGTTCTGGGCCTTCAAGCTGTCTAAGGGCCTCTGATACGTAGTATTCTGCCGACATAACCACTAGGTTTCCACCCTTGTCGGCTTTTTTGAGTACTAAGCTTTTGTTATTTTTTAACCAGTCCAGTGCTTTCTTTTCGTCAGGGTTGAAGTTGGGTTTATCCTGGGGGTATATGAGGGCCTGCATGTCTGTTAATACTTTCTGATTGAGGAGATCAACTACAGATCCTGGTGACGTGGAGAACTCCCTTACTGACTTGCATGCCCTAAAGTCCTGTCTAATGGCATCCTCAGAGTCTGGTTGTTCCACGATATCGTTCTCTGCTAATAATTGTTGTAAGTCTGTCAGAGCTTTCAAGTCAGTCGGACTGTCCAATTTAGGGACCATGTAGCCCAGGTTACTTATTGTGACATGTTTGTTAATTCGTATCTCAGTGCAATCTTCCTCCTGTTTCTTGTTCTGCCACATTAGAATATTCAATTTCCGAATGCTCTTGTACCAGTCAATTTCGAATTTGAAGTTATCAAAATCCGTTGTCAAAGAGAAATTAAGTCCCTTCTTTAAAACAGAGGCGCAACCATCCGGTAGGGAGATTCCAGAGATATTAATGATTTGCAGTTCCTGTTTTTGCTCCGTCAAAAAAAGCTCATTCACTTTCTCTTTCGATAGCCCCTCCCATATGTTCCCCTGCTCCACGTAACTTTCCTCAGATAAGGTTTCTTGTGGGTGGGCTCTTCCACCTCGTCCTCGTCGGATCCGTCTAAAGGGGTCTCGACACATTTTGGACTTTTAATGATGGGTTTAGGTGAGGGCTTATTCTTAGGTCTTTTTTGTACAGGGTCCTCTTCCTGACTGGAGTTTGACCCTGAATCTGTTGTCCAGTAGTCTTTAGGATCCTTATTCGGTTTTTTTCTTCTATTTCTATGTCTCCTGGCTGGTTGTCCCCAGTCAAAGATCTTTCCTTCTTTGAAGTCCTGTTGATCTCTTTTAAATTTGCGGAGTTTTCTCTCTTTGATTTCGTCCTGAATTGTGACCAATCGATTGTCAACTTTTGTTTCCAATTTCTGCAAGTGTGTGTTATCTGCCAATTTCCGATATTCGTCTTTCTTTTTGGTTATTTCACCCACAGTGGTATGATATTCAACCTCTGTCCGTTTCAACACAATGGCTTGTAGACGTAGGGAGTGATCCAGATGTTCCTGATCCCACTCTTTCATAAAGTCGGGATCATTCCTATATTCACTGGCTTCTGTGTACTTGCGGAACCCCCGGGAAGCTATCTGCTTGTCATCATATCGCTTCAATGAAGCAACGGTCCAAAATAGTTTGACCTCCTTCTCAGACAACCGACTGATGTCCTGCTCGATGACCTTCACCCCCACTGCCTTGCTGGATTCAGAACCACTTGCTGTATCTGTAAAAAATGTAGTCCAATCCGATCTACCTGCCAACAAGCGTGTAGTGCTGGTTGTAGCTGTCGCTTCTTGTGTTCCCGAGGTACTCGGGGTCTCAGCTTCAACTTGTTGCATCTGTGCGTATCAGAGGCCCTTAGACAGCTTGAAGGCCCAGAACAGTTTTACCTTAAGCTTAAGGGGGATCCTACCAATCAATTCAAGTCTACCTTACAATCATTGCTTAGAAGGGGTGTAGAATGTGGGTATATGTCCAAACAGTTAGGGCAGGGACTCTTGCCTGAATTTCCCAAGAAACCGGTGTGGTACTTCCTCCCCAAGGTCCACAAGGACCCTGTCCGCCCCCCGGGGCGTCCGATTGTGTCAGCTAGGGGTTCTTTAACTGAACCTCTGTCGAGACTGGAGGGGGTGGCACTTGGGGAGGGGGTACGGTTGGCATCAGTGGATGTTGTCAACCTGTACACACGCATTCCACAGGATCTAGGCACCCGGGTAATTGGTGAACTACTGGAAAAACAAGGAAAAGATGAACCATGGGTCCAGTATATTTGTGACTGTTTACATTTTGTCATTTCTCATAATGCATTCATGTTTAACAACAGGTGGTATCGTCAGTGCTCTGGAGTAGCGATGGGGACACCTGTGGCCCCCACCTTCTCCAACCTGTTTCTCTGGAGTTGGGAAAGCAAGGTGATCTTGAATGACACCAACCCATTCAAATCCCTTATTGGCCACTGGTACAGATATGTGGACGATGTCTTCCTCACATGGAAGGGGTCTGATGACCAATTTGCTAGCTTTCTCGGGTTCTTGAACTCCAACGATTACAACATGCAATTCACTGGTGTGATGGGTGGTGATCGTTTGGAGTTCTTGGATTTGGAGATCTTTGTTGAGGAGGGCTGTCTACAGACCAAGGGCCATAGGAAAGCCACGGCCACAAATTCCATGCTCCTAAGCACCAGTTATCATCCTGCTCATACAATAAGGTCTATCCCCTATGGCCAATTTGTGAGATTGAAAAGAAACAACTCTAAACATGAAGATTTTGTTAAACAAAGCCAAGAATTGGCAGTCAGATTGGCCAATAGGGGATACACCTTGCAGGACCTCAATAAAGCTTTCAAAAAAGCAGACTCTCTGAATAGGGAGGATATTGTCATGAATAAACAGAGAAAGCGACACAGCCAAAGAGCATTAGGAGGGATTAGACAACAGCAGAAAGTGGATGAGCGGTTTACTTGTATTTTTGATTTCTCACCAATGGCAGACCAGATTAAAACAATTCTGTATAGACATTGGCATGTCCTGCAGGGTGAGCCCTGCCTTGCCACCATCTCTAAACAGAGACCACTTATATCTTTCAGGAGGGCTCGCACTGTGGGAGATGTCATAACCAACAGTGAATATGCTGCCCCTAAGGAACCTGGATGGTTACAGAGATCTATACCCACTGGAGGATTTAGATGTGGCAACTGTAATCATTGCCACCAATATATAGCGGGACGCAGCATCAGATTGGGAGGTCAAGTTTTACCTATCAAGCAGTTTTTGCATTGCCGGAGCAAATTTACTGTTTATTGTATTTTATGCCAGTGTGGCAGTTTCTACATTGGCCAAACAACTCGGATGCTGTGTACTCGGTTTCAAGAGCATGTCAATTCGGTAAGAACAGGTGTAGGAGCAGGTAGACTCATTCGACATGTAAGGGAGAATCACAATGGAAATGCTACATGCCTGAGCTTTGCTGGTATCATGACTGTGGAAGTACCCCGGAGGGGTGGGGATCGGGAACAAATGTTGCTGCAGCAGGAAGCTAGGATAATCTCGGTCACTAAAGCTTGTGGCCCTTTGGGATTGAATGACAGGAATGAGCTGCACTGCTTTTTAAATAAGTATAATTGATGCAACAATGTATAACATCTCCCTGCCCTTAGCTATGGGTTTAATAATTGTTGGAATGTCCAAAAGGTTTTTTGTCCTCCTTCTCACTTCCTTTTCTCTTTTTCCAAATTGTGGAATAACAACTTTTATGCAATATGTAGCAGGATGCTAAGCATAGATGTATGCATATTTACTATCTGTATTTTTATCTTTTTATTTTTCAGAGCCAGATGATCACTCATACTATGTGAACTACCCCTGATGCCCCAGTGGACGAGTCCCGATGACTAGGACCATTTTGTATGGAATAGCGGTGACACCGCATATCCAACTTGGTCCACGGAGGTACCTTCATTGGGAACACAGGGGTAAATCCGCAATACGCAGCCAGCGTGAGCCGCGATGGGGTTACCATGGTGACCCGCTAGACGCTATGAGCCTCTTCATGGATCGTCCCCCAGTGACGTGAGCTGAGCAGTGAGCAGATTGGCGGGGAGACTCGCGGCTCGCTGATTGGCTGGAGCCGCTCACATGCTGAACAGACGAGGAGGGGGGCGTGACTAGGAAGTGGCCGGCACTGGCGTGCGCCTCAGGCTGGTTACGACGATCATATGGAATGGTGAGTGTGATGGCTTAAAGTATAAATATGAAATTTCCTGCAGTTGTCTTTTAGCCTCTGAAGAAGCAGGTTGCATACCTGCGAAACAGCTGTCAGGCAACCCTCTCCCCCCACTGCAACCACTCTGTAACCCGGCCACAATAAAGGGATTTATGCAGCAGTGCCCGTCTCTCTTCTTTCTTCATGAAGCCATAGTGTGTAGCAGTTGTCACTGTAGATTCTTCCTCTCAGTCTGTGGCATGCTGTGATGTAGTGTGCAGCGACTGTCACTATAGATTCTTCTCTCTGTCTGTGGCATGCTGGGACATATAGTGCAGCGATTGTTACTTTGGATTCCTCCTCTCAGTCTGTGGCATGCTGTGACATATAGTGCAGCGATTGTTACTTTGGATTCCTCCTCTCAGTCTGTGGCATGCTGTGACATATAGTGCAGCGATTGTTACTTTGGATTCCTCCTCTCAGTCTGTGGCATGCTGGGACATATAGTGCAGCGATTGTTACTTTGGATTCCTCCTCTCAGTCTGTGGCATGCTGTGACATAGCGTACAATGACTGTCGCTATGGATTCTTCCCTCCGTCTGTGGCATGCTGACATGCTGTGACATATAGTGCTGTGATTGTTACTTTGGATTCCTCCTCTCAGACAGTCTGTGGCATGCTATGATGTAGTGAGCAGAAATTATCAGTTTTGTGGGCCAATACAAGCTGAGCCCTTTCTACTGTATATTAGCCTTTGCCAGTTTCTTATAGTACAGTATATATCATCACACTCATCTTCTGAGACTTAGTAGAAACCACACAACAGAGTTACAAAATGACAAATACTGTCAGAGCTGGTGTGGGAGGTGCAGAGCATCCTGTCCACTGCAGAGGTGTCCATATATACCTATTTCCATACAACATGTGACCAGAACGTGTCATATCCTGAACCTGCCTCATACACTGCACACACCAAGCGCAGACTACACACAGAGTGTCTGTCATACATGGTGTGTATATGTGACACTGGCCTGTCCTGTGTACTGACTGCATACATGATGGCCCAACTACTCTGCCATATAATCACTGCATGCTGCCTCTTCCTGCTGCCAGGTATGTAGATATCTGTATGTATGTTTATCTGTCTCCGTATTTTGTCTATTTTTTTATTGATATATAAAATGCCAACATATTCCGTGGTGCTGTTCAAGTTTATCACAAATGTTTTGAAAAAGTCTCCCAGGTCTACCTTGTACTAGCCTCAGGCTGTGCACATATCACACTCTTGGCCAAGGCGGGGGGTCCTAAAAGTTGTTTGACACCAAAAAGCACTAGTGATTGCAATTAGGGATTTTGGAGTGATTTTTAGCAAGAGATTTCAGAGTAATTTTCACAGTGATTTTGCTTCTCTGTACTTACTACAGGATTGCAATCACTGCAAAAATGCCACATGCTGTGCTTTCGCAATTTTTGAAAATACGATTCATTCCAGTGTGAAATAGTGCATATGACTACCTTAATAATCTGTAAGGCCTCTTTCACACTTCAGGCTTGATTCACTAAACCGTGATAACTCATATCACAGCCGTTTTCGCATGCATTTTTGCGTTTGCGGTGATCACGACTTTTTGCGCGCAAGCGCTATTTTTCGCACAAAGATGATAGAGTTTTTCCATGACAATTCGCAATTGCGCACGAAAATTCACGATTGCATGTGAAAATTCGTGATCGCACGCAAATGTGAAAATGCATGCGAAAACGGCCGTGATATGAGCTATCGCGGTTTAGTGAATCAAGCCCAATATGCAATTCTGATTTTTTTTATACGTCCGATTTTTTTATTCCGATTAAAAAAGGTAGCAGCATGCTGTTTTTTAATCAAAATCAAAAATCAGATCACATAAAAAAATCGGAATCACATGTAGTGTGCAAGAGGCCTGAGGGATACTTACCTCAGGAGGGGAGCCTCTGGATCCTAATGAGGCTACCTCTTTCCTCCTCTGTCCTCCGTCCCGTCGATCCAGCACTGAAAGCTTCCAACACCGCATCCAACAAGGATCTCGGCTGTGGTGCAGGCGCAGCGGCGCCCACAATATTTACCTTTCCCTGGCTCCAGCACAGGCGCAGTAGTGGCTTTACGATCGGGCTCATGCAGCTATTTCTGCCTGAGCCCAATCGGAAAACCTCGACTGCGCCTGCACTGGATCGCGGCCCTCCTCGGTGTTCGGGGCTTCCAGCGCTGGATTGCCAGAACGGAGGAGGATGGGGAAGCCTCATTAGGAGCCAGACGCTCCCCACTCCCGAGAGTTTTTTCCCAGAGCAGTTTTTTTCAGCGCAGGAAGATTTGGGCGCAGCCGGCCCCACCATAAAGACAAACTCAAACACTTGTATAGCGCTTTTCTCCTGGCGGACTCAAAGCGCCAGAGCTGCAGCCACTAGGACGCTCTCTATAGGCAGTAGCAGTGTTAGGGAGACTTGCCTAAGGTCTCCTGCTGAATAGGTGATGGCTTACTGAACAGGCAGAGCCAAGATTCAAACCCTGGTCTCCTGTGTCAGAGGCAGAGCCCTTAACCATTACACTATCCAGCCACCAGTTTCTTTAAAGGACAACCGAGGTGACATGTGACATGATGAGATAGACATGTGTATGTACAGTGCCTAGCACACTAATACCTATGCTGTGCTCCTTTTTTTCTTTCTTTGGCTAAAAGAGTTAAAAATCAGGTATGCAAGTGCCAGTTTCTATCTGGGTCGGGACTGGGTCAGATTATAGCATAACCATCACTGATTAGTAATTACAGCCATAAAATACTTTCCTGTCAGTAAATGGCTACCCGGAGCAGGAAAGAGATAAAAAGGGTCAATTATTCATAGCTTTTAGCTCTGGCATACTTCAATGAAGGTGTCATTGAACAGAGACAATGAAACAGTAAAAACTTAAAAACTAGATCTAAATCTAAAATAAAACTGTGGGATATCTAAAAAAGTATTTTTTAGGAGAAGGAGGATAGATAAAATTGTTTTTCTCATCAGTTTATTTTCACCTCGAATGTCCTTTCACCAAACCCCTTTCAAAATGGCAGGGATCAGAAAATCACAGAAACATGCTTTTGGTGTGAAACAGCCATTATGGATACCTAAATAAACCTACTGTGATGGTGTCAAACACCTGAAGTGCAGGACCGTAGCCACCACCAATGGCTAACATTAAGGCATGTCGTTATCTAGATTCCTTTATTGTTGTATGAGTAGTAAACAATTGATTTTGTTTTTCAAAGAAAAAGAGTGCCAAACCGAAAGAATACTGACCCTATAGCCTCTGTCACCTATCCACTCCTCGTACAATCACCACATTTCACCCATCTTTTCATGCCGTACCTCCCTTTCATTCCTTCTACTGCTATTCCCTTCTCTTCTGCTTCTAGCTAAGACCTCTTCCCATGCGTGTTTCCACTCTGTAGCTCTCATTGGCAGATGTCCCCGACCATCAGAGGTACTCTCAAAGAAACTTGCCATATTTTTGATACATTCCATGACTGTAGGTGCCTCTGTCTTTTTCCATTTCTCTGCAATCAGGCTCCTAGCTATCATCGCCCGATTTCCTTGCATACTTTAGTTGTACTTTTTTCTTCCCCTTCTAATATACTGAAGATATCTGGCCTTGTTGTTAAGTTAAAGTTATTCTCATTAAATGTATTACCAAAGTCTATTTCTGACCAAAATGTTTTAATGGTTGAACAGCTCAAACACATATGAAGTTCTGATCCTTAATGTGTGTTACATTTACAGCATAGATCACTTGCAGGTAGCAACATTCTATTTAAAGTGGTCCCAAACCAAACATTTTTTTAATTAAAAATATTTAGTTGCACCACTCTGACACATACAAAGATAAATAAACACTCCTTCAAGCCTATGAGCATTTCAGTGCATACTTTTCACCCTTCTCTTTCTATAACTAGGGTTATTCAGGTGGCAGCCATTAGCAATTCCTCCTTTGCTATTTCACCAGTTTTCCAGATTCTGTCCCGGCAATATGAAAGGAAGGGAGGGGTTTCTCCAATAAATGTAAAATATTTTATGTTTGTCATCATGCAGCTGAAAAAAGGCTGCTATTTATTATTATAATTTAGAAAATAGATTTTATTTCTGAAATCTTGTATTTTTAATTTGGGTCCACTTTAAGTGCAGGTGTTATATACCATCTGGTGATGAGTTTGAGTTGAATTAGTTTTAATTGTGTGTCTGGGATGCTCCAGATCACTTTCTAAATTTCTACCGTCTTCCCTCCAAGAACTTCTTTCCATTTTGAAGGGTAGGGAGACTTTCCATACGCTATTCCTTAAAAAGTTGTAGAACACTGAATGCAGTTTTTTCTGGACTTGTTTCTTGTTATATGAACTTTTCCAAATGGATTGATTTTTTTCTACTCTTTCCATATCTTCTTTTGCACTGTGAAAAAATAGCCTTGAGTCTGATTTATCTACCACTTCCCTTTGTATCTTTAGTATTTAGTATGCTATTAATTCCTACCTCTAATAAGTTAATTATTTGGGTATCTTTATGTAGATCATTTTTCCTAAACCATTGCTCTGAGATAGCTGCTGGAAAGATTTGATTATCTGTACGGGTGGTCAGGGGTGAGATACCAGATTTCTCTTGACGGAGGCAGATAGTTAAAGTGGAATATAACCCTGCATTTCAACTTTGCTCTAAAACATTATTTACAGCATATTATATGCAACCAGCATTTTTTTTTTTTTACTAGACCAGCATTGGAAGGGTTACACACAGAGGTTTAAAGTTCCGTGGAGAGAAATGCAGACGCATCCGAAGTTCAGATAGATACATTTAACTAAACAGAATGTAACAAGTGGTGAATGTTACACACTCTTTGGCTGTCCTCCAGCTCCTGCACAGTCAGAGAGAGTGAGTCACATTCCACACTTAGATACATTTAAGTAAACAAAATGTATCTATTTAAACTTCGGATGCGTCTGCATTTCTCTCCAGGAACTTTAAAACTCTGTGTGTAACCCTTCCAATGCTGGTCTAGTAAAAAAAAAAATGCTGGTTGCATATAATATGCTGTAAATAATGTTTTAGAGCAAAGTTGAAATGCAGGGTTATATTCCGCTTTAAGTGCAAAGTTTTCAGGGCTGGCTTAATCAGTGGGTGTGTTATAGCTTTGCATATTTGCATATATTATCTGGAATCCATGAAAAAAAATCAGTCTGGGTCCTATAGAGCCTTCCCGTTCCTCTCCTGGTCTCCTCATTGTAACACTGGCTTCCCATAAGTAGTCTCCAACCTATGGGTCAGAGAATGTTCTCTGCTGCTTCAGTAGGATTCAAAAGTCTTCGGGAGCCCGAGTGCTCCTGAAGACGTGCCACTCCATACTGCACATGAGCGAGCATGCTCTCTCGTGCACTAGTGCATGCGCAGTACAGAGCCGCCGGTCTTCAGGAGCACTTGGACTTTTGAATCCTACTGAAGCAGCAGAGAACGTTCTCTGACCCATAGGTTGAAAACTACTAATGGGAAGCCAGCAGTAGAATGAGGAGACCAGGAGAGGATCAGGAACGCTCTATAGGACCCTAGCCTTCCCTCTCCTTGTGTAAGTATATGTTTTATTTTATTTTTATTTAAATAGCTTCAGACTCACTTTAAGTTTACCTCATTAGCTTCAAGTAGTGGCTATGCCTTTTATTATTATTATTATTATTTAGTATTTATATAGCGCCGACATCTTCCGCAGCGCTGTACAGAGTATATTATCTTGTCACATAACTTTCCCTCAGAGGAGCTCACAATCTAATCCCTACCATAGTCCTATGTCTATGTATGTATTGTGTAGTGTATGTATTGTAGTCTAGGGACAATTTTAGGGGGAAGCCAATTAACTTATCTGTATATTTTTGGGATGTGGGAGGAAACCGGAATGCCCGGAGGAAACCCACACAGACACAGGGAAAACATACAAACTCCTTGCAGATTTTGACCTGGCTGGGACTCGAACCGGGGACCCAGCGCTAACCACTACGCCACCGTGTTGCCCGGGGCCACCATGCCTTTTCCAGGGCTTTTTTTTTTTTTGCTGCTGCTATCTTCCAGTCTAAGACCCTTGTGAGGTAAATGCTTTTGTAATAAAGTTGCATATCTGGTTCTGACCAACTTCATCCCATTTACTTCTTGCGATTACCGAAAAGCTTATTTTTTGTTTCACTCTAACCCCGGAAAGGCAAGGAATATCTTATTCCTCTCTTTAAACCATGTCCTGGGGTGGGTACTAGGCAGACTCTGCATGATAAATAGCATTTATGGCAGCATGGACATTTTAATAATAGCTGACCTGACCAGGTGGTTGAAATAGGAGCAGTCACACTCTTAGCTTTTTTTTTTTTCTTTTAATATCATTTATTGATTTTGAAAAGTTAGCAAAGAATAGCTCATCCAGATCACAACAAGATTACAATTAAAATAAAAAAAAAAATAAAATGAATCCCCAGGTATTTGAGTATTTTTAACAGGAAAAAAAATTATTGGCCAAAGCATTATTTTACTTTATTGTCGTAACTGCATCCTGCATTCTTTTTTACCTTTTTTTTTTTATTTTTTTTTTAAGTCTAAACATTTGCTAAAACTTCACCGAATTTCTTTACAACTTTGTATTGAAGTTAGTGGATCTGTGTAGGTGGTAACATACCATACAATTTTTTTTTAAAGGAAGTCAAGTTTATTGATAATAAAAAACATATTACAACAGTATCAGTAAGGCCCCGTTCACACTTGCGGTTTTGCAAAAACCGCACCGGATGTCCGGACCGCACCGGAGCCGGATCGGACCTGAACCGTACGGTTCCTGTCCGGATCCGGTCCGGTTGCATACGGTTTCCGTGCGGTATGAACACGGTTGCGGTCCGGATCCGGATTCTTAAAGAGATAACAACCTGTATAAATACCTGGGGTTCTGGGAGGTCAGCAGAAGCTCTGGGGTCATTGTTGGAGACAGCTGGACGTGTGGAGACCATCCTTGGATACAGAGACAGCAGTTGGGACCATGGATCCAGTCATTTTTTACGCTTATTACCTGGGAATTCTCTCCTTCCTGTTGTTTACCTACTACTATGTGGGGAGAAGGCGTGCTCCTCGCAGGAGATGGTGGGTGCACCCTCTACTAGCCAGGAGGCAGAGGAAGGGAGAGTTCCAGGCCCTCTACCGGGACCTCAGACGACACCCACAGAAGTTCTACAGCTACACTCGGATGTCTATTCCCCTGTAAGTATATAGGCCTAAATACACCAACCCCCACCATTCCTAAACACCCCACCCTCACCCCCACAACACCTCATCCCTGTATACCTAGCTAAACACACCACCCTGACCCCCACACCCCTGTATACCTAGCTATACACTACACCCCCACCCTCCACAACACTCCCAAACCTCTGTAAACACACCTCCCCCATCCTCCACCCAACACCTTGTCCCACAACATACTTTACAGCTTCTTCCTTTACATCTCCTGACAGGTTTGATACCCTTTTGGAGATGGTGAAGGATGACCTTAGGAAGAAGGATACCACGTTCAGGAGAGCAGTCACACCACAAGAACAACTACTCATCACACTGAGGTATGTAAAAACAAATTTTTTTATTGCAAAAACAACCACTTTCCAACATGGAAACATTCTTCCAACATGGAAGACAAAAAATTAACATATCTATGGTATAGCCCGGTCAGTTTTAAGGAACACCAACCACCAACTTTGTGCTGGAAGAGTTGTAGGGCATAGCTGCCCAAGTGTCTTTCGGGGACACCAGGCCCTAAAATTGAAGTGCTTCAAAAACCTAACCACTGGCACATGACCCTCTGAGCCATGGATGAAGGACACAGGGCAGTGAAAAGGCTAGGCCTCTCACCGACCAGTCAAGGTGTCCTTCATCCATGGCTCCAAGGGTCTTGTGCAAGTGGTTAGGAACAAGAACAAAGTGAGGAGCAAGAGGAACCGATGGCAGAGGTGCATGACTACAGGTGCAGTGCAACAGGCACAAGGTTGTGACCCAGGTAGTGTCTTTCGGGGACACCAGGCCCTAAAATTGAAGTGCTTCAAAAACCTAACCACTGGCACATGACCCTCTGAGCCATGGATGAAGGACACATGGCAGTGAAAAGGCTAGGCCTCTCACCGACCAGTCAAGGTGTCCTTCATCCATGGCTCCAAGGGTCTTGTGCAAGTGGTTAGGAACAAGAACAAAGTGAGGAGCAAGAGGAACCGATGGCAGAGGTGCATGACTACAGGTGCAGTGCAACAGGCACAAGGTTGTGACCCAGGTAGTGTCTTTCGGGGACACCAGGCCCTAAAGTTGAAGTGCTTCAAAAACCTAACCACTGGCACATGACCCTCTGAGCCATGGATGAAGGACACAGGGCAGTGAAAAGGCTAGGCCTCTCACCGACCAGTCAAGGTGTCCTTCATCCATGGCTCCAAGGGTCTTGTGCAAGTGGTTAGGAACAAGAACAAAGTGAGGAGCAAGAGGAACAGATGGCAGAGGTGCATGACTACAGGTGCAGTGCAACAGGCACAAGGTTGTGACCCAGGTAGGGTCTTTCGGGGACACCAGGCCCTAAAGTTGAAGTGCTTCAAAAACCTAACCACTGGCACATGACCCTCTGAGCCATGGATGAAGGACACATGGCAGTGAAAAGGCTAGGCCTCTCACCGACCAGTCAAGGTGTCCTTCATCCATGGCTCCAAGGGTCTTGTGCAAGTGGTTAGGAACAAGAACAAAGTGAGGAGCAAGAGGAACCGATGGCAGAGGTGCATGACTACCGGTGCAGTGCAACAGGCACAAGGTTGTGACCCAGGTAGTGTCTTTCGGGGACACCAGGCCCTAAAGTTGAAGTGCTTCAAAAACCTAACCACTGGCACATGACCCTCTGAGCCATGGATGAAGGACACAGGTCAGTGAAAAGGCTAGGCCTCTCATCGACCAGTCAAGGTGTCCTTCATCCATGGCTCCAAGGGTCTTGTGCAAGTGATTAGGAACAAGAACAAAGTGAGGAGCAAGAGGAACCGATGGCAGAGGAGCAGGACTACAGGTAGTGTCTTTTGGGGACAAAAGGCCCTAAATTATTAGTGCTTCAAAAACCTAACCACTGGCACAGGACCCTCTGAGCCATGGATGAAGGACACAGGTCAGTGAAAAGGCTAGGCCTCTCACCGACCAGTGTAGGTGTCCTTCATCCATGGTTTCAAGGGTCTTGTGCAAGTGGTTAGGAACAAGAACAAAGTGAGGAGCAAGAGGAACCGATGGCAGAGGTGCATGACTACAGGTGCAGTGCAACAGGCACAAGGTTGTGACCCAGGTAGTGTCTTTCGGGGACACCAGGCCCTAAAATTGAAGTGCTTTAAAAACCTAACCACTGGCACATGACCCTCTGAGCCATGGATGAAGGACACAGGTCAGTGAAAAGGCTAGGCCTCTCACCGACCAGTCAAGGTGTCCTTCATCCATGGTTCAAAGGGTCTTGTGCAAGTGGTTAGGAACAAGAACAAAGTGAGGAGCAAGAGGAACCGATGGCAGAGGAGCATGACTACAGGTGCACTGCAACAGGCACAAGGTTGTGACCCAGGTAGTGTCTTTCGGGGACACCAGGCCCTAAAATTGAAGTGCTTTAAAAACCTAACCACTGGCACATGACCCTCTGAGCCATGGATGAAGGACACAGGTCAGTGAAAAGGCTAGGCCTCTCACCGACCAGTCAAGGTGTCCTTCATCCATGGTTCAAAGGGTCTTGTGCAAGTGGTTAGGAACAAGAACAAAGTGAGGAGCAAGAGGAACCGATGGCAGAGGAGCATGACTACAGGTGCACTGCAACAGGCACAAGGTTGTGACCCAGGTAGTGTCTTTCGGGGACACCAGGCCCTAAAATTGAAGTGCTTTAAAAACCTAACCACTGGCACATGACCCTCTCAGCCATGGATGAAGGACACAGGTCAGTGAAAAGGCTAGGCCTCTCACCGACCAGTCAAGGTGTCCTTCATCCATGGCTCCAAGGGTCTTGTGCAAGTGATTAGGATCAACAAAGTAAGGAACAAGAGGAATCAAAGGCACAGGTGCAGGACTACAGGTGCTGTGCAACAGGCACAAGGTTGTGACCCAGGTAGTGTCTTTCGGGGACACCAGGCCCTAAATTATTAGTGCTTCTAAAACCTAACGACTGGCACATGACCCTCTGAGCCATGGATGAAGGACACAGGGCAGTGAAAAGGCTAGGCCTCTCACCGACCAGTCAAGGTGTCCTTCACCCATGGCTCCAAGGGTCTTGTGCAAGTGATTAGGATCAACAAAGTAAGGAACAAGAGGAATCAAAGGCACAGGTGCAGGACTACAGGTGCAGTGCAACAGGCACAAGGTTGTGACCCAGGTAGTGTCTTTCGGGGACACCAGGCCCTAAAGTTCAAGTCCAGCAAAACCAAAAGTTAAAAAGCCCTGTGATGGTATCCTTCCTCCGAGGATCGGAGGTATTCAGAGGAGCATGTCCAGGAACAATTTGACTTTTTTTTTCAAATTGTATCGGCACCACTACTAGAAAAGGTGGGAGTTGCTGCCTGGAAATCTGGACTCTCTTGGGTGCTGGTCGTGGATGAGCTGGACCCTGACAGCGGTGGCCCATATTGACTGCCTCTGTAGCCGGTGTACATCTGTGATGATTGCCAGGTGGGCACCGCTGTTGGTTGTGGGGGTCTAAAAATTGGTGGTTGCAATAATGGCGTGTCCATGTGCTGTTTAATCACCTCCAGCAAATTGGAATGGCACGCCATCAGGTTTTGTGAAGGCACCTTTTCAAGATATGGTATTAGAGACATCACAGTGTGAAAACACGGGTGTGCCTGCAATTTCAGTAGTTCCTTGCTTTGTTGATGCATTTGCTGCATCATGTTCTGCAGCTGGCCCACCGACTGATGATGCTGCGCACGCAGTTGGTCGATTTCTCCTCTGTGCATCTCATGCATCATTTTAAGCTCGTCCCTGTAGTGCCCATGTACAGCGTCGAGCTCACATTGCAGTGTAGTGATGTGGGACTTGTACTGCTCCATGATATGGCCCCTGTCCTCATCTTGCAACTGCCGGGTTATGAGAGTTTGGTGGCTCTGAAGAATCCCGAGAAGTCCGGAGACAGCCCCGGACATCTCGGACTCTGTCTCTCTCCTTGTTGGGGGGAGGGTACCTCGACGCCTCACTGGTGTGGTGGTCCTCACTGGTGGTGTGGCAGCATCTTCCCGTCCTCTGGCCTGTGTCGGGGTTGCCCTGCGCGCTGGTTGTGCTGCAGTCTCTCGGTGCTCCTCACTTTGTTCTTGTTCCCCTGGAGCTTCCATAGCGGTCGATTGTGGAGGTTCAGCTTCTTCCACACTCGGTCCTGCAACCTCAACATCCAAGCTCTCTTCTGCCAAGTCATCATCAAAGGACGGAGTTGTGATTAAGGACTCCCTCCTCCTACTCCTCGCCTCGGGGCAATAGGTTACATCGGCGACGTCATCATCCACCAAGCTCTCCTCACTGCTGAACCGTGCCTCCTGGGTCGGTTCCTCTTGCTCCAAATTGTCTTCAGTCCTGTAGATAAAAAAAATATTTATTGGTGTGCCAAACAGCATGTGGCGTCAATTCACAGAGCTAGCAAACACTAGCAATCACTTTATCACCCGTTTCTACCCAACATTTGATAAAGCTTGTGAGAAAAGTTCGCTAGCCATGGGAATTGAGGCCATAGCAATACATGGCCGAAGTCATGGTAAATGAGCTCTCAGTTCCTGCCCACAGTAGTGGTACTTACAGTCTAGGTTCCAGGCTTGCATTGATGAAAGACAATTGCTTGGCAAATTGGTAGTCTTTTTGTCGCCTTCCCCCGCCACTGCCACTTCGTTCGGCAAGTTTTTTCTTCCGTAGCCATTTCACATATGCATCCCGTATATTGCGCCACCTTGTCTTGTACCTTTCTCCTGTAACGACATGAAAAATTGATTTCGATTATTTCTCTTGTAGGTACATCGCAACTGGACAAACATATACATCGCTACATGTCACATTTCGTATTGGGAAGAGCACGGTGGCAGGCATCGTCGTGAGGACTTCGAGGATCCTTTGGACGCGACTGAGGGCCAGATACATGCCTGTGCCGGACACCACGAAATGGGAGGAGATCGCCCAGGGCTTCTGGACCGAGTGCAAGTTTCCTAATTGTGTTGGCGCACTGGATGGGAAACACATCCGGATTCAGAAACCCGTGGGGAGTGGCAGCCATTATTTCAACTATAAAAAATACTTCAGCATTGTTCTAATGGCAGTGGCAGATGCGGACTACAAGTTTGTGTACGTGGACGTGGGGTCGTACGGTAGTTCCAATGACTCTGGAATTTTCCAGCGTACGACCCTTTGCCGGCTGATGGAGGAAGGCAGACTGCGTCTCCCCCGTGACAGACCCTGGCCTGGGACAAGGGCACTGGCCTACCCCTATGTGTTTGTGGGGGACGAGGCCTTCGCCCTGTCCGACCATGTAATGCGTCCGTACCCAGACAGGGGACTTGATGCCAGCCAGCTACACTTCAATGCTCGGTTGAGCCGTGCAAGGAGAATGGTGGAGTGCACATTTGGGATCCTGGTGTCAAAGTGGAGGGTGTTCCACACGCCCATGCTGCTGAAACCGGGCAACGCAGTTGTCGTGGTGAAGGCAGCATGCATCCTCCACAACTTTGTGCGGCAGGAGGAAAGAGAGACTCCGGAACCCCCGAATGTGCTTCCACTAATGCCCCTGCGGAGGTATGCAACCAGGCCAAGGGTAGTGTCACTGCGGAACAGGGACCAACTGAGACTTTATTTGACCACACCACCTGGACGAGGGTGAATGTTTGGTTTTTAATATGTTTTGTTGGAATGTGTTTATTTTGGAGTTTCAAGTTTGAGTGATTTTAAATGTATTAATTTTTTACAATAAATTGATGTATAATAATTGGTCATTGTGTATGTTTTATGTGCACAGGTGGGGTACATCGCAGGTGGGTGGGATACATCACAGGTGGGATACATCACAGGTGGGGTAGAGGTGGGTGGGATACATCACAGGTGGGGTAGAGGTGGGTGGGATACATCACAGGTGGGGTAGAGGTGGGTGGAATACATCACAGGTGGGGTAGAGGTGGGTGGGATACATCACAGGTGGGGTACTGGTGGGTGGGATACATCACAGGTGGGGTAGAGGTGGGTGGGATACATCACAGGTGGGGTAGAGGTGGGTGGGATACATCACAGGTGGGGTACAGGTGGGTGGGATACATCACAGGTGGGGTACAGGTGGGTGGGATACATCACAGGTGGGGTACAGGTGGGTGGGATACATCACAGGTGGGTGGGATACATCACAGGTGGGATACACCACAGGTGGGATACATCACAGGTGGGATACATCACAGGTGGGGTACAGGTGGGTGTGATACATCACAGGTGGGTGGGATACAGCACAGGTGGGGTACAGGTGTGTGGGATACATCACAGGTGGGATACATCACAGGTGGGGTACAGGTGGGTGGGATACATCACAGGTGGGGTAGAGGTGGGTGGGATACATCACAGGTGGGGTAGAGGTGGGTGGAATACATCACAGGTGGGGTAGAGGTGGGTGGGATACATCACAGGTGGGGTACTGGTGGGTGGGATACATCACAGGTGGGATACATCACAGGTGGGGTACAGGTGGGTGGGATACATCACAGGTGGGGTACAGGTGGGTGGGATACAGCACAGGTGGGGTACAGGTGGGTGGGATACATCACAGGTGGGATACATCACAGGTGGGGTACAGGTGGGTGGGATACATCACAGGTGGGTGGGATACAGCACAGGTGGGGTACAGGTGGGTGGGATACATCACAGGTGGGATACATCACAGGTGGGGTACAGGTGGGTGGGATACATCACAGGTGGGGTAGAGGTGGGTGGGATACATCACAGGTGGGGTAGAGGTGGGTGGAATACATCACAGGTGGGGTAGAGGTGGGTGGGATACATCACAGGTGGGGTACTGGTGGGTGGGATACATCACAGGTGGGATACATCACAGGTGGGGTACAGGTGGGTGGGATACATCACAGGTGGGGTACAGGTGGGTGGGATACATCACAGGTGGGGTACAGGTGGGTGGGATACATCACAGGTGGGGTACAGGTGGGTGGGATACAGCACAGGTGGGGTACAGGTGGGTGGGATACATCACAGGTGGGATACATCACAGGTGGGGTACAGGTGGGTGGGATACATCACAGGTGGGTGGGATACAGCACAGGTGGGGTACAGGTGGGTGGGATACATCACAGGTGGGATACATCACAGGTGGGGTACAGGTGGGTGGGATACATCACAGGTGGGGTAGAGGTGGGTGGGATACATCACAGGTGGGGTAGAGGTGGGTGGAATACATCACAGGTGGGGTAGAGGTGGGTGGGATACATCACAGGTGGGGTACTGGTGGGTGGGATACATCACAGGTGGGATACATCACAGGTGGGGTACAGGTGGGTGGGATACATCACAGGTGGGGTACAGGTGGGTGGGATACATCACAGGTGGGGTACTGGTGGGTGGGATACATCACAGGTGGGGTAGAGGTGGGTGGGATACATCACAGGTGGGGTACTGGTGGGTGGGATACATCACAGGTGGGATACATCACAGGTGGGGTACAGGTGGGTGGGATACATCACAGGTGGGGTAGAGGTGGGTGGGATACATCACAGGTGGGGTACTGGTGGGTGGGATACATCACAGGTGGGATACATCACAGGTGGGGTACAGGTGGGTGGGATACATCACAGGTGGGGTAGAGGTGGGTGGGATACATCACAGGTGGGGTACTGGTGGGTGGGATACATCACAGGTGGGATACATCACAGGTGGGGTACAGGTGGGTGTGATACATCACAGGTGGGTGGGATACAGCACAGGTGGGGTACAGGTGGGTGGGATACATCACAGGTGGGATACATCACAGGTGGGGTACAGGTGGGTGGGATACATCACAGGTGGGGTACAGGTGGGTGGGGAACAGGTGGGTGGGCCACGGGTGGGTGGGCAACACGTGGGTGACACAAATCCATAGCAAAAGTTGAATACATCACAAGCTTAAACCACAAGCCCCCCCCAAAAAAACTTCTAGTCAACATACCCTCTGTGCCTTGCTGTCTCTTGCTCAAGTTCTCAAAGTCCTCCACATACAGCTTGGCAATTTTTTTCCACAGGCCTCTGCATTTTTTGATGTTGCTGTGGTCCGCATCCCCCTTGTCCCACAGGGCTGGTACCTGCTGCACCTGTAGGATGAGGTCTTCTGATGTGTAGGGCCTCACCCCCTCGCTATCAGACAGATCCTGCTCCATATTGCTGCCAAACAGCTCCAGCATGAAGTCACTGCTGCTCCACTCTGTGAACGCTGGTGCCATGTGGTCCCCATCCAAAATGGCCACCATACCATAGAGTCAGCATAGGAAGTGTGGTACAACATCCGGTTTTTATAGCCAGTGTGTTGTGCGCTCTCCGGTTCTCATTGGTTTCCATTGGCCGGATGCAACATTCCGGCTCCGGTCCGGATACGTCAGCCGGACCAGCCGGACCAAAAAATAGCGCATGTTGGAACGGACGCCGGAGTCCGGATCCGGTCCGGCTCCGGTCCGGACGAAACGGACGCATGTGAACGGTCGCATAGACTTTCATTGCTATGCCGTGCGTCCGTTTCGTCCGGTCCGCATGCGGTCCGGCTCCGGCACGGCTCCGGCACGGCGATTCCGGATAGCAGCCGCTAATGTGAACCGGGCCTTATACAGGATCATAAGTACATACAATTATTATTGTATTGTGTACATATTTTTAGCAGTGAACCTAACATGTTTTCAGTTGATTTAAACCCAGAAAAACTAAAACTACAAACAATAAAGCAGCCTGTTACAATAATATAATATTTATATCTTATGGGTTTAACAGTAGAGACAGACAGTGGGGGGTAGGGGGTACTTAAGAGAGTTGTTTAAAGAGAGACCAATCCAGGAAGCAAATCCAGGGATAAAATCATCAAAATTGAGTGATTGAATTATCTATGAGTGCGGGGGGAATCTAGCCAGCACCTCTTTTTTCATATATAGCTTTTCTCAGAGGGATACCATACAATTTTTTACATTTCTTTTCAATTCAAGATTTTGATTGCAACATTTGAAAAATCTGACCAATGTACCACACAGGTGTGTTAAATCTTTACCCAATTATGAAAAAATATTATTTAAAACTGTGAAAAAATTGCATGCGTCTCTACAGTACAAAATTGACAATCTACCACACACCATACAATCTTGCAAAAATTTATCAGAAACTTCTGCCACTCCTGATCGAAGAAAAAAGGCAGGAAATCAGATTGGAATTTTCACTCGAATTAAAAAAAACCTTTCAGTTTTTCTGTAGAAATGATAGTTTTTATTGAATTGCTGTGAAATCAGATCATTTTGTTGTATCGTGTGTTGCGACCATTGACCAATAGGTCATCAGCATACGCTCACGTTTTAATATTTTCCCCCTTCATCTCGATACTTTTTACTCCTATACCCATATTTATCTTTGTCATCAGCTTTTCCATGCATAGATTGAATCGGCTTGCACATAGTACATAACTTTGTCTTACTCCAGTTTACATTTTGCTTATTTGCTACATATAAGTTCACTTTTACCTTTGCTGTCTGATTCTCATTTAGCTTTTCAATTCTATCCATAAAGTTATTTTCTAGGTTGAAATTTCTTAGTATGTCTGAATGCTTTTTCCGCATCGATGGTTAGAGCAACCTCTCTCTTTTTTTTGTTTTACATGTGTATATTATATTTAGTGCTGTGCGTATGTTTTTTGGAGATATTTGTTTTTCCAAAATGTACACTGATGTTTTCTGAAGATGGTTTCGGTTACTTTTCTATTTAATAGCTTCCCAGAATTTTTCCAATAACTAAGTCTCTAATGCCTCCATTTCTCTAGTACTAATTTATTTTGTCCATTATCACCATCCATAAAAGTTTTTGGATGTTCTAAATTAGACAAGTTTAAATTGTTCTGTTTGCTATATGTTCAGAAAAGGCATTGCCTATCATTGTGTCCTAAAGCATCTTTTTTTCCATCCTTAATTTTCTCTATGAAATGATAGGTAGGCGGGGGCTTTAACAGCTCTGCCAGTGTTTCCCGTGATTTATTTTTACCTAGCCTAATGCTGGGAACACACAATGCAATTTCGACGGGTGATTGGACAGGAAGTTGCACCATGTGTACATGTCCAAATTGCTCCCAACTGATAAAGGGATTGATTTTCCTATGATAACTACACAAAATCGATCCCTTTCTTGATCGGAAAAGGATTGGACATGCCAGAAATAATCACCCGATTACCGCCGATCAGACGGGAAATTGCATCGTGTGTTCCCAGCATAAATCATTTCTTCTTTTTAGAATAAGCTTTCTGACGTGTTGTCAAATACTAGATTCAAGTTAAGGGCTGTCCGGTGTTAGTCGAGGAGCAGAAATGCAGACATCAACCCAACAAGCATTGATTCCGGTGATACCTTTAATGACTAACTGTACATGGTTTATTGCAATGGATTTGTGTGTTGTACAGAGGCGCCAGCAGGACAAAATTCATAAAAATTTTAAAAATTGTTTGGAGGAAGTGGTGGGCTTGCCTCCACAAACAGACAGACGTCCTGTTATTATATAAATATACACATTTATTATACGATACCCCACAAAGGAAATGCAACGCGTTTCGCAAGTCAAGCCTGCTTCATCAGGCAAACAAGAAGTTAACTGTTGGTGAAAAAACAAGAATAATAACACTAAACAAAAAGCTAAACAAATGAGGCTATACAGTTACTACAGGCTGTGGAAAACTACAGACGGTATTATTGATATGTAGTATAAGATCGCATAGAATATACACATTGAGAACACTAGAGAAATATACGTAATCTGTGTGCATAATGTGGTATTTAAAAAATGTTCCATAGGGAATATTGGTGGATAGTAAAAAAAGAGGATAAGGGAATGGTTAATGGAGGTGGTGGGGGGTAGAGATTGGGAAGGTTACTGGGGTAGTGGTGGAAGTGTTAAGGGTAGATCTATTGGCAATAGTACAGGGTGGTGAGGTGAGAGCAATAGGCTGGTCATGACAATAGTAGTAGGTGGGTATGGAAAACGCAGGACTGATAGGTGGATATAGAGGACACAGTGGGCTGGACATAATAAGACAGAAACAATAATAGTAGGTGAATATAGGAAACGCAGGACTTACCAGGAAATCTGTAGAACCGGGAATAGCGCCTCAGTGTCATGTTGTTGACACTGGTGTGCTTTTAAATGTATTGAAACGGAGGGAAAGATAATTAGGGGGGCGTGGGCGAATGGGGGTGGGGTTAGGTTCAGGCTGGAGGCTGGGCGTATTGGAAGCTGGTCCTATCCCTAGTAGTAATGTGCGGGGAGGGTGTGTCCCACCTCTGTTATGGTTGCTGACGTGTATGGGCGAAACTTGCGCAATTGCGCTGTGAGTGGGCGTGTCGGGGATGTGGCGGCTTGTGTACGTCGCCGACAGGTGACGTACTGAAGCGGGCGCCGGGAGCTGTGAGTATACTGCGCATGCGTCGGGTATGACGCAGTACGCATTTAGTGTAGAGCGCGGCGGGGGCCTATAGTGATAGTGCGCATGCGTCCAGACTGTCGCAATATGCATAGGGCGTGTGTAACGCATATGCGTCAGAGGTCCAGGCGCAGGAGATGTAGCCATTTGTAAAGAGGGCAGGTTTATTGCAAGCTTTCCAAACGTAAAAAAAAAATCTGTAATAAAAAAAACCCTCTGGGGAGTACTTACCTCGGGAGGGGGAAGCCTCTGGATCCTAACGAGGCTTCCCCCGTCCTTCGATGTCTCATCAATCCAGGGCAGTGACTCCCCGAACTGAGGCGAGGTAAATATTTACCCACCGCAATCCTGCACAGGCGTACTAGCAGCTCTTCATTCGGGTTAAAGCGGAGATAGCCAAACCCCATCGATCCGCTTTTCTGGGCAGGTGCAAAGAGACTTCCTCAGTGTTCTACCATTCCTACCCAGTAGAGTTCAATAGAAAACTGAAGAAGTATTTTTACATTTAAAAGGTGGTACAAATGTGTTATAGCTATGTAACGATTGTGGAATTGTTTCCGTGGTCAGCGCACCAGATGCGCGCTGACACTGCGGAAATCCTCCACAAACGTGTAATTTGGAGAACCCAGGTTAGGTGCAATGCACTGGTAGAGGGCAATTCCCACCGGCAGATGGAGCTGTGGAGTGCAGACGAGCACTGCCTCTGCACTGCCACAGATGTCAGATGGGAATTGTACGAGCTGGAGCAAGCAGGGCTGGATAGCCCTCAAAGAGAGAGAGCACAGAGACAGGATAAATGTGTGTCCCCCAATCTAGTCGCCACCCAGCGACAGTGAACACACATCTGCAGAAACAAAAGTGGGAACGCAATCGCAAGAGATGCGATTGCCAGAAGTGACACAAGGCAGAACTGAGCAGAGTGCGAGAGTAGCAAAGACACAGCAAACAAAAATCAGAAGATAAAGAAAATAACAAACGCTAACTAAACGCGAACACCGCACGCGTTTAAGCACGATCACCGCGCGTTAGGCACCCAGTGATAAGTGTGCCACCCTAACTAATCAATGACACACAAACACGAAACAGAGAACGCGAACGCTTGCTAAACGGTTACCTCACTGAGCCTACAGCAAGCGTTCGTACAAGACAAGACAGAGAGAGGGAGTAGCCAGCAGCAACTGCAGCTCTGGCCTATGCTCCCAGACAGAGTTCAGAAGGAACCACCGCTGCTACCGCTAGAGCGAGTGCGATCCAGACAGATAAACAGATGGGGCTACCAGTAGCAACCACTGCTCTGGTTAGCACCCCTAAGGCAGAATACAGAAGGAGGCACTGCCACTACCACTAGGGCGAGTGCGATCCAGACAGATAAACAGATGGGGCTACCAGTAGCAACCGCAGCTTTGGCCTACACTCCCAGACAGAACACAGAAGGAGGCACTGCCACTACTAGGGCTGCACGATTTTAGGAAAAAAATTGAAATTGCGATTTTTCTTTCAGAAATTGCGATTTCGATTTTTTCACGATTTTTTTTTTTTTTTTTTAAAACAAGGAGACCCCTGATGAGGAGCAGGCAGGTGTAATGACACACACCTCCTGGCAGGACATCGGCCACACACACACAAACCTTGAGCATCTCCAGCAGCTTCTCCCGGTTGTAGATGGTGCCGATCTCCTGTCCCAGCACGCAGTCCAGCCGGCGGCTCACCGGATAGGCAATAGGGAAGGTGACAATCATGAAGAAGCGGGTGAGGAAGAGCGTGTTGGCCCCCACTGCCAGGCCGTGGTGGGAGCACAATCTCTCTCAGCACCACGATGCCCATGGTGGAGGCGGCCACAGCAGCCAGCCCGGAGCCGATCAGCTCGTCCAGCAGGGCGGTGAGCGTAGTGTTGACCAGCAGCAGGGAGCACAGCAGGCGGCGCACAGATTCGATCTTGGCGGCGTACTTCCTCTCCCGGTCCGTGCCACACCGCTGCACCACCCGTAGCTCCATGGGGTCCAGCGCCATCAGCCCCCAGGTTCAGGCCGCTGAAGATGCCGAACAGGGCAAGAAGCACCGCGATGACGATCGCCTGCAGCCAGATCGGCATGAGAGGCTTGTGCTCCTCCAGGACCCGCAGGCGGCCGTCAGGGCCCGGGTGCAGAGTCCGGGGCCCCGGCGGGAGCACAGAGCATACACCCGCGAGTGATGGGGCAGCACTTCCAGGTGGAGCAGAGCGGCCATGCCCGCCGCCTCCTCGCTCACGTTCAACCTGGTGTTTTTTTCACGCCAGGTCCTCCTGAGTGCTCACCCCGCAGTGGCGGTTGTCCTGTCCTGGCCGCCCAGTCCCGCCTAAGTGAAGGCCAGCAGCTGGTTGATGCCATAGAAGTGGAGCTGCAGCCAGCTCCCTGTCCACTGACAGCTCGGTGTGTCGGTACTGCCCTCCAGCCGGAAGCCGGGGACGAACGGAGAGTCCTGGTAATCCTCTCTGCAAAGCGCACAGCGCGGGTAAAAGGTGCAACGTCCACAAAGCGGGCGGGCGGCGGAAAACCGCGATTTTCAAAATACTGACGATCAGAAGATCGTCTTCTAATGAATCGCGGTTTCGATTAAAAACCGAGAAACCGTGCACCCCTAGCCACTACCACTAGGGCGAGTGCGATCCAGACAGATGGAGCAGCCTGTAGCACCCGCAGCTCTGGCCTACACTCCCAGACAGACAGAACGATTTCCTGTTGACCACCGCTGGCGACAAGACAATCGAGACAGAGAGACAGATCAAGGCAAAACAGATAATACAATCTGACTGCACTAGAGGGAATGCCTAGTACAGTCCCCAAAAAATTACTCTAAGATAATCTTTTAACAAACAGGCAAGGCTGACACTCTAGGAGTGTTTAGCAGTAACAAACCATCATGACCAGCCAGGGATTCTGGGAGCACAAGGTATTTATACTGCAAGCCATCAAAGGAAGCAGCTAAGCAATTTGCATGACACGTATATGCAAATTCCACAGCAGAGCAACTCTGAAACATGCAAAGCAGAGACAGGTCTCTTTTCCAGAGACCTGCAGCATTCAGAACTAAGGAATGGACAAACAGCTGTCTGCTCGTGCAGACAGCTGAGCAGATCATTACAGTACCCCCCCCCCCTCCCCTCTAGGGACGGATTCCAAACGTCTCTCAAAACTGACGTTTCCAAAAAATTCTAACTGAAGACTCATGAAGGTCGGGTCAGCCCGACAAGGCCCAATTCCAGAGTCAATCCTCCCGAAACCGACCTCGTCGGAAGCAGAAGCCACCGAAACATGCCCATCAGTACTACAAGTCTCAGCGTAACACCCATCAGAAAAAGAACTGTGAATGCCAGAGAAGAAGCCATCGACACCCTCCAGGCAATACCCACCACTTTCCAAGGAGCGTCCAAAAATACCAAACCTGCCACAATACCTATTCGAAGTGTCCCTTTCAACACAAAAGCCACTGTTGATCCCATCCAGGGTACCAAGCAAAATTTCTCCCGGAATCTCCCAGAACACTTTGAAGCTCCGCAGAGATCCCAAGAGGCCAGAACGCTCACCAGGCTCACATGGAGAACTATCAAGAACCCCTATGGAACCTATGACCATTCCGGATTCAGGATTACCAGGACAACCATCAAGGTCAGGGCTTTCAGGGACCACTTCTGGGCATGCAGACAGGCAGGCAATATCAGAACATGTCTCCACCGAGGAAGCATCTGAGCATGCTGGTAACCGAGACACACTTGGGCTTTCTGGGTCACAGAGCATATCGGGGTACCCTAGCACAAGAGAAACCTCAGGACATGTTGGGGAACTGCCAACCTCAGAGTCCAACATGACAAGACCTAAACCAGGACCGGGCAGAAAATCATCACGAGTAGTGGTCACAGGTACTGGTCTCTCAAAAGAAGACTTGGACTAAGACTTAGTAGTTTCTGTGACTGTAATTGTATCAAACCAAAACTCATCATTGACTATGCATGACTGAAGCTCCGCAAGAGCTGCAAAGGTAGTCAGCATAATAACAATGCCTACTGAAGTGGGCAATACCTCAGACGGATCTGGGGGGCAGGAGGCATCTCCTAAAAGTTCTGCACCCTTTGGGAGGAACTTGGAAACCTCCAAAACACAAGACCTCAGAAGTGTCATTTCCCAAGTTTTCTGACAAGGATTCTGAACTATCCATGTTACAGGGCCAAACATCAAATACCTTCTGCGGACAGGGCAGATGTCCCAGGAATGGTTCTACCATCTGCTGAGACTGAATTTCATCATCAAAAACAGGATGCACAGGAATATCTAGTGAGTCTAATACTGACTCATCCAGAGAACAGGGTGGAAAGCCACCACTTTCCTCAGAATCAGACTCGCAAAACCAAAGCGCTGTCTCACCCCTAGACTCGGCTAACCATGTCGAATCTGAGGAGTCAGCGCGCAAAATTTGCAAATCCAAAATCGCTTTAGGTTGCGAAACCGACGCTTCCAAAGCGCAAGCCTCCGCAATCTGTGGAGCAGACTGCAAGGTGTTCAAAACATTACTTTTGAGGCTGCATGGTTTAGGAATTTTCCCCATAGCAGGATTATGTGAGAAACAGGCATCAGATCGCACAGATTCAAACTCCAAACAAACAGAAGAGAATCCATCAGAATTCACACAGATGTCCACAAACGAGGCACACCCATTCATTTCAGATTGCGCAGTGTTTAAACTCACTTGCTTTACCCCAGAAAGGCAGGAATAATCATCAGACAACGGTGTCTCTTTATTGGGATCAATTGGTTGGTGTGTGTGCAATTCATCCAAAATCGTCTGCCACACACAAATCACCGGATCCACAAAACACTCGTCACACTCATCAGAATCAATCAAAATGTACATAGAATCAAGACAAGCATTCAGAATATCTTCGCTTTTTGCGATGTAAAAATCGCAAAACGCTTTCCAATCAAACTCAAATTCCTCCATCAAAGCCCCAATCTCCCACGGAGCGAATGGAGGTTCAAACAACCCTGTATCCAAGAAACACTCATATGGGTTGGGATCAGGAACATGCACAGATTTTTTTACAGCTTTAATATAATGTATGATCCTACCTATAATAGGAACATATGCTTTTGCCTTAGGCAAAGACATCTGAAGCAAATCGAACATTCCCTCTACCCTGGGAATTTCGGTTTGGCTGGTCATTCTGTAACGATTGCTGAATTGTTTCCGTGGTCAGCGCACCAGATGCGCGCTGACACTGCGGAAATCCTCCACAAACGTGTAATTTGGAGAACCCAGGTTAGGTGCAATGCACCGGTAGAGGGCAATTCCCACCGGCAGATGGAGCTGTGGCGTGCAGACGAGCACTGCCTCTGCACTGCCACAGATGCCAGATGGGAATTGTACGAGCAGGAGCAAGCAGGGCTGGATAGCCCTCAAAGAGAGAGAGCACAGAGACAGGATAAATGTGTGTCCCCCAATCTAGTCGCCACCCAGCGACGGTGAACACACATCTGCAGAAACAAAAGTGGGAACGCAATCGCAAGAGATGCGAATGCCAGAAGTGACACAAGGCCGAACAGAACAGAGCACGAGAGTAGCAAAGGCACAGCAAACAACAATCAGAAGATAAAGAAAATAACAAACGCTAACTAAACGCGAACACCGCACTCATTCACAACAGCGAACACGTTTAAGCACGATCACCGCGCGTTAGGCACCCAGTGATAAGCCTGCCACCCTAACTAACCAATGACACACAAACACGAAACAGAGAACGCGAACGCTTGCTAAACGGTTACCTCACCGAGCCTACAGCAAGCGTTCGTAAAAGACAAGACAGAGAGAGGGAGTAGCCAGCAGCAACTGCAGCTGTGGCCTACACTCCCAGACAGAAGGAACCACCGCTGCTACCGCTAGAGCGAGTGCGATCCAAACAGACAAACAGATGGGGCTACCAGTAGCAACCGCTGCTCTGGTTAGCACCCCTGAGGCAGAATACAGAAGGAGGCACTGCCACTACCACTAGGGCGAGTGCGATCCAGACAGATAAACAGATGGGGCTACCAGTAGCAACCGCAGCTTTGGCCTACACTCCCAGACAGAACACAGAAGAAGGCACTGCCACTACCACTAGGGCGAGTGCGATCCGGACAGATGGAGCAGTCAGTAGCACCCGCAGCTCTGGCCTACACTCCCAGACAGACAGAACGATTTCCTGTCGACCACCGCTGGCGACAAGACAATCGAGACAGAGAGATAGAACAAGGCAAAACAGATAATACAATCTGACTGCACTAGAGGGAATGCCTAGTACAGTCCCCAAGAAATTACTCTAAGATAATCTTTTAACAAACAGGCAAGGCTGACAATCTAGGAGTGTTTAGCAGTAACAAACCATCATGACCAGCCAGGGATTCTGGGAGCACAAGGTATTTATACTGCAAGCCATCAAAGGAAGCAGCTAAGCAATTTGCATGACAAGTATATGCAAATTCCTCAGCAGAGCAACTCTGAAACTTGCAAAGCAGAAACAAGTCTCTTTTCCAGAGACCTGCAGCATTCAGAACTAAGGAATGGACAAACAGCTGTCTGCCCGTGCAGACAGCTGAGCAGATCATTACAAGCTACTATAATGAATTCCTCTAGTCTCTGGATTGCAATATTTCTATTATCTTTTATTTTTTAACATGCTTGCTTCATTTGCATGCTTTCTTCCATTTCCACTATTTGACCCCATTATTCCTTGATTTAATTGTAATTTGCACTAGTGCATGATCAGAAAAGACGCACGTTCCAATGTTGGCTTCTTCTACCACTAGAATTTCTTTTTGGGGAATCAAGAAAAATGTGTAACTTTGAGCATGAATTGGGAAATTGTGAAAAAGAGTGATATCCTTTTCACTAATCACCGATGTTCTTAATTTGCCAAATGTTCACCAATGAATATAGATTCAGTCATGTCTTTAGATTAATTATTTCCTACGTTGTTATCCGACCAATTCCTTTTTTTAGGAATCATATTGTGCTTTGAGCATCAGTTAAAGCCTCCCCTATTACAATCATCCCCTTTGCTTTTTCATGGGTGACTGGGGTTCAAATTCACTAAAGGGGCGGGGCCACAAACAGCCAATCAGATTTCCTTGGTGGATAAACTGCATCCATTCACACATTTTTGAGGCCAGGAACCCGAAAGCTCACAAGCTTGGCCACTGACTGTGTGTCAAGGTTACAAAAAGTGGGCGGAGCCAAAAACAAATTTCACTGGGAAAATATAAACTGCAGCCATTCTTACACTGTTAATGGCAGGGTTCCCAAACTTGAAACTGTTGGTTACTGGGTGACTGGGATTAATATTCAGAAATGTGAGTGAAGCATACTACAGCCATTTAAAATTCACCTATTGATTTTCAAAGGGGAATACTTACATTGCTGCCATTCTTACACTGTTAATGGCATAAGCCACAAACCAGGTACAGTTGGTCATTGGGTGACTGGGGTCCAAATTCACTAAAGGGGCGGGGCCACAAACAACCAATCAGATTTCTTTGCTACATAAACTGCTGCCATTCACACAATTTTGATGCCAGGAACCCGAAAGCTCACAAATTTGGTCATTGAGTGACTGTGTGTCAAGGTTACAAAACGTGGGTGGAGTCAAAAACAAATGTCCCTGGGAAAATGTAAACTGCAGCTCTTCTTCACTGTTAATGGCAGGGTTTTCAAACTTTGCACAGTTGGTTGCTGGGTGACTGGAATTAATATTCAGAAAAGTGGGTGAAGCTTAAAAAAAGCCAATAAAGATCCGCCTGTTGATTTTCAAGGGTAATATTTAAATTGCTTCCATTCTTACACTGTAAGGGCTCTTTCACACTAAGACGTTGCGTTTGATGCGATAACGCGCCCCTAACGCAACGTATGTTAGCTTTGAAGTTGGACGTTACATTCAACTGCGTTATGCGTCTCTTGATGCGTACGTGATGCGTACTTTTTGATGCATACGGCGCATGTGGCACATTTAAAAAAAAAAACAACATTACTGAGCATGTGCAAACAGTCTAACACAGCCTAATACGAGGATAACACACAGCATGCTGCACTTTCATTTAACGTGCAGCGTTACTCTCCAACGCAACGTGTGCACTGTGAACAGACCATTGATTTATCATTGCTGTGAGTTGGGCTGCATTACAGGCTGCTGTAACGTGGAAATCTAACGTCCCACTGTGAAAGCAGCCTTAATGGCACAAGCCACAAACCTGGTACAGTGATTGGGTCACTGGGGTTCAAATTCAGAAAAGGGGTTGGGCCACAAACAGTCAATCAGATTTGTTTCATTTCACTGGGAAAATGCAATTTATTGATGCCAAGGACCCGAAAACTCACAAACTAGGTCATTGAGTAATTGTGTGTTAGGGTTAGAAAAAGTGGGCAGAGCCAACAGTAGAGGTGTAGCGAACGGTTCGCCGGCGAACGGTTCCAGGCGAACTTTGGGGGTTCGCGTTCGCCTGCACCAGGCGAACTTTTGCGGAAGTTCGATTCACCCCATAATGCACTATGAGGGTCAACTTTGACCCTCTGCATCACAGTCAGCAGGCACATTGTAGCCATTCAGGCTACACTAAGCCCTGGAGCCCCACCCCCCCTTATATAAGGCAGGCTGCTGCGGCCATTAGCCTCACTCGTGTGCCTGCTGAGACAGACTAGGGACAGCTGCTGCAGACTTGTTCTTCTAGGGACAGATTAGTTAGGTTCTTTGCTGCTTAGCTTGCTCCTGGCTTATTATTATTGCTTTTAAAGCACCTCTCAATAGCTCTTTTCAGAGCTCCTCCTGTACTTTTTTTTTTTTTTATTGTGTGTCAAACTGACACTTTTGTTGCATGCACAGCCTTGCTAATTGATAGTGTGTGTGCCACTGCCAGCAGCCCAGCACATTCAGTGACTGACTACCTGTGTGTGTGACAGGGAGCTGCACATTGTACTACCCAGCACTGCATATACCCAGTACCTGATGTGTTTACTTAACCCACCACATCACTGCATATACCTAGCTTTGTGTTGAGTGAACCCAGCTCACTGCATCTAACTACCTGTTGTGTTGAGTGAAACCACCTCACTGCATCTAAGTACCTGTTGTGTTCAGTGAACCCAGCTCACTGCATCCAACTACCTGTTGTGTTGAGTGAACCCACCTCACTGCATCTTACTACCTGTTGTGTTCAGTGAACCCAGCTCACTGCATCTAAGTACCTTTACTGTTCAGTGAACCCAACTCACTGCATCTTACTACCTGTTGTGTTCAGTGAACCCAGCTCACTGCATCCAACTACCTGTTGTGTTGAGTGAACCCACCTCACTGCATCTTACTACCTGTTGTGTTCAGTGAACCCAGCTCACTGCATCTAAGTACCTTTACTGTTCAGTGAACCCAACTCACTGCATCTTACTACCTGTTGTGTTCAGTGAACCCAGCTCACTGCATCCAACTACCTGTTGTGTTGAGTGAACTCAGCTCACTGCATCTTACTACCTGTTGTGTTCAGTGAACCCAGCTCACTGCATCTTACTACCTGTTGTGTTGAGTGAACCCACCTCACTGCATCTAAGTACCTTTACTGTTCAGTGAACCCACCTCACTGCATCTAAATACCTGTTGTGTTCAGTGCACCCAGCTCACTGCATCTAAGTACCTTTACTGTTCAGTGAACCCAGCTCACTGCATCTTACTACCTGTTGTGTTCAGTGAACCCAGCTCACTGCATCCAACTACCTGTTGTGTTGAGTGAACCCACCTCACTGCATCTTACTACCTGTTGTGTTCAGTGAACCCAGCTCACTGCATCTTACTACCTGTTGTGTTGAGTAAACCCACCTCACTGCATCTAAGTAGCTTTACTGTTCAGTGAACCCACCTCACTGCATCTAAATACCTGTTGTGTTGAGTGAACCCACCTCACTGCATCTAAGTACCTGTTGTGTTCAGTGAACCCAGCTCACTGCATCCAACTACCTGTTGTGTTGAGTGAACCCACCTCACTGCATCTTACTACCTGTTGTGTTCAGTGAACCCAGCTCACTGCATCTAAGTACCTTTACTGTTCAGTGAACCCAACTCACTGCATCTTACTACCTGTTGTGTTCAGTGAACCCAGCTCACTGCATCCAACTACCTGTTGTGTTGAGTGAACCCACCTCACTGCATCTTACTACCTGTTGTGTTGAGTGAACCCAGCTCACTGCATCTAAGTACCTTTACTGTTCAGTGAACCCAACTCACTGCATCTTACTACCTGTTGTGTTCAGTGAACCCAGCTCACTGCATCCAACTACCTGTTGTGTTGAGTGAACCCACCTCACTGCATCTTACTACCTGTTGTGTTCAGTGAACCCAGCTCACTGCATCTAAGTACCTTTACTGTTCAGTGAACCCAACTCACTGCATCTTACTACCTGTTGTGTTCAGTGAACCCAGCTCACTGCATCCAACTACCTGTTGTGTTGAGTGAACCCACCTCACTGCATCTTACTACCTGTTGTGTTTAGTGAACCCAGCTCACTGCATCTAAGTACCTTTACTGTTCAGTGAACCCAACTCACTGCATCTTACTACCTGTTGTGTTCAGTGAACCCAGCTCACTGCATCCAACTACCTGTTGTGTTGAGTGAACTCAGCTCACTGCATCTTACTACCTGTTGTGTTCAGTGAACCCAGCTCACTGCATCTTACTACCTGTTGTGTTGAGTGAACCCACCTCACTGCATCTAAGTACCTTTACTGTTCAGTGAACCCACCTCACTGCATCTAAATACCTGTTGTGTTCAGTGCACCCAGCTCACTGCATCTAAGTACCTTTACTGTTCAGTGAACCCAGCTCACTGCATCTTACTACCTGTTGTGTTCAGTGAACCCAGCTCACTGCATCCAACTACCTGTTGTGTTGAGTGAACCCACCTCACTGCATCTTACTACCTGTTGTGTTCAGTGAACCCAGCTCACTGCATCTTACTACCTGTTGTGTTGAGTAAACCCACCTCACTGCATCTAAGTAGCTTTACTGTTCAGTGAACCCACCTCACTGCATCTAAATACCTGTTGTGTTGAGTGAACCCACCTCACTGCATCTAAGTACCTTTACTGTTCAGTAAACCCAGCTCACTGCATCTTACTACCTGTTGAGTTCAGTGAACCCAGCTCACTGCATCTAAGTACCTTTACTGTTCAGTGAACCCAGCTCACTGCATATTACTACCTGTTGTGTTCAGTGAACCCAGCTCACTGCATCTAAGTACCTTTACTGTTCAGAGAACCCAGCTCACTGCATCTTACTACCTGTTGTGTTCAGTGAACCCAGCTCACTGCATCTTACTACCTGTTGTGTTGAGTGAACCCCCCTCACTGCATCTAAGTACCTTTATTGTTCAGTGAACCCAGCTCACTGCATCCAACTACCTGTTGTGTTGAGTGAACCCAGCTCACTGCATCCAACTACCTGTTGTGTTGAGTGAACCCACCTCACTGCATCTTACTACCTGTTGTGTTCAGTGAACCCAGCTCACTGCATCTAAGTACCTTTACTGTTCAGTGAATCCAGCTCACTGCATCTTACTACCTGTTGTGTTCAGTGAACCCAGCTCACTGCATCCAACTACCTGTTGTGTTGAGTGAACCCACCTCACTGCATCTAAGTACCTTTACTGTTCAGTGAACCCACCTCACTGCATCTAAATACCTGTTGTGTTGAGTGATCCCACCTCACTGCATCTAAGTACCTTTATTGTTCAGTGAACCCAGCTCACTGCATCCAACTACCTGTTGTGTTGAGTGAACCCACCTCACTGCATCTTACTACCTGTTGTGTTGAGTGAACCCAGCTCACTGCATCTAAGTACCTTTACTGTTCAGAGAACCCAGCTCACTGCATCTTACTACCTGTTGTGTTCAGTGAACCCAGCTCACTGCATCTAAGTACCTTTACTGTTCAGTGAACCCAGCTCACTGCATCTTACTACCTGTTGTGTTCAGTGAACCCACCTCACTGCATCTAAGTACCTTTACTGTTCAGAGAACCCAGCTCACTGCATCTTACTACCTGTTGTGTTCAGTGAACCCACCTCACTGCATCTAAGTACCTTTACTGTTCAGTGAACCCAGCTCACTGCATCTTACTAGAGTTGGGCCAAACAGTTCGCCGGCGAACGTGGTTCGCGCGAACTTAGGTGGTTCGCGTGCGGTTGCCGCACGCGAACGTTTGCGGAAGTTCGGTTCGCCCCATAATGCACCTGAGGGTCAACTTTGACCCTCTACATCACAGTCAGCAGGCCCAGTGTAGCCAATTAGGCTACACTAGCCCCTGGAGCCCCACCCCCCCTTATATAAGGCAGGCAGCGGCGGCCATTACGGCCACTCGTGTGCCTGCATTAGAGAGAGTAGGGCGAGCTGCTGTCTGTCTCTCATAGGGAAAGATTAGTTAGGCTTAGCTTTTCCTGGCTGCATACCTGTTCTGTTCAGTGAGCCCTCAGCCCACTGCATACCTGTACTGTGATCCTGCCACTGCATACCTGTTCTGTGATCCTGCCAGTGCATACCTGTTCAGTGATCCTGCCACTGCATACCTGTTCAGTGATCCTGCCAGTGCATACCTGTTCAGTGATCCTGCCACTGCATACCTGTTCTGTGATCCTGCCAGTGCATACCTGTTCAGTGATCCTGCCACTGCATACCTGTTCAGTGATCCTGCCACTGCATACCTGTTCAGTGATCCTGCCACTGCATACCTGTTCAGTGATCCTGCCACTGCATACCTGTTCAGTGATCCTGCCACTGCATACCTGTTCAGTGATCCTGCCACTGCATACCTGTTCAGTGATCCTGCCACTGCATACCTGTTCTGTGAACCCGCCACTGTATACCTGTTCTGTTCAGTGGACCCGCCACTGTATACCTGTTCAGTGATCCTGACACTGCATACGTGTTCAGTGATTCTGCCACTGCATACCTGTTCAGTGATCCTGCCACTGTATACCTGTTCTGTTCAGTGGACCCGCCACTGTATACCTGTTTAGTGAACACGCCACTGCATACCTGTTGTGTTCAGTGAACCTGCCACTGCATACCTGTTCTGTGAACCCGCCACTGTATACCTGTTCTGTTCAGTGGACCCGCCACTGTATACCTGTTCTGTGAACCCGCCACTGCATACCTGTTGTGTTCAGTGAACCTGCCACTGCATACCTGTTCTGTGAACCCGCCACTGTATACCTGTTCTGTTCAGTGGACCCGCCACTGTATACCTGTTCTGTGAACCCGCCACTGTATACCTGTTCTGTTCAGTGGACCCGCCACTGTATACCTGTTCTGTGAACCCGCCACTGTATACCTGTTCTGTTCAGTGGACCCGCCACTATATACCTGTTCTGTGAACCCGCCACTGTATACCTGTTCTGTTCAGTGGACCCGCCACTGTATACCTGTTCTGTGAACCCGCCACTGTATACCTGTTCTGTTCAGTGGACCCGCCACTGTATACCTGTTCTGTGAACCCGCCACTGTATACCTGTTCTGTTCAGTGGACCCGCCATTGTATACCTGTTCTGTGAACCCGCCACTGTATACCTGTTCTGTTCAGTGGACCCGCCACTGTATACCTGTTCTGTGAACCTGCCACTGTATACCTATTCTGTTCAGTGGACCCGCCACTGTATACCTGTTCTGTGAACCCGCCACTGTATACCTGTTCTGTTCAGTGGACCCGCCACTGTATACCTGTTCTGTGAACCCGCCACTGTATACCTGTTCTGTTCAGTGGACCCGCCACTGTATACCTGTTCTGTGAACCCGCCACTGTATACCTGTTCTGTTCAGTGGACCCGCCACTGTATACCTGTTCTGTGAACCCGCCACTGTATACCTGTTCTGTTCAGTGGACCCGCCACTGTATACCTGTTCTGTTCAGTGGACCCGCCACTGTATACCTGTTTAGTGAACACGCCACTGCATACCTGTTGTGTTCAGTGAACCTGCCACTGCATACCTGTTGTGTTCAGTGAACCTGCCACTGCATACCTGTTCTGTGAACCCGCCACTGTATACCTGTTCTGTTCAGTGGACCCGCCACTGTATACCTGTTCTGTGAACCCGCCACTGTATACCTGTTCTGTTCAGTGGACCCGCCACTGTATACCTGTTTAGTGAACACGCCACTGCATACCTGTTGTGTTCAGTGAACCTGCCACTGCATACCTGTTGTGTTCAGTGTACCTGCCACTGCATACCTGTTCTGTGAACCCGCCACTGTATACCTGTTCTGTTCAGTGGACCCGCCACTGTATACCTGTTCTGTGAACCCGCCACTGTATACCTGTTCTGTTCAGTGGACCCGCCACTGTATACCTGTTTAGTGAACACGCCACTGCATACCTGTTGTGTTCAGTGAACCTGCCACTGCATACCTGTTGTGTTCAGTGAACCTGCCACTGCATACCTGTTCAGTGAACCCGCCACTGCATACCTGTTGTGTTCAGTGAACCCGCCACTGTATACCTGTACTGTTCAGTGAACCCACCGCATCAGTGCGCATACCTGTGCAGTTAAGTGAACCCACCTACCTACGTGAGTGCACGCAGTGTGATATACCACTCCGTGCATACCCGATATGGACAAAACAGGTAGAGGAAGAGGTAGTGCCAGAGGCAGAGGAAGGCCACCCGGCAGGTCTGCGCGAGGTCGTGTAAATGTAATTTCGTGTGGACCTGGCCCACAGTACAGTGCTCGGAAGAAGGCACGTCCCATCACCTCCCAAGATTGTCAGGACGTGGTTGAGTATTTAGCGACACAGAACACCTCATCTTGCTCAGCCACCAGCGCTACTACTAGCACCACTTCCGCTGCATTTGACACTTCGCAAGAATTATTTAGTGGTGGTGAAATCACTGATGCACAGCCATTGTTGTTACAGCCAGATGAATTTTCACCAGCTCATATGTCTGCGTTACGCGGCAACACTATGGATGTAACGTGTAAGGAGGATGAAGGACCTACACGTTTGGATTTTTCTGAGGCAAGCGAAGCTGGGCAGGATGATTACGATGATGACGATGATAGGGATCCTCTGTATGTTCCCAATAGAGGAGATGAAGAGGGGGACAGTTCAGAGGGGGAGTCAGAGAGTAGTAGGAGGAGAGAAGTTGCTGAAAGAAGCTGGGGCAGCTCTTCATCAGAAACAGCTGGTGGCAGTGTCCGGCACCATGTATCGCCACCTATGTACAGCCAGCCAACTTGCCCTTCAGCATCAGCTGCTGAGGTCCCCATAGTGCCCACATCCCAGGGTGGCTCAGCGGTGTGGAAATTTTTTTATGTGTGTGCCTCAGATCGGACCAAAGCCATCTGTTCGCTCTGCCAACAAAAATTGAGCCGTGGAAAGGCCAACACTCACGTAGGGACAAGTGCCTTACGAAGGCACCTGCAGAAAAGGCACAAACAGCAATGGGATGGCCACCTGAGCAAAAGCAGCAGCAGCACACAAAAGAAAAGTCACCCTCCTTCTCCTCTTCCTCCTTCAGGTGCATCATCTGCTTCTGCCGCTTTCTCCCTTGCACCTTCACAGGCACCCTCCTCCACTCCGCCTCTGCCCTTGAGCGGTTCCTGCTCCTCTGCCCACAGCAGCAGTCAGGTGTCCGTGAAGGAAATGTTTGAGCGGAAGAAGCCACTTTTGGCCAGTCACCCCCTTGCCCGGCGTCTGACAGCTGGCGTGGCGGAACTGTTAGCTCGCCAGCTGTTACCATACCGGCTGGTGGACTCTGAGGCCTTCCGTAAATTTGTGGCCATCGGAACACCGCAGTGGAAGATGCCAGGCCGCACTTATTTTTCGAGAAAGGCCATACCCCAACTGCACCGTGAAGTTGAGAGGCAAGTGGTGTCATCTCTTGCGAAGAGCGTTGGGTCAAGGGTACACCTGACCACGGATGCCTGGTCTGCCAAGTACGGGCAGGGCCGCTACATTACCTACACAGCCCATTGGGTGAACCTGGTGGTGAACGATGGCAAGCAGGGCGCAGCGGACCAAATTGTGACACCTCCACGGCTTGCAGGCAGGCCTCCTGCCACCTCCTCTCCTCCTGCTACATGCTCTTCGCTGTCCTCCTCCTCCTTGGCTGAGTGGCAGTTCTCCTCTCCAGCTACACAGCCCCAGCTCCGCAGGGCCTATGCTGCATGCCAGGTACGACGGTGTCACGCCATCTTAGACATGGCTTGTCTCAAAGCGGAGAGTCACACTGGAGCAGCTCTCCTGGCTGCTCTTAAGAAACAGGTGGATGAGTGGCTGACCCCGCACCACCTGGAGATAGGCAACGTGGTGTGCGACAACGGCAGCAATCTGCTTGCCGCTTTGCATATGGGGAAGCTGACACACATACCCTGCATGGCACATGTCATGAATCTAGTTGTTCAAAGATTTGTGGCAAAGTACCCTGGCTTAGCGGATGTCCTGAAGCAGGCCAGGAAGTTCTGTGGGCATTTGAGGCGGTCTTACACAGCCATGGCACGCTTTGCGGAAATTCAGCGGAAAAACAACATGCCGGTGAGACGCCTCATTTGCGATAGCCCGACTCGCTGGAATTCGACCCTGCTCATGTTCTCCCGCCTGCTAGAACAGAAGAAAGCCGTCACCCAGTACCTCTACAACTACAGTAGAACGAAACAGTCTGGGAAGATGGGGATGTTCTGGCCCGACAACTGGACACTGATGAAAAATGCATGCAGGCTCATGCGGCCGTTTGAGGAGGTGACCAACCTGGTGAGCCGCAGTGAGGGCACCATCAGCGACTTAATTCCCTACGCTTACTTCTTGGAGCGTGCTGTGCGTAGAGTGGCGGATGAAGCTGCGAATGAGCGTGACCAGGAACTGTTACGGCAGGAACAGGCATGGGACCAATTTTCATCAGACCCAGCTGTTTCCTCAACACCTGTGGCAGCACAGAGGGGGGAGGAGGAGGAAGAAGAGAGGTCGTGTGCAGAAGACGAGTCAGACTCAGAGGATGATGAGCAAGGTGTTTCTTTGGGGGAGGAGGAGGAGGAGGAGGGGACAGCGGCAGGAGAACAACCGCAGCAGGCGTCGCAGGGGGCTTGTGCTGCTCAACCTTCCCGTGGTATTGTTCGCGGCTGGGGGGAGGAGGTTGACTTACGTGACGTCACTGAGGAAGAGCAAGAGGAGATGGAGGGTACTGGATCCGACTTTCTGCAGATGTCGTCTTTTATGCTGTCCTGCCTGTTGAGGGACCCCCGTATAAAAAACCTCAAGGGGAATGAGCTGTACTGGGTGGCCACACTACTAGTGGAAAGGATGCAGCACATGCAGAACCAGCTGTCAACTATGCTTTACAATGCCTTTAAGGGTGATGTGACAGCACAACGCCAGCAAGGTACCACTGCCACTAATCCTCCTCCCATGTCCACGCAGTCAAAGACAGGACGCTCCAGCGATCTCATGGTGATGTCGGACATGCGGACGTTCTTTAGTCCAACGCCTCGCCGTAGCCCTTCCGGATCCACCCTCCACCAACGCCTGGAACGGCAGGTAGCCGACTACCTGGCCTTAAGTGTGGATGTAGACACTGCTGTGAACAGCGATGAGGAACCCTTGAACTACTGGGTGCGCAGGCTTGACCTGTGGCCAGAGCTGTCCCAATTTGCCATCCAACTTCTCTCCTGCCCTGCCGCAAGCGTCCTGTCAGAAAGGACCTTCAGCGCAGCTGGAGGCATTGTCACAGAGAAGAGAAGTCGCCTAAGTCACAAAAGTGTTAAGTACCTCACCTTTATCAAAATGAATGAGGCATGGATCCCGGAGGGCTGCTGCCCGCCCCAAGACTAAGTCAGTCCCCGCACACACAGCATCTCTGCCTGCACGCCGTGTGACTGGCTGCCTGGCCTGCCCCAAGAAGACTAAGTCGCTCCCAGTCCCTCCACACAGCATGTCTGCCTGCAGGCCGCTTGACTACCTTCTCCGCCACCACCAACAGGGTCCGGGACTCCAGGCGGATTGCTGAATTTTTTAGGCCGCTGCTAGCAGCGGCCGCTGTAATAATTTTTTGGGTGCGTGTACATGACTGCCTAATTTTTCTGGCTGCACTGCGGGCAGCTGCAACAACAAAAGAAAAGGCATGTACATGCGCCCATTCCCCTTCGTGATCATTACCTTGCCGTGGTGAAGGGGCTTGCGTATCACAATGAAGCAATGACCGGTG
This sequence comes from Hyperolius riggenbachi, assembly GCF_040937935.1. Lineage (NCBI taxonomy): Eukaryota > Metazoa > Chordata > Amphibia > Anura > Hyperoliidae > Hyperolius > Hyperolius riggenbachi. The sequence goes on from NC_090647.1 coordinate 557,777,155, forward strand.
CCTAGATGAGTGTCTCGGGGAGCACACAAAAGATAATAAGGTCGTTGCTTCATTGTGGTCAGACCAAATTTGATCAGCTGGACAGTCACTGTTCTGTCATTCAGCTACATCAGCCAGGCCGACCATATGGGCTGTAAAGCCACCAAAACCTGCACTCTCGCCATGGTGCGCACCAGTCCAGCACGGCCGTCACTACACAAACAGCTGTTTGCGGTGCGTTACACGGTGAGTTTGGTGTGTCAGTGTGAAGCAGTACCTTAATTACACTACCTGATTGATGTATACACATGCAAGATGTTTTAAAGCACTTTAGGCCTGTCATTTAGCATTCAATGTGATTTCTGCCCTTAAAACGCTGCTTTGCGTCAAATCCAGATTTTTCCCGGGGACTTTTGGCATCTATCCCACTCCGCCATGCCCCCCTCCAGGTGTTAGACCCCTTGAAACATCTTTTCCATCACTTTTGTGGCCAGCATAAATTTTTTTTTTTTCAAAGTTCGCATCCCCATTGAAGTCTATTGCGGTTCGCGAACTTTACCGCGAACCGAACCTTCCGCGGAAGTTCGCGAACCCGGTTCGCGAACCTAAAATCGGAGGTTCGGCCCAACTCTACATCTTACTACCTGTTGTGTTGAGTGAACCCACCTCACTGCATCTAAGTACCTTTATTGTTCAGTGAACCCAGCTCACTGCATCCAACTACCTGTTGTGTTGAGTGAACCCACCTCACTGCATCTTACTACCTGTTGTGTTGAGTGAACCCACCTCACTGCATCTAAGTACCTTTACTGTTCAGTGAACCCAGCTCACTGCATCTTACTACCTGTTGTGTTCAGTGAACCCAGCTCACTGCATCCAACTACCTGTTGTGTTGAGTGAACCCACCTCACTGTATCTTACTACCTGTTGTGTTCAGTGAACCCACCTCACTGCATCTAAATACCTGTTGTGTTCAGTGCACCCAGCTCACTGCATCTAAGTACCTTTACTGCTCAGTGAACCCAGCTCACTGCATCTTACTACCTGCTGTGTTCAGTGAACCCAGCTCACTACATCCAACTACCTGTTGTGTTGAGTGAACCCACCTCACTGCATCTTACTACCTGTTGTGTTCAGTGAACCCACCTCACTGCATCTTACTACCTGTTGTGTTGAGTGAACCCACCTCACTGCATCTAAGTACCTTTACTGTTCAGTGAACCCACCTCACTGCATCTAAATACCTGTTGTGTTGAGTGATCCCACCTCACTGCATATACCTAGCATCCCCCCGAGATTTACAAAATGGACAAACCAGGTAGAGGAAGAGGTAGAGGCAGACCCAGAGGAAGGCCACCAGGCACCGGCAGGTCTGTGCGAGGTGGTGTTGCTGTGATTTCGTGTGGTCCTGCCCCAAAATACAGTGCTCAGAAGAAGGCACGTGCCATCACTTCCCAAAATCGTGAGGAGGTGCTTGAGTATTTAACACAGAACACCTCATCTCCCGCAGCCACCAGCGCTACAACAAGCACCACATCCACTGCATTTGACACTTCGCAGGAGTTATTTGGTGGTGGTGGTGAAATCACCGATTCCCAGCCACTACTGCAACAACAAGAAGAAGGCGCAGGTGCACCACCTCCTACGTCTGAGTTAGGTGGCGATAGTATGGACGTAACGTATGAGGAGGGGATTGATGAACCACCTGAAGTTGGTGCAGTTGAGGAGGTGTCTGAGGAAAGCGAAGCTGGCCAGGAGGATTATGATGACGATTATACGGATACCACATATGTTCCCGGTAGAGGAGATGACCAGGGGGACAGTTCAGAGGAGGAGTCACAGAGGAGTAGGAGGAGACGACTCCATGATAAAAGCAGAGGGAGCTTGTCCTCAGAAACAGCTGGGGGCAGTGTCTGGCGCCATGTATCGCCAGCTATGGCCAGCCAGCCAACATGCCCTTCAACGTCAGCTGCTGATGCCACCGTAGCGCCATCACCCCAGGGGGGCTCAGCGGTTTGGAAATTTTTTCACGTGTGTGTCTCAGATCGGAGCAAAGCCATCTGTTGTCTCTGCCAGCAAAAATTGAGCCTTGGAAAGGCCAACACTCACGTAGGGACAAGTGCCTTACGAAGGCACCTGGAGAAAAGGCACAAACAGCTATGGCAAGAACACCTGAGGAAAAGCAGCACCCCTCAAAAGACAAGCCACCCTCCTTCTCCTCTTCCTCCTTCAGGTGCATCGTCTTCATCCACTTTCTCCCTTGCACCTTCACAGCCAGCCTCCTCCACACCGCCTCTTCCCTTCAGCGGTTCCTTCTCCTCTGCCCACAGCAGTACCCAGCTGTCCGTGAAGGAAGTATTTGAGCGTAAGAAGCAAATGTCTGCCAGTCACCCTCTTGCCCAGCGTCTGACAGCTGGAGTGGCGGAACTATTAGCTCGCCAGCTATTACCATACAAGCTGGTGGAGTCGGAGGCTTTCTGTAAGTTTGTGGCCATTGGTACACCGCAGTGGAAGATACCAGGCCGCAATTATTTTTCACAAAAGGCCATACCCAAACTCTACCGTGCAGTTGAGAGGCAAGTGGTGTCATCTCTGGCACACAGCGTTGGGTCAAGGGTCCACCTGACCACGGATGCCTGGTCTGCCAAGCACGAGCAGGGCCACTACATTACATACACAGCCCATTGGGTCAACCTGGTGACCGATGGCAGCAAGCAGGGAGTACGTGGCTGCGCAGCGGACCGACTTGTCACACCTCCATGGCTTGCAGGCAGGCCTCCAGCCACCTCCTCTCCACCTGCTATCACCGCTTCGCTGTCGTCATCATCCTCCTCCTCCTCCTTGGCTGGTGCCGCAATCTCCTCTCCAGCTACACAGCCCCAGCACCCCAGGGCCTATGCTGCATGTCAGGTACGACGGTGTCTCACGCAGTTTTAGACATGTCTTGCCTGAAAGCGGAGAGTCACACTGGAGCCGCTCTCCTGGCTGCTCTTAATGAACAGGTGGAGCAATGGCTGACCCCGCACAAGCTTGAGATCGGCAACGTGGTGTGTGACAACGGCAGCAATCTCATTGCTGCGTTGAATTTGGGAAAGCTGACACACATACCCTGCATGGCACATGTGCTTAATCTGGTCGTGCAAAGATTTGTGTCCAAGTACCCAGGCTTAGAGGACGTCCTGAAGCAGGCCAGGAAGTTGTGTGGGCATTTCAGGTGCTCTTGCAAGGCCATGGCACGCTTTGCGGACATTCAGCGTAGAAACAACTTGCCCGTGAGATGCCTGATTTGTGATAGCCCCACTCGCTGGAATTCCACCCTGCTGATGTTCTCTCACCTGCTAGACCAGGAGAAAGCCGTCAGCCAGTACCTGTATCATTACAGTACAAGGACACAATCTGGGAGGATGGGGATGTTGTGGCCCAACAACTGGACACTGATGCGAAATGCATGCAGGGTCATGGAGCCCTTTGAGGAGGTGACCAAACTGGTGAGTCGCGATGAGGGCACCATCAGCGACTTGATCCCCTACGCCTACTTCCTGGAGCGTGCCGTGCGTAGAGTGGTGTATACAGCTGTGGAGGAGCGTGAACAAGAAGAGTTACGGCAGCAGGAGTCGTGGAAGCCATTTACACACGAACCCGATGTTTCCACAACACCTGCGGCAGCACAGAGGGGGGAGGAGGAGGAGGAAGAAGAGGAGTCGTGTGGGGAAGGAGAGGAGTCAGACTCTGATGATGGTGATGATGAGGAAGGTGTTTCAATGGAGGAGGAAGATGCGGCGGAAGGAGAACAACCGCGGCAGCCATCACAGGGGGCTTCTGCTGCTCCACGTTCCCGTGGTATTGTTCGTGGCTGGGGGGAGGAAGAGGAGTTGCATCCCGTCACTGAGGAAGAGCAAGAGGAGATGGAGAGTACGTCTGCATCCAGCTTTGTGCAGATGTCCTCTTTCATGTTGTCCAGCCTGTTGAGGGACCCCCGTATCAAAAAACTCAAGGCGAATGACCTGTACTGGGTGGCCACGCTACTAGACCCTCGGTACAGGCACAAAGTGGCGGACCTGTTACCAACTCCACAGAAGGCGGAAAGGATGCAGCACTTGCAGAACAAGCTGTTGATGATGCTTTACAATGCGTTTAAGGGTGATGTGGCTGCACAACGCAATCAAGGTACCACTGGCAGTAACCCTCCTCCTCCCAAGTCCACGCAGGCAAGGACAGGATGCTCCAGCGATCTCAGGGTGATGTCGGACATGCGGACGTTCTTTAGTCCAACTCCTCGCCATAGTCCTTCCGGATCCACCCTCCACCAACGCCTGGACCGGCAGGTAGCCGACTACCTGGCCTTGAGTGTGGATGTAGACACTGCGAAAAGCGACGATGAACCCTTGGACTACTGGTTGCGCAGGCTTGACCTGTGGCCAGAGCTGTCCCAATTTGCCATACAACTTCTCTCTTGCCCTGCCGCAAGTGTCCCGTCAGAAATGACCTTCAGTGCAGCTGGAGGCATAGTTACTGAGAAGAGAAGTCGCCTAAGTCACGACAGTGTTCTGTACCTGACCTTTATCAAAATGAATGAGGAATGGATCACGGAGGGCTACTGCATGACCGAAGACTAAGTCAGTCCCCACACACAGCATCTCTGCCTGCAGGCCGCTTGACTGCCTTCTCCGCCACCACCAACAGGGTCCAGGACTCTAGGCGGATTCCTGAATTTTTAAGGCCGCTGCTAGCAGCGGCCGCTACACTAATTTTTTTGGTGCGTGTACATGCCTGCCTAATTTTTCTGGCTGCACTGCGGGCGGCTGCAACAAAAAAACAAAAGGCATGTACATGTGCCCATCCCCCTTCATGATCATTACCTTGCTGCGGTGAAGGGGCTTGCGTATCACAATGAAGCAATGACCGCCGGCTATTTGAGTGTCTCGGGGGGGCACACAAAAGATAATAAGGTCGTTGCTTCATTGTGGTCAGACCAAATTTGATCAGCTGGACAGTCACTGTTGTTCTATCATTGAGCTACCACAGCCCGGCGACCATATGGGCTTGAAAAACGCCACGGCCTACACTCTGGCCACGGTGCGCACCAGTCCAGCACGGCCGTCACTACGCAAACAGCTGTTTGTGGTGCGTTACACAGTGAGTTTGGTGTGTCAGTGTGAAGCAGAACTCTAATTACACTCCCTGATTGATGTATACACATGCAAGATGTTTGAAAGCACTTTAGGCCTGCAATTTAGCATTCAATGTGATTTCTGCCCTTAAAATGCTGCTTTGCGTCAAATCCAGATTTTTCCCCGGGACTTTGGGCAGATATCCCACTCCGCCATGCCCCCCTCCAGGTGTTAGACCCCTTGAAACATCTTTTCCATCACTTTTGTGGCCAGCATAATTTTTTCTATTTTTCAAAGTTCGCCTCCCCATTGAAGTCTATTGCGGTTTGCGAACTTTTACGTGAACCGAACCTTCCGCGAAGGTTCGCGAACCGAAAATCGGAGGTTCGCGACATCTCTAGCCAACAGCAGCCAAATACATACCCGGGCAACGCCGGGCCATCAGCTAGTTGCCTCTATTATTCATTTTATTTATCGGGTATTGGTGTCACTTATGGGCCCATATGCAATTCACTTTTTCACCTGAGTTTTCTCCTAGGAGATAATTTTTCATCTTTGATTTAAAATAACTTTCCAGCACTTTTCAACTAAAAAGGTACCTAAAAGTAGGTGAAAAAGTACTACCAAATTTATTTTGAGTATTTTCTTGCTTTCTGGTGGCTGAAAATGCATTTTATTGACAAGTTTAAAAATATCACCCTGGAGAAAACTCAGGAGAAAAAGTTAATCGCATATGGGCCATGGTGTTTTGTACTGTTTTTGCTACTGAAATTTGATTTTTTTTTGTAAATACTGCTCTCAATTTATTATCTATTCCATTCTACACTTTTTTGACTCTTCTTCTCGACTGTTCTTACATTTTAGAGCATCTGCCACTGATTGTTGTTCGCCAACCCGCGTCGTAGCATACGCCGCATCTATCTATCTATCTATCTAATAGAGTCAGGGCCGGCCCGCCCATGAGGCGGGGTGAAACTTTTGCCTCAGGTGGCACTTCTGGGGGGGCGGCACCCTCCCGTCCGTGGGTGTGGGGGGCCGCCCGAGCTGGAGGGGATAGCGGGCAGGAAGGGGGTATTGGGCCTAGCGGCGGGGAGGGGGGTCGGACCCCCCCCTCCCTCGACCTGGGTCCCCCGTCCTCCGCTCCCCTCCAGCTTTAAAAAGTTCCGTGCTGGCTGCAGCTATGTGTAAGAGGCAACGGGCGGGGATCACTCACCTCTTCCTCGTTCCAGCGTGCGCTCCACTGACGTCACTTCCTGCGGCGTAGCAGGAAGTGACGTCAGTGGAGCGCAGGCTGGCCTGGAACGAGGAAGTGGTGAGTGATCCCCGCCCGTTGCCTCTTACACATAGCTGCAGCCAGCACGGAACTTTTTAAAGCTGGAGGGGAGCGGAGGACGGGGGACCCAGGCGAGGGAGGGGGGGGTCCGACCCCCCTCCCCGCCGCTAGGCCCAATACCCCCTTCCTGCTCGCTATCACCTCCAGCTCGGGCGGCCCCCCACACCCACGGCCTGGGGGGGGGGGGGGGGGGGGGGGCGGCGATTTCTTTGAAGATTGCCTCAGGCGGCAAAAAGTCTAGGGCCGGGCCTGAATAGAGTACGTGCCTCAACCTTGAAGCAAGAAGAAGTAGGCTTTCCATTAGAAAATGTATGCATGCTCAAACACCAAGTTTAACCCTAGCAAGTCTGGCTTTGCAAATCTGGCCTAATTGGCTATTCATGAGGAAATGCTCATGCAAATATGCATTTGCTTTCGCATGCCAAACTATGCAGGGTCCAAAAACCAATACCGCAAAGCGATCGCCCTGCGGGAATTAGTTCATGCTACATTAGCACTATCCAGGAGCGCCACGGGGAGGCTTCCCAATGCCCCCATACAACCGGGGGGGACCGCAGGGTTCCAGGCTCTCTCACTACCTGGGAACCACAGCGGCACCCCCCCCCCCCAAGTGTGGTCAGCGCCGGGGAGAGCCGTCCGCACCCACCTCCCAATATTAAAAACAGGCACTTACCTTAACATCTATTGCGTTCTGCTACATGCACATTAACTTGGGGGCACCACATTAGAAAGGAGTGAAGCATGGGTCACCCCAAGCTTTAGAGCTCAGGGCTGGCTCACATACATACAAAAACAGAAAAACCGAGAGCCCAAATATAGTGTAGTAGGTATTAGCCCAGGAAGAGTAAATGACAGGTAAGTATTATACTTACAAACACGGGTTACCGCTGAGGCTACCACTGTATAGGCAGGTGGGGAGTATAAGCCTGTCCCCACTCAGGAATAAGATGTCGCTCTCTGTGATAGAAGAAAGGAGGGTATATCACCCTTCCACCAAGGGTGGTTCACTGGATAAGTCGAAGTACAGAGGCGCCAGTAGGATAAAAGATACTAAAAAGTTTAAAAGATCTAGGTGGTGGTGGTGGACCAACCGACCCAAAATAGACACAATGCTGTCGATTAAAGTCAACGAAAATTTATTCACATACTCCAAGGAACACTGCGACGCGTTTCACGGGCATAAAACCCGCTTCTTCAGGCATTAAACAATAGGAGTATCACACAGCTCTAGGTCCAGGAATGGCTTGGCACCTCTTTAATCGACAGCATTGTGTCTATTTTGGGTCGGTTGGTCCACCACCACCACCTAGATCTTTTAAACTTTTTAGTATCTTTTATCCTACTGGCGCCTCTGTACTTCGACTTATCACATACATACAACACTCCAGAGGGGGGGGGGGGGGGGACACAGGCGCAGACAACTCATTCCAGGGCTCACACCACCAGAGCAAGCCATCCACCACCTGCCTCCAAAGGATACAACTGCAAAAAATGCTTTCCATGAGAAAAATTATGCGTGCTCAAACACCAAGTTTAATCCTAGCAAGTCTGGCTTTCCAAATCTGGTCTAATTGGCTATTCATGAGGCAATGCTCATGCAAATATGCATTTGCTTTCGCATGCCAAACTATGCAGGGTCAAAAAACCAATACCGCAAAGCGGTCGCCCTGCGGGAATTAGTTCTTGCTACATTAGCACTAACCAGGAGCGCCACGGGGAGGATTCACAATGCCCCCTTTTTATACAACCGGGGGGACCGCGGGGTCCCAGGCTCTCTTGCTGCCTGGGAACCACAGCGGCACCCCGGAGGGGGAAGCTGGGTGGCGCAGCCGACCCCCCCCCCCAAGCATGGCCAGCGCTGGGGAGAGCCGTCCACACCCACCTCCTAATATTAAAAACAGGCACTTACCTTAATGTCCATTGCGTTCTGCTACATGCGCATTCATTTTCTCATGGAAAGCATTTTGTGCAGTTTGTATCCTTTGGAGGCAGGTGGTGGATGGCTTGCTCTGGTGGTGTGAGCCCTGGAGTGAGTTGTCTGCGCCTGTCCTTCACCCCCCCCCCCCCCCGGAGTGTTGTATGTGAGCCAGCCCTGAGCTCTAAAGCTCGGGGTGACCCATGCTTCTCTCCTTTCTCATGTGGTGCCCCCAAGTTAATGCGCATGTAGCAGAACGCAATGGACGTTAAGGTAAGTGCCTGTTTTTAATATTGGGAGGTGGGTGCGGACGGCTCTCCCCGGCGCTGGCCACACTTGGGCTGGGTCGTCTGCGCCACCCAGCCTCCCCCTCCGGGGTGCCGCTGTGGTTTCCAGGCAGTGAGAGAGCCTGGGACCCTGCGGTTCCCCCGGTTGTATAAAAAGGGGGCATTGGGAATCCTCCCCGTGGCGCTCCTGGATAGTGCTAATGTAGCATGTAGCGGGGTGACCGCTTTGCGGTATTGGTTTGTGCATGCATTTGCATGAGCATTGCCTCATGAATAGCCAATTAGGCCAGATTTGCAAAGCCAGACTTGCTAGGGTAAGGCCTCTTTTCCATGGACTGTTGATAGGCAGTGAAATGCCTCTCAAACTCTCACAACTGCTCACAGCTGCCTGGTAACTGCTTGCTGCTGCCTGGTAACTGCTCGCTGCTGCCTGGTATCTGCTCACTGCTGCATGGTAACTGCTTGCTGCTGCCTGGTAACTGCTCACTGCTGCCTGGTAACTGCTTGCTGAGCACACAGCTCAACAGTCCGTGGTAAAGAGGCCTTAAACTTGGTGTTTGAGCACGCATAAATGTTCTCATGCAAAGTACTTCTTCTGGATTGAAGGTTGAGGCACGCCCTGGGGGCAGGGCACTACTTCTTCTTCTTGTTTGAAGGTTGAGGCACTAAGGCTGGTTTCACAGTGGGACGTTACAGGCGCACGTTAGAGCAGCCTGTAACGCAGCCCACCGCACAGTAATGAAAAATTAATGGGGCTGTTCACAGTGCCCACGTTGCGTTACATTGTAACGCTGCGTCACAAGACAACGTACTGCATGCAGTACTTTAGACGCGGCTGAGCCGCGTTAGACTTCTTGCACATGCTCAGTAATGTTGGGGAGGAGCGGAGAGCGGCCAGGCACATGGCTAATTAATATGCACTGCACGTTGTGACGTGCAGTGTTTACTTCCTGGAGCGGCCGCTCTGTGCGGCGATTGGCCGGCGGGACCTCGTGATGCCGCATGCGCACAAGAGTGCGCATCACGGCATCACTGATGCCAGAGTGAGCTGCACAACGCGGCTCACTCTGACGTCCAGATCCAGCACCACCAGGCGTTGCATTAGGGGGACGTTATGCGACCTTAACGCCCCCTCTAACGCAACGTCCTGGTGTGAAATTAGCCTTACTCTGTTATATATCTAAAATAATTTTGCATTGCTTTATGTGTTTACAATCCCCCCCCCCCCCCCCCATTTGACTGTTAGGCCCAATCTCAGCGGTCCGGCAAATTGATTGTATCCAAGGGGTTGGGTGTCTGAGTGCAAGAGCAAATAGAGAAGCTCCGCCTCTGTGTGTTACAGCTAATTGCAATAAGTATTGATAATATATATTGATGCTCATGTAACTGATAATAGGTCACAGATTGTTTCTATGTTTCTACAAGTGCTAGTTAGTGACAGTAAAGGCCAGATAACATTCAAGAGAACCTAAACTGAAAAATAAAAGTCAAAATAAACATAAACACGTCATACTTACCTCCTGTGTAGTCTACTCATCAATCTTTTTCTCCCCTGGTGGTGCCTAACCCTAACTACCCCCCCCCCCCCCTGTGCCTAACCCTAACCCTCTGGTGGTGCCTAACCCTAACCACTTCCACCCCCCGGTGGTGCCTAGCTTTAATCCCCCCTGTGGTACCTAACCACCCCCCCCAGTGGTGACTAACTCTAACCACCCCCCAGTGGTGCCTAACCCTCCCTAACCCCCCACCAGTGGTGCCAAACCCTAACCCCCCCCTGTGGTCTCTAACACTAACCAGCACCCTGGAAGTGCCTAAACACCCCCCCCCCCAGTGGTGCCTAACCCTAATCCCCCCACCAGTGGTGCCTAACCCTAATCCCCCCACCAGTGGTGCCTAACCCTAACTAACCCCCAGTGGTCCCTAACCTCCCATATGGTCCCTAACCACCACCCTGAAGGTGCCTAAACACCCCCTCCCAGTGTTGCCTAACCCTAGGTGTGGTGATATAGCTGCCTTTTTTCAACTTGTATTATCTGTATCTATCATCCGATCACGCCCAGCGTGATACTAACCCTAACCACTCCCCCCGGTGGTGTCTAACCCTAACCACTCCCCCTGCAGAAACACCCTTTTAAACATAGAAACGATAATATGTTTGATAACGTAAAATCTGTACATACAAACTAAATAATATTACAAAAACTATAACGTTGCAAGCTTCTAAAACGGTAACATACTGTATTTCAAAACCTGTAATGTTCTGATGTTGTTAAAGGGAACCTGAAGGGAGTAAAATTATTTAAAATAAACACATGATGTAGCTGCAAATGAATATTACATACTAACCTCACCATCAGTTCCTCTCAGAAGCTCACCATTTTCCTGTTACAGTGATCCCTTCCAGTTCTGACAATATTTTGGCAGAACTGAAATAGACCAGTTAGATATCAGCAGCTGTCAGTTACAACTGAATGTGAAAGGTAGTGTCCATGTTTCCCTATGGCTCAAGTGGGTGATATTACAGTTAAACAGTGTGCTGACCAGGAAGCTGTTCTTGGGTAATGACCATTTTTAAAATGCAGGACAGAGAATTCCATTGATCAAATGGGATGCAGTAGAGGAGAAAGTGATTGAGGAGTAGACTACACCGGAGGTGAGTATGACCTGTGTATGGTTATTTTGACATTTTATTTTCAGTTCAGGTTCTCTTTAAGGATACTTATCAGGTGCCCTTTTTTTTGCTTTGGGTGTCGTATTAACGATAAATGCATTAGAGCCCTTTCCATTCACCCTCAGCCAGTGCCCTTTTTTCCTGTAACCGTGTATTATTATTTGTTGTATTTATAAAGCACCAACATATTACGCAGGCGGGACATTAAATAGGGATAAATACAATATACACAAAGAGTGACAGACAGAGAGGTAGCAAACGGTTATACAACATAGCATAAGGTTGTCCATGCAAACGGGGTATAAGATGCATGAATGATCATGTGATTTTACAGAGACCCAGCAATTGCTCAAGTCTGAGCAATTCAAGTCTGGACACACGAAGGGGGGAAGGGGCGTTGGGGTTGGGCAGGGGCCATAGGCTTACAATCTAAAGTGTGGGGGGAGGGACACATAAAGTAGGGCTGTGGAAAAGGTGCTCAGTGGGGAGAGCTAAAGTGTGGTAGATGGGGGGTAGGCCATTTTAAAGAAATGTGTTTTGAATGCTTGAAGGTGTTGAAGGAAGGGGCAAGTCTGGGGGGGTGGAAGGGAGTTCCACAGGGTAAGGGTGGGTCTTGAGAAGTCCTGTGGGCATACATGGGAATGAGAAATGAGTAGGGCGGTCAGACGGAGATCATTGGAAGACCGGAGGGTGCAGGCAGGTATATATCTGTGGACGAGCTCAGAGATGTAGGTTGGGCAGGTTTTGTGCACAGATTTGTAGACCAGGCACAGAATCTTTAAACTAATTCTGAAGCAATGTGGTGGGGGTGTCAAGGCACCCTGTAGAAAAAAGCACAGAAGACAAAAAGGTGGGAGCCCAGTAGTGTAGTATATTAATGTGTAAGTGGAAAGTGATAAGAAGAAAAATACTACTCACAAAGGAGGGTTGCGGGGGGCAACCAACCACAGGAAGCAGGTGGAGACTATAAACCCGACTCCACTCGGGGAGGTCCTAAAAGGACCCGAAGGCGGTCGCTCTCTTTGAAAAACCGGAGACAGGTGTCCGCTGTGGTGTACGCCACAGGTATACTGTCCCCATCCCTCGTTCAAGAGGGTTTACTAATTCTGAAGCAATGTGGTGGGGGTGTCAAGGCACCTCGGACTGTCAGGAGAACACAGAGCGCACAGCGCGGGGATTTTAGCAACAAGTGGCGGACGAACGGCAGGAGCGGAGCGGACCCAACGAGCCTGACCTGGAGGCACGGGGGAGAGCCCGTTCTAAACTCTGAGCGCTGTTACTGAACCCACAGATTGTGAGTGCAATTTTTTATTAAACTATTTTTTACCAAACGGAACTGTACTATGTGAGCTTCTCTCATCCTATGAGGTATATGTAAACTTTTGAGACCAGCAGCAACAGGAAGGAGCAGCAGAACGGAGACACTGATCGAGGGGGACAACACCTAAGCGAACTTATGACCAATCTCACAGTGGTCATGTGGACAGGGTGAGTGCAATCATTCACATGAGTTTTGCCGTTGATTACATGCAAGGTGGAGCGCTATCTACTATCTATATATATAATAGACTAAGTGCCTCAACCTTCAAACAAGAAGAAGAAGTACTTTGCATGAGAAAATTTATGCGAGCTCAAACACCAAGTTTAAGGCCTCTTTTCCACGGACTGTTGAGCTGTGTGCTCAGCAAGCCGTTACCAGGCAGCAGTGAGCAGATACCAGGCAGCAGCAAGCAGTTACCAGGCAGCAGCGAGCAGATACCAGGCAGCAGCGAGCAGATACCAGGCAGCAGCAAGCCGTTACCAGGCAGCAGTGAGCAGTTACCAGAGATACCAGGCAGCAGCGAGCAGATACCAGGCAGCAGCGAGCAGTTACCAGGCAGCAGCGAGCAGTTACCAGGCAGCAGCAAGCAGTTACCAGGCAGCAGCAAGCAGTTACCAGGCAGCAGCGAGCAGTTACCAGGCAGCAGCAAGCAGTTACCAGGCAGCAGCAAGCAGTTGTGAGAGTTTGAGAGGCATTTCACTGCCTATCAACAGTCCATGGAAAAGAGGCCTTACCCTAGCAAGTCTGACATTGCAAATCTGGCCTAATTGGCTATTCATGAGGCAATGCTCATGCAAATGCATGCACAAACCAATACCACAAAGCAGTCACCCTGCTACATGCTACATTAGCACTATCCGGCTTAGTGCACACCAGAGCGGTTCGGCAGCGTTTTGCGATCCGCTTGCGGCTGCGGATACGCTTGGGTAATGTATTTCAATGGGCTGGTGCACACCAGAGCGGGAGGCGTTTTGCTGAAACGCATACTCCCGAGGTGAGGCATTTTTTGGATTGCGGAGGTGTTTCTGCCTCCAATGTAAAGTATAGGAAAAACGCAAACCGCTCTGAAAAACGGCAGTTCAGAGCGGTTTTGCAGGCGTTTTTGTTACAGAAGCTGTTCAGTAACAGCTTTACTGTAACTATATATGAAATCTAATACACCAAAAACGCTTTACAAAACCGCAAAATGCTAGGTGGAATGCTACAGAAAAATAAGAAAAAGCGTTTCAAAATCTGCTAGCATTTTGCGGATCTGCTAGCAGTTTTTGGTGTGCTCCAGGCCTCCAGGAGCGCCACGGGGAGGATTCCCAATGCCCCCTTTTTATACAACTGGGGACCGCAGGGTCCCAGGCTCTCTCACTGCCTGGAAACCACAGCGGCACCCCGGAGGGGGAGGCTGGGTGGCGCGGACGACCCCCCCCCAAGTGTGGCCAGCGCCGGGGAGAGCCGTCTGCACCACCTCCCAATATTAAAAACAGGCACTTACCTTAACGTCCATTGCGTTCTGCTACATGCGCATTAATTTGGGGGCACCACATGAGACAGGAGAGAAGCATGGGTCACCCCGAGCTTTAGAGCTCAGGGCTGGCTCACATACAGCACTCCAGAGGGGGGGGGGGGGAGGACAGGCGCACTCACTCCAGGGTTCACACCACCGGAGCAAGCCATCCACCACCTGCCTCCAAAGGATACAAACTGCACAAAATGCTTTCCATGAGAAAATTAATGTGCATGTAGCAGAACCCAATGGACGTTAAGGTAAGTGGCTGTTTTTAATATTAGGAGGTGGGTGCGGACGGCTCTCCCCAGCGCTGGCCACGCTTGGGGGGGGCGGCTGCGCCACCCAGCCTCCCACTCCGGGGTGCCGCTGTGGTTCCCAGGCAACGAGAGAGCACTTTGCGGTATTGGTTTTTTGACCCTGCATAGTTTGGCATGCGAAAGCAAATGCATATTTGCATGAGCATTGCCTCATGAATAGCCAATTAGGCCAGATTTGGAAAGCCAGACTTGCTAGGTTTAAACTTGGTGTTTGAGCACGCAAAATTTTTCTCATGGAAAGCATTTTTTGCAGTTGTATCCTTTGGAGGCAGGTGGTGGATGGCTTGCTCTGGTGGTGTGAGCCCTGGAGTGAGTTGTCTGCGCCTGTCCTCCCCCCCCACCCCGGAGTGTTGTATGTGAGCCAGCCCTGAGCTCTAAAGCTCGGTGTGACCCATGCTTCACTCCTTTCTCATGTGGTGCCCCCAAGTTAATGTGCATGTTGCAGAACGCAATGGACGTTAAGGTAAGTGCCTGTTTTTAATATTGGGAGGTGGGTGCGGATGGCTCTCCCCGGCGCTGACCACACTTGGGGGGGGGGGGGGAGGGCAGCTGCGCCACCCAGCCTCCCCCTCCGGGGTGCCGCTGTGGTTCCCAGGCAGTGAGAGAGCCTGGGACCCCGCAGTCCCCTGGTTGTATGGGAGCATTCGGAATCCTCCCCGTGGCGCTCCTGGATAGTGCTAATGTAGCATGAACTAATTCCCGCAGGGCGATCGCTTTGCGGTATTGGTTTTTGGACCCTGCATAGTTTGGCATGCGAAAGCAAATGCATATTTGCATGAGCATTGCCTCATGAATAGCCAATTAGGCCGGATTTGCAAAGGCAGACTTGCTAGGGTTAAACTTGGTGTTTGAGCACGCATACATTTTCTCATGGAAAGCCTACTTCTTCTTGCTTCAAGGTTGAGGCACGTACTCTATTAGATAGATAGATAGATGCGGCGTATGCTACGACGCGGGTTGGCTAGTAATACAATAGTCCTCACTTGTGATGGCCACGTGTGACCCAATATCCAACAGGCATTCAACTTCTTTTCCTTCAAATAGGCCTTTGCCTTTTGGAGAATTTCCAACCAATGTGGACATTTTCTTGGTTCTACTCCACCATGTGACTCTTCACAGCAGAGTGCTCTAATCTATTTGTTTATATGCTGCCTCTTCAGAGGGAAAGCATGGTCTGTATGTCCCATTTTATGACAGTTCCAGAATTTTGGCGGCACATCAGAAGTTCATTGATGGGATTGCGATGATGCACTCTAAGCAGTGCATTGTGGCCTGCTCTGCCTGTAGACCATTCACTGTCTTCACCAAGCTATGGACTACCATCTCCAGGGTCTCTGCAGGAGCTTTCCTGTTAACCTTTTCACCTCCCCCAGCACTAGTATCTACATCCTTGTATGTACATACAAGCAAATATAAACAGATGGTTCTGTTTCTATTTTTAGAACACACTGACTCTATATCTCCATCTTGTGGCCAAAAAGTAAAACCACATCCAAATACCTTATTATACACCTTCCCATAGAAATATGAAATACATGTTAATTATTTTTAAAAACCCTTGGAGGTGAATACCTTGTGGGGCTAACTGAAGTCTTATTCACGGGGAAGTTTTGAGCAACACTATTCCCACTGCTTTCCTCTTCTGCAGAGAGCGCAATAGCATGGCTTCAGCCCCAGGCTGCCCATGAGTTGGGGTGAGGCAGGTTCCTAAGGCTGTGGAAGTGTGGGGGGTGGCTGTACAGTGGGTGGCATTGTAGGAAGTGACGAGCGGCTGTACGCAACGCTGGAACGCGGAAGGAAGAGGTGAATAATTTCTTACTTGTTCGCCCGCTGCCTACACGCTGCGCTCATAGCTGGAGGGGAGAGGGGACGGGGGACCCATGTGAGGGAGGAGGGGTCCGACCCCCCTCCCCACCACTGAACCGCTGCCCTTCTTCCTCCCTGCTACTCCCTCCAGGCTATTATACTACCTATCGGGGGGGGGGGGGGGGGGGTGTCTCCTCACAAGGTTGCCTCAGGCGGCAATAAATCTAGAACCGGCCCTGCACGGCTTGGAGAAGACCCTAATCCTGGGAAAGGTCATGGGCAAAAGGAGGAGGGGGCGGCCGAGAATGAGATGGCTACATAGTATCATGGTAGCAACAAAAATGAGCTTGGACATGCTTGGAGAGGCAGTAGAGGATAGAGAGGGGCCTGACATGCTGAGTCAGACATGACTGAATAGTGACTAAACTACATAACTTTAGTGCCCAAGGAGTTCTGCAAAATAAGGTAAGGATGGTGAGGGTCTACCTCTGATCTAGGTGGCTGCACATGGCTTTTGCTGATGGATTTTTTTGAAATTGGAGTAGGTAGACATACAATCATTTTAAAGTACACCTGAAATGAGAAGCACATGGTGGCCGCCATGTTTATTTCCTTTTAAGCAATACCGGTTGCCTGGCTGTCCTGCTGATCTCTTTGGCTACAGTACTTTCTGAATCACACACCTAAAAAAAAGAATGTGGCTAATCCCACCAGACTTCAGTCAGAAACCTCTGATCTGCATTCTTGCTCGGGGTCTCTGGCTAAAAGTATCATAGGCTGAGGATCAGCAGGACCGGAGACGGAAAAAATGGCTCATACGTCAATAGAAACTTTCTGGCGTGCCATTCAAAAGCATGGATATACGTAATTTACTGTTTTAAAGTATAACATTCTGGCGCACTGCCGCTGTTGAAGTGCAGGGAGGAAATTAGGGCGCACTGCCGGTACAATACATTTTTTCCTGCTCCAGTGTTCCCAGCGTGCTTGCAGAGCACACTGTAACTTCCTTGTCCAGCGTTGTGCTACTCTCCTCACTTCAGCTGTCCTGCGGTGTCCCCCGGTTCCTGTCTTCTGCCTCCCCCGCCCCCCTCACACGTCCAATTTTGTCCCCCAGTGATTTCATCTCTGCCCCGGCCTGGAGTGTAATGCTACAACAGTCCTACCCACGCAGATCTTAGGAACAGCTGGTGGATGTATCTGCTCGCTGCCGCTGGAGACTTTCTGATCCACCAATCACGCGGGGGGCGCTGCTCCAGAACCGCCAATCACCGCTGCTCATTTCTCTGCTCTGTCTGCTAATTGGACCCAATGCTCCCGCCTCCGAGACCATCGCGTCCAATTAGCAGACGGAACAGAGAAATGAGCAGCGGTGATTGGCGGTTCTGGAGCAGCGCCCCCCCGCGTGATTGGTGGATCAGAAAGTCTCCAGCGGCAGCGAGCAGATACATCCACCAGCTGTTCGTAAGATCTGCGTGGGTAGGACGGTTGTAGCATTACACTCCAGGCCGGGCAGAGATGAAATCACTGGGGGACAAAATTGGACGTGCGAGGGGGGCGGGGGGAGGCAGAAGACAGGAATCGGGGGACACCGCAGGACATGAGGGGCGGGGGTCAGACCAACGATAAATAACGTTTTAAAGTTACTGCATATCTTTAAAACTATAAATACAGATTGAAAAGATTTATCACTGAGTGCCATTTTTTCCCCACGCCATATTTTCCTGACCTGACATAAGGCATACCTCCCAACTTTTTCAGATGAGAAAAAGGGACACTTAAGCCATGCCCCTGCCACACCCCTGGCCACGCCCTCACCACGCCTCTAGTCACGCATACCGTAAATATTTCATAAGAAACATATGTTGTTTTATAATTCAAACCACTCTGGTCCTTTCTATTCTGGTTCATTTTCCTTCATAGTAACATTTTAAAATTAGTAATATATCAATTTAAAGGTTGGGAATAAAGTTTAGAGTCAATCAAATACATTTTTAGTATAGAAATATATATATATATTTACATAGAAAGAGGGACAAAGTCCTGAAAGAGAGAGAAATGAGGAGGGAAGAGGGACAGAGGGACAGGGCTCCCAAAAAGGGACTGTCCCTCCGAAAAAGGGACGGTTGGGAGCTATGCATAAGGTATACACTGCGCACTGCAAGGAGAACGGGAATAGATGCTGCTGCTGCAGCCTAGCAAGTGGGGGATAAAAATACATATATAAACAAATATATAAACAAATATAGTATAGAATAGAAACAAATGGCGCACAGTGCCGCTGAAAAAGTGCTTAAACCGCTGTTTTGCATTTTTATGTCATTGCGTCATTGCGCCTATGACCTTTAAAGTCATATATTTTGATACTGCACTAAAACGCTATTTTAATGGGTAATATAATGAAAACGCTAAATAGTGTCTTATGCACTTTATCGGCGGCACCGTGCGCCATTTTTTCTCGCCACCACTTTTGGCTGTACACCACCAGGACAGTCAGGCAATTTGAAATCAAATAAATATGTCAGTCTTTAAATCTCTCGTTTCAGGTGTGCTCTAAAGGGAGGTCTGGTTTGATTAATAGCATCACATAGCAGAGTGGGTAACCCTGTATAGATAACTGAATATTGTCTGGGACAGGATGGATGCAGATATGGAAAAAAATACACCATTTGAGACATATTTTTCGACTCTTGGTTTGGTAGTAACTGAAGTTTTCACAATTTTATATTCATCATATTACTTACCACAGAACTCAGAATGTTATATTATCCCAACAGTGTCATCAGGACTGGAATATGTACAGACTGGATCGGACATCACTCGGTGTGATATGAAGTGTCCTGATGGCCTTCCCACTCTGCTGCTCTCCAGGCGATGTGGAGGGGAGGAGAGGGAGAGGCTGCTGCAGCTCATCTGTCACATCCGCTACACTGACCGATTCCACCCCAGATTTCACCTGGACACAGACAGCGGCTGCTGGACCCTCCCCCAGGCTGGGAGGGGAGACTCCTGTGTGTATGAGGTCCGGGATCGGGGGGCTGGAGATAAAGTCCTGTCCTCTACATCCATCCGTGTGCTGGGTAAGAGTCCATATCCTGCATCACACTTCCCTCTAACCTCCATTGTACTCTATGGGGGGAGCTGACGCTATACCGCATGTCATAGAGGCCAGTAACACTGGTGACTGTATGGGGGGGGGGGGGGGGGGTATTCTAGCTGTAGGAATGGTAATGGAGCAGGGCTAACATCTGAAATATTTGGACCCCTCTATAGCAAGAAAAAATGTATGTTCCTCAACCACCATCCAAACAATCATATGACACATAATAAGTTGTAGGTTGTGTGTCCTGTTTCCATAACAAGTACTTAAATCCAAATTAGGCAGCACAGCCCTCATATAACACAATTAGGCAGCCATGTCCCCCAAATAATCTGTGATATGCTAAAAATTCTAACTTGCATGAAAACGTAATGGAGATTGTATACAGGCTGGAATTGGGTCAATGAGATTCAGCAGGAAGAGCTTTCGATCGACCCAGTTAAAGTGAACCTCCAGACTAAAAATCTACTCAGCAGCACTGAAAAGGCTTGGTGTTTCTTTAACAGTTTCACAGCATCAGAACTTTGTTTTTCTTACCCAAGCCTCATTTTTAGCTGCACAGAAGAAAACTGCCCAGGCATTTTCCCCCTGATGCTGTGCAAAGCATGATGGGATTTCTGATGTTGTTCTCATTCTGCTGTTTTGGTGCAAAATTTTTTTTTGAATTTGAGATTTGAAGCCTAGCGCACACAGCTGGGAGGGGTGATCAGGACACAAGACAGTTGGAACTGTGTCTCATGCTCCCTGTCACCTCCTTTCAACCAAAAAGATGGCTGCCCCCATGAAATCATCATGCCTTGTAAGGGTTTACCATGCCTTGTAAGGGTTTTTTCGCCTTCCTCTGGATCAACAGGGATATGTGAGGGAGCAGGCTGGAGTTGTACCTTGTACTGGTTGAACTCGATGGACGTATGTCTTTTTTCAACCAAAATAACTATGTAACTATGTAACAAACATTTGCCTGTTCTTTTAAAACGGGGTGGGTAAGAGATTATATTACCTATGTATTTTAATTAACATAACTAATGTAACTCAATGACAGTATGTTTGTCTAGGCTGAAGTTCCCCTTTAAGTATATGAACAGAATTGTGTAAAACTGAAGTGGAAATGATGCTTTGTGATTTCAGATCGGGTGCCTGATATCATTCATGTGGAATATTCTGTGGGGGACACAGTGACCCTTCGCTGCCTGGAGAGATGTGATGAAACAATACCCAGAGACAATATAACACAGATCACATGGAGGAGATACAACACAACTCATGTTCTCCTATTCAGTACTGATACACGGGGTGAGACCTTCTCCAACTTCTATGGCTCCAGATTCTCCCTCCAGGATCCGCTCACCCTGCAGATAAGAGATGCTCAGCAGTGTGACTCCGGGGATTACACCTGTGAGGTCACATCACTGATAGGCACCTGTATTTCCCATCACACCCTTCATGTGCCAGGTAAGTGAGTTGCTCTCTGTATCCAGCTGTGTCACCATTCCTGAATATAGTACCGTATTTTCTGGACTATGAGACCTTCCGGACTGTATGACGCATCTGGGTTTAGAGGGAAAAAAATCAGGGGGATATAAATACAAAACCAAAAAATTCGAACTTGCGTGAAAACTTAATGCAAATACTATGCAGACTGGAATTAGGTCAATGAGATTTAACACTAGTGTGATAACTGCTATCACGGCAGTTATCACACGATCTTCCGCGTGCAAAGTTTTGTGCGCGTAAAGGATTACGCTCGCGTCTAAACAAAGGTTTGCGCGTGAAAGCACGCGTGATCGTGCTCAAACCTTCATTGATCACGCGAACATAATCCTTTACACGCGCAAACCTTTGCGCGTGCCAGATTGTGTTTTAACTGCCGTGATAGCAGCTATCAGACTTTAGTGAATCAAGCCCTAAGTGCTTTCGGTTGTCCCAGTTCCAGACTGCATGTAGTCTGCATCACCATGGCCAGATTTAAGCACAGGCCATCTAGGCCATGGCCTAGGGCTGAAGGAGGGCTGGGGCGCTTGCCAAGCAGGCAGTTAGAGTTGCCACTCGACACGCTTCTCAATTGCTGTGCTGCCGCTGTACATTGCACAGTCTGTGACAAGACGGCAGCAAATACAACAGCGGCAGCATGACAAACAGGGAGGCGCATGTCACAATAGTCAGCGGGCAGCAGCCAATCACTACCCACTTTCCTCCCTTCCTCTTTCTCCAGCCTATTGGTGCAGAGCAGGATTTCGGTATTTGAACTGTGCTCTGCATGAAGGGTGGTCATGCTGCGCTGCTGGGGCTGATGGGTCAGGCGCCAAGCGTGACCATGATTAAAGGAAAACTTAAGTGTCCTAAAAAAAATGACTTGTACTCACCCGGGGCTCCCCTCAGCCCCCTGCAGCTGAATAGTGCCCTCGCCTTGTCTCTCCGATGCAGCTGGACTTCTGGTTTGGCCGTTCGGCCACTTCTGGTTTGGCCGTCACCGGCCGACAGGCTGGGAACGCGGCTGATTAGTCGCGTTCCCGGCTGCAATAGCATTAAAGAAGGCGCTATTGCGGCCGGGAACGCGGAGGCGGAGTCAAAGGTACAGGCAGAGTTCGGCAACAGGGTATCAGATATATCGAGGTACAAAATCAGGAGGCAGAAACAGAGTCTAAGGACGAGCCGGGGTTCGGCAACAGAGTATCAGAAAGGCAAGGTACAGGATCAGAGTTCAGAAGAATGGTCAGGCAGGCAAAGGGTCAAAACAGATAATCACAATCAAACTAGTACTTTAAGCCAGTGCTGTCCAACTTCATGGGCATGGAGGGCCATTTTTTTTTCAGACCCCATGGTGGAGGGCCGAAGGTTCTTGCTAGAGCTGCAGCCCCTCCCCCACCCCCCCCCCCCCCCCCCCCGGAAAAAAAAATGCAATTAAAGGATTAATTGGCAGCACTCTCCACAAAATG
Organism: Hyperolius riggenbachi; assembly: GCF_040937935.1. Taxonomy (NCBI): domain Eukaryota; kingdom Metazoa; phylum Chordata; class Amphibia; order Anura; family Hyperoliidae; genus Hyperolius; species Hyperolius riggenbachi. The sequence continues at coordinate 557,799,429 of NC_090647.1, forward strand.
CAATGCAATTGGCAGCAGATCCCCACAACATGCAATTCCAGACTGTGGTGAAGGGTTCCGTTGAGCGTAGAGCGGCGCGTGTAGCACGCCGCGCCAAAAAATGGGTGTGGCCATGGACCAGAATGTGGGTGTGGCCACGGGTGGAGACAAATTTACATGAACTTAGCAATGTGGAACATTAGATTAGGACAGTGGTGGCGAACCTTTTGGAGGCCGAGTGCCCAAACTGCAACCCAAAAGTCACTTATCTATCGCAAAGTGGCAACAGCAATTTAAACTACATACAAACGTTTTAACTCATACATGAACATTATGGAAAATCCAAGTTGAAAATAAACTCTGAAGATGAACAATTACATCCATCCTACTCCTGAAAAATGTATTTTTTTTTTTAGAACCTCCCAGTTTTATTTTCCGTTTTAAAAAGCTAAAAAAGGTTTAATGCTATTGTCTCATGATGATAATTCAGCTTTTCCATAGTCTCGCAGTTCGCAATCATGTGACCCCCAACAAGACAAATTCAGCAATCATGAGGCCCCCAACAAGGCACATTCAGAAATCATGAGGCCCCCAACAAGACAAATTCAGCAATCATGAGGCCCCCAAAAAATCATGAGGCTCCCAACAAGACAAAATCAGCAATCTTGAGGCCACCAACAAGACAAATTCAGCAATCGTGATGCCCCCAACAAATGAGGACCCCAACAAGACAAATTCAGCAATCATGAGGCCCCCAACACAACAAATTCAGCAGTCATGAGGCACATAAATAGAGAGCATTTCACATAAATAGGCAGAATGCCCCTTTAATATGGTAGACACCTCTTACCTGGCTTCTGTATTCTCCTCTACTGGCTGCTGTGCCTGGCAGGCCTGGCAATAGTGTTTTCGGACAGATTGGTGATGATGTGTGGGCTGAAAGGCCTTGCGGTGCTGCTGTGGCCGGGCTGGCGGTGATGCTGTGGTGTGGCCGGATGAGGTCGTAACAGGTGTCCCCCCAGTTAGATAGTGACAGGTGTGCCCCCAGTTAGATAGTGACAGGTGTCCCCCCAGTTAGATAGTGACAGGTGCCCCCCCAGTTATATAGTGACAGGTGCCCCCCCAGTTATATAGTGACAGGTGCCCCCCCAGTTAGAGTGACAGGTGCCCCCCCAGTTAGAGTGACAGGTTCCCCCCAGTTAGAGTGACAGGTGCCCCCCAGTTAGAGTGCCAGGTGCCCCCCCAGTTATAGTGACAGGTTCCCCCCCAGTTAGTGACAGGTGTCCCCCCAGTTATAGTGACAGGTTCCCCCCAGTTAGAATGGCAGGTGCCCCCCCAGTTATAGTGACAGGTGCCCCCCCAGTTAGAGTGACAGGTGCCCCCCCAGTTAGAGTGACAGGTTCCCCCCCAGTTAGAGTGACAGGTGCCCCCCCAGTTATAGTGACAGGTTCCCCCCAGTTAGAGTGACAGGTTCCCCCCAGTTAGAGTGACAGGTGCCCCCCCCAGTTAGAGTGACAGGTGCACTGCCCCCCCAGTTAGATAGTGACAGGTGCCCCCCAGTAAGTGACAGGTGCCCCCCCAGTAAGTGACAGGTGTTCCCCCAGTCAGCGTCCATTGCCTCGCTCCTGTGTCCCCGACTCCCCGCTGCCTCACAGCTCAGCTCAGACCTCACAGATCGCGGCGACAGGAGGCAAACAGAGCGCGCGCATAACACCCGCGCGGCAGAACATCACATGCGGAAGTGACTGATTTCACTTCCGCATGTGACGTACTCCGTGCGGGTGTTATGCGCGCGCTCTGTTTGCCTCCTGTCGCCGCGATCTGTGAGGTCTGAGCTGAGCTGTGTGGCAGCGGGGACACAGGAGAGGCCACACAAGAGGGAGCAGGCATGGCGCCCATAGCGCACGCCATGCCTGCATCTCGGGGAGAGGCGCGGGCCGCAACAGGAGGCCTGGCGGGCCGGTTGCGGCCCGCGGGCCGCCAGTTGGACAGGGCTGCTTTAAGCTATCAACAGAATCTAGCTAAGTGTAGGATTACAGCTCCAGCTGGTCCCGGCACACTTAAGGATCTGACTAAGGGTCTGAGTGCTCCCACTTATGTGATCGCAACGCCAGACAACCAGCAACTGAACAGCCGGCAGTATATATACACATACATATCTCCAGCACCTCCCTAAGCGCTGGACCAATGAGGAGTGGAGCCAGAGTCAGCTGACCAGCCTGGTCAGCTGACTCACTTCTGACTGACATAAAGTTCCTGCCTCCGTGCGCGCGCACGCGTCGTTCTACCTCCAGAGGGACTACGTGTCCCAGCCACACCAGCACCGCTCTGCGGTGCCTCCGCAAAGGGGCCATGCGCGCTAACCGCCGCGTCCAACGCGGCGGTTATTCCGCGCTCCGCCATGCCCTGCACGGGGACAGCCGCCTCAGACTGAGTGGAGGCGGCTGCCTCCCCGTGCTCTGCCGTACCGTGCGCGGAAAGAGCCGCCTGCCGCTGACTCATGGCGGCGGCTCTTCCGCGATTCTTGACAAGGGCCAATTTAGGGTGAAACCAATTAACTTATCAGTATGTTTTTGGGAAGTGGGAGGAAACCAGAGTGCATGGAGGAAACCCACGCAGACACAGGGAGAACATACAAACTCCTTGCAGATAGTACACTGCCTGGGATATGAACCAGGGGCACAGTCCTGCAAGTGTGCCAGTGTGCTAACCCACTACTCCACCGTGACCACACAGATAGCGATTGGTCGTGGGGCGGCTGCTGGTATCAATGGGCCTAGGATGATGAAATGTACAAATCCGGCCCTGTGCATCACATTTGCATGTAAGCTGCAATTATTTGCAACTTATCGACCATCTCTACCTCTATGTAACAAAAACAAGCAGCCATGTACCCTAAATAACAATTATTATCTATAGACTGTCTATCACTCTCTCTAGGTTCTGTCTCTATCTACAGCAGGTTCTATCTATCTATCTATCTATCTATCTATCATAGTATAAATATATGAACAATAGGGCTGCACGATTTTGGGTAAAAATTGAAATTGCGATTTTTCTGTCAGAAATTGTGATTTCGATTTTTTTTCACGATTTTTTCCAAAACAAGCTTTAGCTTGTCCTAGTGCTAGTGTACAGTGTCGTGCACAGCGGGTTTTGGGGGGGGATGGGGACTAGGGTGCAGCGGCATAGCTAGCATAGTAGCCCCAATATAGGGAGTTTAGTTGCCCCAGTATAGCTAGCATAGTGCCCCAGTATAACTAGTATAGTGTCTCAGTATAGATAGTATAGTGCCCGGCAGTATGGGTAGGTAGTGCCTCAGTATAGCTAGTATAGTGCCCAGTATGGGTAGGTAGTGCCACAGTATAGCTCGTAAAGTGCCCAGTACAGGTAGGTAGTGCCCCAGTATAGCTAGTATAGTGCCCAGTATGGGTAGGTAATGCCCCAGTATAGCTAGTATAGTGCCCAGTATGGGTAGGTAATGCCCCAGTATAGCTAGTATAGTGCCCAGTATGGGTAGGTAATGCCCCAGTATAGCTAGTATAGTGCCCAGTATGGGTAGGTAGTGCCCCAGTATAGTTAGTATAGTGACCCAGTATAGCTAGTATAGTGCCCACTATGGGTAGGTAGTGCGCCAGTATAGCTAGTAAAGTGCCCCAGTATAGCTAGTATAGTGCCCAGTATGAATGGGTAGTGCCCCAGTACAGCTAGTAAAGTGTGCAGTATAGGTAGGTAGGCCGTTGCGGCCATGCCCGCGCCTGGCCATGATCCGCTTACCTCAGTCGCTGCGCTGTGCCACAGAAGCAGTGCATATTTATGAGGTTAATGAGCCGGGCAGCGGGGGGAGGAGAGTTCAGTACAGAGCGGCACGCAGCTTCTCCAATCGCTGGATACCGATGGTATGACGGCAGCGGTAGGCGGAGCTGTACTAGAGCGTACAGCTCCGCCTACTGCCTCCGTCATTCCATTGCTATCCAGTGATTGGAGAAGCTGCGTGCCGCTCTGTACTGAACTCTCCTCCCCCCGCTGCCCGGCTCATTAACCTCATAAATATGCACTGCATCTGTAGCACGGCGCAGCGGCTGAGGTAGGCGGATCATGGGCAAGCACTAAAGACCGAAAACCGCCGGATCCAGACGATCCCAAAATCGTCTTCACAGGAACCGCGGTTTCGGTTTAAAACCGAGAAATCGTGCAGCCCTAATGAACAACATTCTGTATTACTGAAGTAAAAACGATTCTGTATGATTCCAGATCCGGAGCGTGTCTACCGTGTTTTTCTGAAATATTCTGGAGGGGACACAGTGACCCTCAACTGCCTGGAGAGATGTAATACCATAATTCCCAGAGACGGTATATTACAGGTCACATGGAGGAAACACAATCACTCTCACTTTCTGCTATTTAGTAACGATACACAATACGGGGTCTTCTCCAACTTCTCCGACTCCAGATTCTCCTTCCAGGATCCGCCCACCCTGCAGATAACAGACGCTCAGCAGAGTGACGCCGGGAGATACACCTGTGAGGTCACATCGGCACACACCTGTTCCTCCTGTCGCAACTCGTATCGATTATATGGTAAGTGAGCTGCTCTCTGTATCCAGCTGTGTTTATTCACTATTCCCACACATATAGAAATGTATGTTCAGCTGCCATATTGTAACCATAACAGCCTGCAGGTTGTTTCACCTTAAAGGGACCCTTTGCAGTGAAAAAAAAACAAAATCGGAACTTACCCGGGACTTTCTCCAGCCCACTGCCTACTGTCACTGCGGCCGGAGTGACAGTACTGTGCATGTGCGGTTTAGAGTTAGAAAACTGCGCATGTGCAGTACTGTATCGCCGGCCGCCGTGAATAATGCGAGGCTGCCACCGTGATGACGACTAGCCCGACACTCAGCCCGGGTGTCGCCGGTGATGGATTGTGCAGCGGGACCTGGAGAGGAGCCAGGAGGACGCCGGGGGACCTCCCGATCTACGGTGGGTTGGAGAAAGCCCCAGGTAAGTTCCGATTTTGTTCTTTTTCACTGCTCAGGGTCCCTTTAAAGGATAGATCCAAGCTACATTTAAAAAAATGAGATGTACTTACCCGGAACTTCTTCCAGCCCCTGGCAGCCGATATGTCCCTCACTGCAGCTCCACTTCCAGGCCAGCTGGTGTCCCAGAGTCCCCTTTGTTGCATATGCTGACTGGCATCTACTGCACCTGCATGACCACCGCTCGTGATTGCGCTCCTGTGGTTTGGAGTGTTCTGCACCTGTGCAGAACACTCCAGACCACGTGAGCATGAGCGCCCCACACGCAGGCGCAGAAGATGCTGACCTATCACTACTTATCCCATTTAAATTATGTATATAGTTTATGTTTTATCTATGCCACAAATTAGGCTTTTTGGGAGTGATACTTGTTTTCAATAATTACTTTATTTTCTATGCATTTTATAGGGAAATACAAGGAAAAAAATAAAAAAATACACCAATTCACCAATTCCATTTTCTATGGTTTTAAAATAATCAATGCTACTATAGATAAAACCCACACATTTTATTTGACCATTTGTCCCAGCTATCACATAGTTCCTAGTACAGTGTATGGCGACTATGTTATTTGGAAAAGAAGGTGTTTTTTTCTGTTTTGTGTCTTTTGTACCCTTGCAATAATTAAGTATTCATTTGCTAAAATAATAAGTAATATACTCTCATTACATACAGATTAAAAAAAGTTCAGACCCTAAGGTAACTATTTGCATCTTTTTTTTGCTGTCACTTTTTTTAAGCATGTGTTCATGTTTAGTAGCTTGAAGATCTCTGTCAGCCGCTGCTACACACAGCCACTCCCTGCCGTGCCACGGGAGGGACGGGGCTCTCAGCTATACTAAGTATAGCTGAGAGGTGCAGTGCGGCAGAAAGCAGTTGTGTGTGGTAACCGGCAGAGATCTACTCTGTATCTCTATACTCATTTCACCTAGGGAGGGGGCTGGCATCTGGGGGTCCCCTTCCTAAAGGGGATTCCCAGATGTTACCATGAAACCCCCTTAGGGCGTCGCCGACCCCACCTCCTCCTAGAGCACCGTAGGTGGAGAAGAGCCCCTTGTCCAAGGATTGAACAAGAGCTCCCGGGGGGAGGGGAAGGCTTGGCCGCTCCTCTCCTCCTCGGGCTGGTATAGCTCAGTATGCAAAGCCCCACATGGCTGGGGCTCTCCATTCTGGCTATCCCAGTCTGCATGGGGGACAAGGGGTTAAAGAGGCTCCAGAGAGGGGATCCCACATCATTTATTTATTTCCCACACTCTGAAAATATCTAAAATAAATAAATACATTTATATACATGTTTAGAGATGGCGGTTCGACCGCGAACGAATTCTCGCAAACTTCGGTGGTTCGCGTTCGGGGTAACCCGCAAACCTTTATGCGAGTTCAACCCGCCTCCTATACTACATCATTAGGGTCAACTTTGACCCTCGGGGCGTGGCTTGACGCGCAATGGAGATGGCTGCTTAAACCCAGAGCTCCCGCTAACCCTCCGCTCTAGCTAGCTTTTCTGCTATTCCCAGCCGACACACGATGAGTGTTCGCTCCACCAGAAAGCAACAAAGCTCTACACCCAATCTGGGGACCACTCCTGCTCTCCAGGGCAAAACCGCCCCAGAGATCTTTCGATCTCAAAAGAAGAACCAGGCTTCCAAGATGGCGCCGACAGGAGACGGGCCTACATCACAGCCTTCCTCCCCGGGATCCATCGCCAGCGTGAGTAACAAGAAAGCTGATCAATCGCGCAAATCTCCTACACTTGCTGATATGCATGCTATGGCAGATGATATAAAACGTACATTTCAAGATGCTATCGCTGCAGTGCGCACTGATATGGCGACCTATAACACGAGACTCAAGGTGGTGGAGGTGGAAGGGAAAAAGAGGGACGCACGCTTGGATAAACTACACCGGGCTACCGATCAGCATGATGTTCGACTGTCTGATCACGCGAGGCAGCTGGAGGATTTAGACAATCGGGGGAGACGCTGTAACATCCGTATCAAAGGCGTACCCGAAACAGTTGGGACGGACCAGATCCCACAGGCCTTGGAAGCCATATTTAACAACCTACTGCAACGTCAGGCAGACTCTCAGATCTCAGATCTCATTTGTGCGGGCACACAGAGCCCTTAAACCGCGTGGCAGTGATTTGGAAATCCCAAGAGATATCATATGTTGCCTAGAATCATTCCAACTAAAGGAAAATATTATGCGTGCCGCTCGGGCCCAGGATGAAATCCTATTTAATGATAAACCGGTGCAACTATTCCAAGATCTGTCGATTATTACCCTTAACAAACGCAGGATCCTAAAACCTCTGCTGAAAGCTCTTAAAGAGAAAGGAATATCCTACAGATGGCGCTTTCCATTCGCATTGACTGTGTTGCATAATGGCAAACTATTTGCCCTACGCTCCCCAGCAGATGTGCCTGACTTCTGTGAGGACTTAGGCCTGGGGAAAATCGACATCCCCAACTGGGAGACCACACCACTATACCCTAGACTGGAGGCCACTGCTTCTAAAGGTGCTCATCATTCGTCCAGGAGCCCTAACCGTACCAGACGTAGATCCACGAGCAGTAACGAGGAAGAGTTTAATAAGAGACCTACTCGTACCCAGCAAGATCATGAATCTTCAGAGGAAGACTGAGGGTGATGTATGCAGAACTCTGACTCTGTACCAGCTCGGTCTCAATATCATTAACATTCTCTGTAGTAGTGTAGCATAGATGTGTGATATTCCAGTATATTTCATAAGTTAGTTGTAAATGCCCAATGCTACCACATGTGAGACCAAACGAGATTTACACAACCTGAGATCTATCTCTGGGGAACTCTCAGACAGACTGTGAATCCTCGGTACAGATACTTATTATCAGTAAAATTCCACAGAATACTATGTGTTTTGAGGTAAACTTTGCTTTCTAGTCCACTCTAACAAGTTAGGAATATGATGATATGTTTTTCCTGTTATAAGTCTATTTGATGTTATGTTCAGAATGTTTTGGGATATTTTACTAATTTCACGGTCTTGTGGACAGGTAAACTACTATATGCTCTGATAGTAAACCATATCTTCCAGATGAGGGGGAGGGGGGGGGGAATGCAACTACAATACTTACCAAATAGTCGGTCTCACAACTTATCTAAAATCCCTGATCCACAATTTCTTATTTATCTGCTATACAGTCTTATATATATATATACACAGAGGCCACATATTCCTCATTATGTTCACTATCAGTTGTTTAAATACCAATAAAGTTATTAGATTTGGTTTGAACTCTAGCCGTGCATACTGACGCCTCCCTATAATATAAACAGAAATGGTAATCATCATAGAGACCGCCACCTACTACCCCTCCTTCACTCCTCTCTATTCCCCATACAGACTCCCACACTACCATATCTGGTTTCACCATTACTGATGATACCGTCCATCCATGAGATATATAATCCATGCAATATAGGATGTAGCTAAAATAACTCAACAGTTACTGAGCTGACACCTTGGTCAACTTTTGGCTGGGGAGACGCCCCAGAGACAGGCCACCTCAACACTCTACTCTGCATATTTCAGATTTTGGTGGAGTGGCCCTCGGGGAAATCACCCCTAGTTAATTCCCCAGATGCTTGAATACTCTGATCCACGTCTGGTTACCATTGAGCAAGCCAAATGTTGCTTTCTATAAGCATATTAAAACGTCGTGTATGCTGGTTTATTAATCAACTTAATCATAATAGCGGAGGGTGCGGTATTCCGCATACCCACTTTTTATCCAAACTACCCTACTTAACTGGTAATAACCTCTTAAGTTGTGTTCAATTAATATCAATATTGAGTGCCTTCTACACCCCTACACAGTGTATGTGTGACCTATATATACACTGAACTATTTTCCCACTGTTAAAGTAAGTGTTGATTTGTGAAATCACACTTACGTAGGGACTATTTTCTAGCTAATACGAAAAATTCCTTTTTTCTCTCCTTTTATTACTGTCTAGACTTCTCACATACATTACCACTGATTAAGTCCATGCAGTTTCGGACTACTATACTCTGGGTACTTCTTTCTCCTTTGTTTCTTATCTCTTCTATCCTCCACTCCTCTTTCTTTCCCTACCCACACTCTCTGTCTCCCCCCCCACAGTCTCATACAGTCTCACCTACACTATACCCATTAATTCCCAGAAAATTCGAGTATATAAACAAAATGGCGGAGGCCACATCCACTTCTCAGTCGCGGGTATTATGGAAATTTCTCTCACTTAATGTTAATGGCCTAAATATACCCCCCAAAAGAACAATGGTCTTTGACTTTCTCAGAAAAGAAAAAGCTCATTTTGCCTTCCTCCAGGAAACACACCTGAGAACCAATCACATACCTTCCAGGTTTGACAGCTGCTTCCCGACAGCTTACCATTCCACATCTCCCTCTTCTAAATCCAAGGGAGTATCAATTTTCATTCACAAAAATACCCCTTTCACAATGGAAGAGACGGAAAAGGATCCAGAGGGGAGGTACTTGTTTGTCAAGGGAAAAGTGAACAATCGAACCTTCACTCTAGCTACAATCTACGCTCCTAATAGACAACAACCTTCCTTTCTTGCTACAACGCTTGCCAAGCTATCTACTTTCTCCTCTGGCATCCTAATCCTGGGGGGAGATTTCAATGTGCCCCTTCACCCTCTGACTGATTGCTCCAATGGCTCTTCCATATTATCTTACAGAGCACTGAGGCATATTAGAACTAGCTTACAGAAGTTGACATTGATGGACCCTTGGCGAATATCTCACCCCAATGAGAAGGACTATACCTTCTTCTCCACACTACACCAAAAGTATTCTCGTATTGACTACTTTTTCATATCTCAAAGAGACTTGACACAAGTCCGTAATACTTCAATTGGAACTAAAACCATATCAGACCACTCTCCCATCTCTCTGACATTGAGCTTCCCTGAAAAAATAAGCAAATCATGGTGTTGGAGGTTAAACCCGCAACTCCTAGCTGACAAAGCTAGAGTAGCTAACCTAACAAGCACGATAGAGAACTATTTCCAGGATCACACCAACACAGAGACTTCATCCCTAACAATATGGGAGGCACAAAAGGCAGTTGTTAGGGGGCGCCTTATTCAGATGGGGGCTAAACTTAAACGTGAAAAAGAGGAAGAGATAGCCAAGCTATCAGAAGAGGTGAGCAACTTAGAGAAACTCCATAAATCTTCTCTTGCAGCACAAACCCTAGAAACTCTCACTGATCGCAGGGCCAGACTAAACAAATTATTATCTATTGATGCCAAACAGAAATTACTAGCAGGAAGAAAGATTTTCTATGAACTAGGCAACAAAAGTGGCAAATACCTGGCAAAAGCTTTACGCCAGAAAATGCAACAAACTCACATCCCCACAATTATCGATTCCCAACTAACCAAATTGGCCAAATCAGAGGATATAGTTGAAGAGTTTTGCAGATTTTATAAAACTCTATATAACCTGCAAGATACACCCCCAGAAAAAAGACCCCATCAAACGAGGCTTAACAGAATTAATGAATATCTGAACAAACACTCCATCCCCCTAAAAATTTCCCAAGAGGAATTTAAAGACCTTGAGGCCCCTATTACCACAGATGAATTCATGATAGCTGTTAAAAGTTTAAAATCTGGTAAAGCACCGGGACCGGATGGTTACAGTTCTCAATACTATAAAGCTTTTGCTAAACCATTGGCCCCAGCTTTTGCCTCTGCATTAACTCAATCTCTTCAACAACTATACCTTCCCCTCAATTTCTCGAGGCCCACATAACTGTGATTCCCAAGCCTGGGAGGGATACCAAATCTTGCTCTAATTATAGGCCCATATCTCTCCTTAACCTAGACGCCAAAATATTTGCAAAAATCTTAGCAAATCGAATAATCCCATACATTCCACACCACATTGGACCAGACCAATCTGGCTTTATTCCTGGAAGGGAAGCCAGGGACAATGTTATGAGGACAGTGGGGGTCATTGCTTTGACAAAAAAAAAATTAAAGACCAAAGCTTTCCTCTTATCAACTGATGTCGAAAAGGCGTTTGACAGGGTGGTTTGGGACTTTTCTCGTGCCACCCTGGCACGTCTAGGATTAGGCCCTAACCTATTAAATTGGATCAATCTACTCTACACAAATCCTTCAGCTAGAGTAAAGGCTAATGGCCTGCTTTCAGACAACTTTACCATCACAAATGGTACACGACAGGGGTGTCCTCTATCACCCCTGCTATACGTGCTCACTCTAGAACCCTTCCTCAACGCGGAAAGATCTGACCCCTCTATCAAAGGAATACAAACTCAAACTTCAAATCACATTGTCTCTGCCTTTGCGGATGATCTCTTATTCTATTTACAGGACCCAATAACATCTATCCCTAATTTAATGAAACGATTCGGAGAATTTGGTGCCCTCTCTAATCTCAAAATAAATTTTCATAAATCTAGAGCTCTAAATATTTCCCTAGACGTTAAAACAGTAGAACATTGTCAGTCCCTCTTCTCTTTTTCATGGTCAAAAGAATCCCTACACTATCTAGGGATAGATATTCTCCACAATCTAAACAACATATTCGAGAAAATAATCTTATTTCTCAGCATCAACATGGGTTTACTAAAGACAGGTCCTGTTTGACTAACATGCTCAGTTTTTATGAGGTAGTGAATGCTAATATGGATATTGGGAATGCTGTAGATGTGATATACTTGGACTTTGCAAAGGCCTTCGACACTGTTCCCCACAAAAGTCTGGTGCAAAAGTTGAGGATGCAAGGACTGGGGAAGAGTCTGTGTGCATGGATAGGGAACTGGCTAATGGACAGAAAACAAAGAGTTGTGGTCAATGGATCGTACTCAAAATGGGAGACTGTTAGCAGTGGGGTCCCACAGGGGTCTGTTCTGGGTCCAGTGCTCTTCAATTTATTTATTAATGACCTAGTAGATGCAGTAGTGAGCAATGTTGCTATTTTTGCAGATGATACAAAATTGTGCAGAATCATCAACTCTCAGGAAGATAGTGTCATATTGCAACAGGATCTGGATAGGATGGCTATATGGGCACATACATGGCAGATGAAATTCAATGTTGACAAATGTAAAGTCATGCATTTTGGACGTACTAATGGTCTAGCACCATACAAAATAAATGGGATACAGTTGGGGACATCAAACTTGGAGAAGGACTTAGGAGTACTCATTGACAACAAGTTAAATAATCGTACTCAATGCCAAGCAGCTGCAGCTAAAGCTAACAAAATTTTGGGATGCATTAAAAGGGAAATAAAAACTCGAGATGCTAGCATAATATTGCCCCTGTTTAACTCTCTAGTAAGGCCACATCTGGAATATGGAATTCAGTTCTGGGCACCACATTACAAAAAAGATATTGCAGTTTTAGAGCAGGTGCAGAGACGAGCAACAAAATTGATCCGTGGGATGGAAGGTCTCACTTATCAAGAAAGGTTAGATAAACTGGGTTTATTTAGTCTAGAGAAAAGACGCCTTAGAGGGGATCTAATTAACATGTATACAGTAAATACATCAGAGGGCAATATAATAGCTTGGCGGATGAGCTTTTTGTCCCTAGGCCTTCTCAAAGGACTAGAGGACATGATCTGCGCATGGAGGAAAAACGTTTTAGCCATTTATTTAGGAAAGGGTTCTTTACAGTTAGAGTGATTAAGATGTGGAATGCATTGCCACAGGAAGTCGTTATGGCAAACTCTATACCTGCATTTAAAGGGGGCTTAGATGCTTTCCTTGCGTTGAAAGACATCCATGGCTACAATTACTAGGTAATGCCTAATGATGTTGATCCAGGGATTTTATCTGATTGCCATCTGGAGTCGGGAAGGAATTTTTCCCTTCAGGGGCTAATTGGACCATGCCTTGTAAGGGTTTTTTCGCCTTCCTCTGGATCAACAGGGATATGTGAGGGAGCAGGCTGGAGTTGTACCTTGTACTGGTTGAACTCGATGGACGTATGTCTTTTTTCAACCAAAATAACTATGTAACTATGTAACTATGAGAATAACTTTATCCCACTAGGCAAAAAGCTTAAAACAGATCTTGCATCATGGGGCACACAGAAAAAGCTATCTTGGTTTGGCAGAATAGCTTCTGTCAAGATGACACTACTCCCAAGATTTCTATACGTAAGCCAATGTTTCCCAGTCTCCCTGCCCACATCTTACATCAAAGATCTCCAAGCTGCCATAAATAACTTTATCTGGGGGGATAAACCCCCCAGGATTAAACAATCAATCTTAGTCCTCCCCAAAGAATTAGGGGGTATGGGGTTACCAGATCTCCACTCATATCACCTTGCTTCCCAGCTAAGTCGTGCAGTAGAATGGTCAAACTTTTCAGCCCCAAAACAATGGGCTCAAGTTGAGGGAGAAAATGCTGACACCTCAACATCGAGGCCAGGATGGGCAGATTTCTCTGACGAGAAAAGGAAAAACTGGGGAAATCCTTTAATTGAAGCTACAATTAAAAGTATGCGTAAAGTTTTACCTCTAAAGGGTCTGGCTTCCTTCCCAGGAAAACTCACCCCTCTATGTAACAACCAATCCTTCTCTCCAGCGCAAGACATTCCTTACTTACAAAATTGGCCCAGGGAAGACTGCCCTAGAATCATAGATTTCATCAAGGATGGCAAAGTACAATCTATGGCTGAATTTAATGCACTGAGAGAAGATTCCCAACTATCACAATGGCAATACTTTCAAATTCGCCACTATATCCAATCGATCATTCATAAAATTAACAGATCTGCCGCCTTATCTCCATTTGAAAGACTGATACGTAGTGAGGGTCCTTATAGACACCTTATATCCCAGCTATATCAGCTACTCCTGTCAAATCCTCAACCTGATAAGTTTGGGTTTCAGAGAGATTGGGAGCGTGACCTAGGTATCCAGTTTGACTCTGACCATTGGCAAAAAATCCTATCCCTAAACCATAAGGGTTCCATAAATGTCAATATTCAAGAGCTTGGATACAAAATCATCTCCAGGTGGTATAAAACACCCAAACTTCTACATAGAATCTTTCCAACAGTAACCAACCTGTGTTGGAGATGCAATCAGTCAGAGGGTTCGCTTCTTCACATTTTCTGGTCCTGCCCAAGCATACAGAGATATTGGACTCAGATCCACAACCTAATTGAAAGCATAACTACAGAAAAATGTGATTTTACACCTGAATCACTCTTGCTCCATGATACCGCAGGCTCAACCAAATCCTACAAGAGATCCCTTACAATCCACATGATTAATGCAGCCAGAGCCCTTATACGGGTATTCTGGAAAAAAATAGAAGTACCAACGATTAAAAACTGGATTGGAAGGTTAGAATCTGTGGAATCTATGGAAAGAGTGATTGCCTGCGCAAAAGACAAACTAGACAACTATAACATTACATGGGCACTCTGGAACGAGTTCCTATGCTCTGAACAGTATCAGTGCAGTTTCTAGGCTAAAATGTACCCAGGGCGAGGGTGTAAAAATTCCTCCCCCCCCCCCCCCCCGAGCAAGGTATGGGTGCCCGCAGTATAGGTTAGTCAAGTCTAGTTGCACTTAGTATAGGTCCCCCCAGTATAGGTAGCCAAGAATAGGTACCCCAGTATAGGTAGCCAGGCATAGGTGAGCCAGTATAGTTGCCCCCGCTATAGGTTAGCCAGGTAGGTGCCTCCAGTATAGGTAGCCAGTATAGTTGCCCCCAGTATAGGTTAGATAGGCAGGCGCCCCCAATATAAGTTAGATAGGTAGGTGCTCCAGTACAGGTTAGCTAGGTGGGTGCCTCTAATATAAGTAGCCAGAATAGTTGCCCCCAGCATAAGTTAGATAGGTAGGTGCCCCCAGTATAGGTTATTTAGGTAGGTGCCTGCAATATAGGTAGCCAGTATAGTTGCCACCTGTATAGGCTAGCTAGGTAGGTGCCCCCAATACAGGTTAGATAAGTGCCCCCAGTATAGGTTAGATAGGTAGCTGCCCCCCCAGTATAGGTTAGATAGGTAGCTGCCCCCCCAGTATAGGTTAGATAGGTAGGTGCCCCTCAGTATAGGTTAGATAGGTAGGTGCCCCCCAGTATAGGTTAGATTAGGTAGCTGCCCCCCTCCCCCCCCGTATAGGTTAGATTAGGTAGCTGCCCCCCCAGTATAGGTTAGGTAGGTGCCCCCCAGTATAGGTTAGGTAGGTGCCCCCCAGTATAGGTTAGATAGGTAGCTGCCCCCCAGTATAGGTTAGATTCGGTAGCTGCCCCCCGGTGTAGGTTAGATAGGTAGCTGCCCCCCCCAGTGTAGGTTAGATTAGGTAGCTGCCCCCCAGTGTAGGTTAGATAGGTAGCTGCCCCCCGTGTAGGTTAGATTAGGTAGGTGCCCCCCAGTGTAGGTTAGATTAGGTAGGTGCCCCCCAGTATAGGTTAGATTAGGTAGGTGCCCCCCAGTATAGGTTAGATTAGGTAGGTGCCCCCCAGTATAGGTTAGATTAGGCAGCTGCCCCCCATCGTAGGTTAGATTAGGTAGGTGCCCCCAATAATGGAGGGGGGAGCCGCGGGGAGGGCAGCCCGACCTCTCCCTCCCTCTCCTCTCCCGGGCGCCCTCCGTGCTCCCCCCTCAGATGCAGAGCGCAGGAGCAGCCAGGCCAGGGAGGGAGCGCTGTATACAACCCACCTGCCTGGCTCCAAGCGCTGCTCTCTCGCCGCTGGTCTCCTCTCTCTGTATACATACTGATACACGCTGCATCCGGCTACAGGAAGCAGCGTGTATCAGTACGTATACAGAGAGAGAGGAGACAGACCAGCGGCGAGAGAGCAGCGCTTGGAGCCAGGCAGGTGGGTTGTATACAGCGCTCCCTCCCTGGCCTGGCTGCTCCTGCGCTCTGCATCTGAGGGGGGAGCACGGAGGGCGCCCGGGAGAGGAGAGGGAGGGAGAGGTCGGGCTGCCCTCCCCGCGGCTCCGGCTCCCCCCTCCACTATAGCGCCCCCCTCCCAACAGCGCCCCGGGCGGCGGCACGCTCCGCACGGGGCAAGAAACGGGCCTGAACAGTATACACTCCTCACGACCTAAAGGCAACCTGAAACAAATACTTCCTTCTACACAAGAACCTACACGTAAAATACATACACCTGCCCACCCCTGATACAAAACTATTCTAAAATTCAATCTCCATATCCTAATCCTATGTCTTAAAACTTCACTCTTTTTTCTTTTTCTATTTTTCATATACTCTCTGTCTACCCTCAGAACCTTTTCTCAGTACCCAGAGAAATTAGGTAACTGCAACATGTTCTAACTTACTTCACATCAGTGGTATGTGTCAAAACACACACTTCAACCATGTTCTGAAAGCCAACCATGTATATTTCCTGTTTTGTTTCTTTTTTTTTCTCAGGCTCTATAAAGGTAGAATATATCCGTGTATACATAATCAAACATGTGAAGTGTTAAATTTCCATATACTCTGGTTCAGTATTCTACCTGTATCGCTATAATCATTGGAAAAATTACCTGTTTTCTGCATTTTGACTCCATGTGCTAACGCATGTAGAGAATTGTTAAGTTGTTTACTTATTACATGTTTAATAAACATTAATAGTAAAAAAAAAAAAAAAACTTTGACCCTCTACATCACAGTCAACAGACACAGGGTAGCCAATCAGCCAACCCCTTATAAAAAGCAGGCAGCGTCAGCCATTTCACTCACTCATGTGGCTGTAGTAATTAGAGAAGGGAGAGGTGCTGCAGAGACATTAGGGAAAGCTTAGTTAGGCTAAAGTTGGGCTTGTTAGGTTGCTCCTTCTTGCTACTTATTGCTAAAAAGCACTCCTCATCCCCAACAGCTCTTTTGAGAGCTAATGTTGTTCTTGTGATCTATTATTTTGGGGTCCGTTAAAAATGGCGCCAGTTATCGTAGTTAAAAAACGGCGCCCCATAGAGAACCATTATCACTAGTTATTTTTCGTTTTTGACAGCTAAAAAATGGCGCCGGCTTTAAAAACGATATTTATCGTTTATATTTATATTTGTATTGCTCCCAAACGATATTTATCGTTTTAACCCCTGCTTTGCTGCCGTTTGGAAAATATCTGCCCGCCGGCTTTAATGTTTAATAGCAAAGCCCCCTTAAAAGCTAAAAACACCAAATTTGCAGGGAATGTTAAGAAGAAAATTGTGAACAAGAGGAAAAATTTTTTTTTTCAAAAAGACCTTATAGTTTTTGAGAAAATCGATGTTGAATATTCTTCTTCTGACCGTGGGAAAATTAAACGCCCGCCGACTTTAGCGGTTAATAGCAAAGCTCCTTTAAATGCCAGAAACACCAAATGTGTAGGGAATGTTAAGAAGGATAGTGAGAACACGAAGAAAAAAAATTGTTCAAAAAGATCTTATAGTTTTTGAGAAAATCGATTTTAAATCTTCAGAGGAAATGTATCTATTTAAATCGCGTACTGACATTTCCGTGGAAACTTTTTCTGCCGACTTTAGCAGTTAATAGCAAAGTCCCCTTAAATCCTAGCAACACCAAATTTGCAGGATATGTTAAAAAGATACTGGGAAACAATATTTTAAAAAAAAAATTGAAAAATTTTATTTATTTATTTTTTTAATTAAATTTTTTTGGGTTATGTTCAGAGTGTGGGAAATGTTTTGAAAAAAATGACGTGGGGTCCCCCCTCCCGAGCCTCTGTAACCCCTTGTCTCCCATGCAGGCTGGGATAGCCAGAATGCGGAGCCCCGGCCGACTGGGGCTTCGCACCCTGAGCTATACCAGCCCGCATGGTCCATGGTATGGGGGGGCTTCGGGGGGGGAGGGGCGGCCAAGCCTTCCCCTCCCCCCCGGAGCCCTTGTCCAATCCATGGACAAGGGGCTCTTCCCCACCTCCGGTGCCCCAGGAGGAGGTGGGGGCGACAACTCCCTGGGGGGGGGGGGTTCATGGTGGCATCTGGGAGTCCCCTTTAAGAAGGGGAACCCAGATGCCTGCCCCCCTCCCAGCCCAGGAGAAATGAGTATAGGGGTGCAGGAGTACCCCTTACCCATTTCCATAAAGGGTTAAATGAAATAAAAACACAACAACGAGAAAAGTCCTTTAATGTTCTAAATTATCCAGAAATACTTACCTGTACCTTTAAGAAAAAAATCCCACGTCAATTAGGTCCCACGACAGTATCCTCTATCTTGCGACCTTCAGTTACGTGTTGATTGAAGATCTCCGCCGCCCCGACGCCACACACGCCGCCCCCGCCGCACTCACTGCTCTTAGCTATACTTAGTATAGCTAAGAGCAAAAAGCATCTTTAAATTTTAGCTCCAATGGTCCCCATTGGTTCCTTAACAGACCAATGGGGATCAGGAGGATCCCCATTGGTCGATAAGGAACCAATGGGGAGCCTTGGAGCCAAAATTTAAAGATGCTTTTTGTTCTCAGCTATACTTAGTATAGCTGAGAGCTGCGTCTATGCATCTATATAGACGCATTAGCGCTAGCTGCCGCTGCCCTCCCAGCCTCTCCCTACCTGTCACCCTCACCCATGCTGGCACCCATGGGTGCATTGGGTGCCAGCATGGGTGACGGTGACAGGTGGGGGGAGGCAGGGAGGGCAGCGGCAGCTAGCGCTAATGCGTCTATATAGATGCATAGACGCAACTCTCAGCTATACTAAGTATAGCTGAGAACAAAAAGCATCTTTAAATTTTGGCTCCAAGGCTCCCCATTGGTTCCTTATCGACCAATGGGGATCCTCCTGATCCCCATTGGTCTGTTAAGGAACCAATGGGGACCATTGGAGCTAAAATTTAAAGATGCTTTTTGCTCTTAGCTATACTAAGTATAGCTAAGAGCAGTGAGTGCGGCGGGGGCGGCGTGTGTGGCGTCGGGGCGGCGGAGATCTTCAATCAACATGTAACTGAAGGTCGCAAGATAGAGGATACTGTCGTGGGACCTAATTGACGTGGGATTTTTTTCTTAAAGGTACAGGTAAGTATTTCTGGATAATTTAGAACATTAAAGGACTTTTCTCGTTGTTGTGTTTTTATTTCATTTAACCCTTTATGGAAATGGGTAAGGGGTACTCCTGCACCCCTATACTCATTTCTCCTGGGAGGGGGGCAGGCATCTGGGTTCCCCTTCTTAAAGGGGACTCCCAGATGCCACCATGAACCCCCCCCCAGGGAGTCGTCGCCCCACCTCCTCCTGGGGCACCGGAGGTGGGGAAGAGCCCCTTGTCCATGGATTGGACAAGGGCTCCGGGGGGGAGGGGAAGGCTTGGCCGCCCCTCCCCCCCGAAGCCCCCCCCATACCATGGACCATGCGGGCTGGCATAGCTCAGGGTGCGAAGCCCCAGTCGGCCGGGGCTCCGCATTCTAGCTATCCCAGCCTGCATGGGAGACAAGGGGTTACAGAGGCTCGGGAGGGGGGACCCCACGTCATTTTTTTCAAAACATTTCCCACACTCTGAACATAACTCAAAAAATTTAATTTAAAAAAATAAATAAATAAAATGTTTCAATTTTTTTTTAAAAATATTGTTTCCCAGTATCTTTTTAACATATCCTGCAAATTTGGTGTTGCTAGGATTTAAGGGGACTTTGCTATTAACTGCTAAAGTCGGCAGAAAAAGTTTCCACGGAAATGTCAGTACGCGATTTAAATAGATACATTTCCTCTGAAGATTTAAAATCGATTTTCTCGAAAACTATAAGGTCTTTTTGAACAATTTCTTTTTCTTCGTGTTCCCACTATTCTTCTTAACATTCCCTACACATTTGGTGTTTCTGGCATTTAAAGGGGCTTTGCTATTAACCGCTAAAGTCGGCGGGCGTTTAATTTTCCCACGGTCAGAAGAAGAATATTCAAAATCGATTTTCTCAAAAACTATAAGGTCTTTTTGAAAAAATTTTTTTCCTCTTGTTCACAATTTTCTTCTTAACATTCCCTGCAAATTTGGTGTTTTTAGCTTTTAAGGGGGCTTTGCTATTAAACATTAAAGCCGGCGGGCAGATATTTTCCAAACGGCAGCAAAGCAGGGGTTAAAACGATAAATATCGTTCAGGCAGGACAAAAAAAAAAAAAAAGTTTTAAAACGATAAATTTCGTTCAAAAGATCTGCACTATTTTAACCTTTAAAACGATAAATATCGTTTTAAACATATATCGGGCAGAAGGGGGCGCCATTTTTTGGCCGGCGCCATTTTTAACTAGACGCATTATTTTTGTGTGTGTGTCCCACAGACACTTGTGTTGCATATACAGCCCTGTCAGTCAGTCTCAGCTGCTGGACCTTGGCCCCTTGGTAATTCCTACTGTGCCACTGCCAGGCCCAGCACATTCAGTGACTACCTGTGCGTGTGACAGCTGCACATTTGTAATACCCACCACTGCATACCTACCTGTTGTTCAGTGCACCTACCTACCTACGTGAGCACACGCAGTGTGATATTTAATACCACCAGTCACTGTACCTGTTCACAGTACCTCTGTGTGTGTGTGACAGCTGCACATTTGTAATACCCATCACTGCATATACCTACCTGTTGTTCAGTGCACCCACCTACCTACGTGAGTGCATGCAGTGTGATATTTAAAGAAAACCTGAACTGAAAATTAAAAGTCAAAATAAGCATACACAAGTCATACTTACCTTCCATGTAGTCTACGCCTCAGTGTCTTTCTCCTGTCCCGCGTCCTGTTTGTTCACTGTGATCAAGGGAATTTTCCGTCCTCCATTTTGAAAATGGCCATTACCCATAACAGCTTTTTGGTCAGCACACAGTTAAACTGTAACATCGCTCACTTGAGCCATAGGGAAACATGGACATTACCTGGTACATCAGTTTTCCTCTCAGCTATAACTGACAGCAACTGATATTTTACTGACAGCAACTGATATATTTCAGATCTGACAAAATATTGTCAGAACTGGAAGGGATTATTGTCAGAAGAAAATGGTGAGCTTCTGAGAGGAACTGATGGCAAGGTAACTATGTAATGTTCATTTGAAGTTACCTCATGTGTTTATTTTAAATATTTTTACTCAGTACAGGTTCTCTTTAATACCACCAGTCACTGTACCTGTTCACGGTACCTGTGTGTGTGTGTGTGACAGCTGCACATTTTTAATACCCATCACTGCATACCTACCTGTTGTTCAGTGCACCCACCTACCTACGTGAGCGCAGTCACTGTACCTGTTCACGGTACCTGTGTGTGTGTGTCTGACAGCTGCACATTTGTAATACCCATCACTGCATATACCTACCTATTGTTCAGTGCACCCATCTACCTATGTGAGCGCACGCAGTGTGATATTTAATAACACCAGTTCACGGTACCTGTGTGTGTGTGACAGCTGCACATTTGTAATACCCATCACTGCATATACCTACCCCCATCACTGCATATACCTACCTGTTGTTCAGTGCACCCACCTACTTACGTGAGCGCACGCAGTGTGATATTTAATACCACCAATCACTGTACCTGTTCATGGTACCTGTTGTGTGTGTGTGTGTGTGACAGCTGCACATTTGTAATACTAGTCATCGCATAATTGTTCACAGTACCTACGTGAGCGCTCGCTGTTTAATATACCAGTCACTGCATATCTGTTAACTGCACCTGTGTGACAGCTGCACATTCTATTGTAATACCAATCACTGCATACCTTTCACTGCGCCTGTGTGACTGCACATTGTATTAGTCAAGTCAGTGCATACCTTTCACTTCATCCCCCCCCGATATGAACAAAAAAGGCAGAGGCAGGCCACCCGGCAGGTCTGTTCGAGGTCGTGCTGACGTGATTTTGTGTGGTCCTGGACCAAAGTATAGTGCTCAGAAGAAGGCACGTCCCATCAACTCCCAAGATTGTCAGGACGTAGTTGACTATTTAACACAGAGCACCTCATCTTCCACAGCCACCAGCGCTACTACTAGCACCACATCCGTTCCATTTGTCACTTCGCAGGAGTTATTTGGTGGGGAATTAACTGATTCGCAGCCACTATTGTTACAATAAGAGTAAGGCGCTAAGCAAGTTACAACACCTCATATGTCTGAGTTAGGCGTCACTATGGACGTAAGGTGTGAGGAGGAGGATGATGAAGTACCTGCTGTTGGTGCAGTTTTGGAGGTGTCTGTTACAAGAAAAGCTGTGGAGGATGATTATGACAATGATTATGATTATGATACTGGCATGGATGTCACGTGGGATCCTACTAGACATTATGACCAGGGAGACAGTTCAGAGGGGGAGTCAGACAGGAGTAGGAGGAGACGAGTTGCTGAAAGAAGCAGAGGGAGCTCGTCATCAGAAACAGCTGGTGGCAGTGTCCGGCGGCATGTATCGCCACCTATGGACAGCCAGCCAACATGCCCTTCAACGTCAGCTGCTGACGCCACCATAGTGCCAACACCCCAGGAGGGCTCAGCTGTGTGGAAATTTTTTCGTGTTTCTGCCTCAGATCAGAGCAATGCCATCTGTTCTCTCTGCCGCCAAAAATTGAGCTGTGGAAAGGCCAACACCCGCATAGGGACAACTGCCTTACGAAGGCACATGGAGAAAAGGCACAAACTGCAATGGCAAGACCACCTGAGGAAGAGCAGCACACAAAAGCAAAGCCACCCTCCTTCTCCTCTTCCTCCTTCAGGTGCATCATCTTCAGCTTCTTTCTCCCTTGCACCTTCACAATCACAGCCACCCTCCTCCATTCCACCTCTCACCTTGAGCGGTTCATGTTCCTCTGCCCACAGCAGCAGCCAGGTGTCCGTGGGGGAAATCTTTGAGTGGAAGAAGCCAATGTCTGCCAGTCACCCCCTTGCCCGGTGTCTGACAGCTGGCTTGACGGAACTGTTAGCACGCCAGCTGTTACCATACCAGCTGGTGGACTCTGAGGCCTTCTGTAAATTTCTGGCCATTGGGACACCGCAGTGGAAGATACCAGGCTGCAATTATTTCTCTAAAAAGGCGATACCCAAACTGTACCATGAAGTTGAGAGGCAAGTGGTGTCATCTCTGGCACACAGCGTTGGGTCAAGGGTCCATCTGACCACGGATGCCTGGTCTGCCAAGCACGGTTAGGGCAGGTACATTACTTACACAGCCCATTGGGTCAACCTGGTGACCGCTGGCAAGCAGGGAGTATGTGGCTGTGCAGCGGACCAACTTGTGATACCTCCACGGCTTGCAGGCAGGCCTCCTGCCACCTCCTCTCTTTCTCCTCCTACTCCTCCTGCTACATCCTCTTCACTGTCGTCGTCCTCCTCCTCCTTGGCTGAGTGGCTGTACAACTCTACTGGTGCTGCGATCTCCTCTCCAGCTACACACCCCCAGCTCCCCAGGGCCTATGCTGCATGCCAGGTACAACGGTGTCACGCCATCTTAGACATGTCTTGCTTCAAAGCGGAGAGTCACACTGGAGCAGCTCTCCTGGCTGCTCTTAACAAACAGGTGGATCAGTGGCTGACCCCGCACCAACTGGAGATTGGCAACGTGGTGTGTGACAATCGCAGCAATCTCATTTCGGCTTTGAATTTGGGAAAGTTGACACGTGCCCTGCATGGCACATGTGCTCAATCTAATAATTCAGAGATGTGTGTGTAAGTACCCAGGCTTACAGGACGTCCTGAAGCAGTTCAGGGAGTTGTGTGGGCATTTCAGCCGGTCTTATACGGCCATGGCACGCTTGGCCGATATTCAGTGGAGAAAGAACTTGCCGGTGAGATGCTTGATTTGCGATAGCCCGAATCGCTGGAATTCAACCTTCCTTATGTTTAGCCGCCTGCTACAACAGAAGAAAGCCGTCAACCAGTATCTCTACAACTACAGTAGAAGGACCCACTGTGGGGAGATAGGGATGTTCTGGCCGAAGTACTGGACACTCATGCAAAACGCCTGCAGGCTCATGCGGCCATTTGAGGAGGTGACCAACCTGGTGAGCCGCAGTGAAGGCGCCATCAGCGACTTGATCCCATATGCTTTCTTCCTGGAGCGTGCCATGCGTAGAGTGGTGGATCAAGCTGTGGAGGAGCGTGAACAGGAACAGTTACAGGAACTGGAGGAAGAGTTGTGGGATCAATTCTCCGAACCAGATGTTTCCTCAACACCTGCACACAGGAGGGGGGTGGGGAGGAGGAAGAGTCATGTGAGGAAGAGGAGTCAGATGATGAGGAAGGTGGTTTTTTGAAGGAGGAGGCGGTAGAACAACCGCAGCAGGCGTCGCAGGGGGCTTGTGCTGCTCAACTTTCCCGTGGTATTGTTCGTGGCTGGGGGGAGGAGGAGAACTTACCTGATGTCACTGAGGAAGAGCAAGAGGAGATGGATAGTACGTCTGCATCCAAATTTGTGCAGATGGCGTCTTTCATGCTGTCCAGCCTGTTCAGGGATCCCCATATAAAAAAACTCAAGGGGAATGAGCTGTACTGGGTGGCCACGCTACTAGACCCTCGGTATAAGCACAAAGTGGCGGAGATGTTTCCAAATCACCAGAAGGCAGAAAGGATGCAGCACTTGCAGAACAAGCTGGCAACTATGCTTTACAATGCGTTTAAGGGTGATGTCACAGCACAACGCAATAAAGGTACCACTGCCAGTAATCCTTCTCCCATGTCCACGCAGGCAAGGACAGGACGCTCCAGCGATCTCATGGTGATGTCGGACATGCGGACATTCTTTAGTCCAATGCCTCGCCTTAGCCCTTCCAGATCCACCCTCCACCAAAGCCTGGACCAGCAGGTAGCCGACTACCTGGCCTTAACTGCGGATGTAGACACTCTGAGCAGCGATGAACCCCTGGACTACTGGCTGCGCAGGCTTGACCTGTGGCCAGAGCTGTCCCAATTTACCATCCAACTTCTGTCTTGCCCTGCCTCAAGCGTCCTGTCAGAAAGGACCTTCAGCGCAGCTGGAGGCATTGTCACTGAGAAGAGAAGTCGCCTAGGTCACAAAAGTGTTCAGTACCTCACCTTTATCAAAATGAATGAGGCATGGATCCTGGAGGGCTACTGCCCACCCGAAGACTAAGTCAGTCCCCACACACAGCATCTCTGCCTGCATGCCGTGTGACTGCCTTCTCCGCCACCACCAACAGGGTCCAGGACTCCAGGCAGATTCCTGAATTTTTAAGGCCGCTGCTAGCAGCGGCCGCTATAGTAATTTTTTCTGGTGTGTGTACATGCCTGGCTAATTTTTCTGGCTGCACTGCAGCTGCAACAACAAAACTAAAGGCATGTACATGTGTCAATTCCCCTTCATGATCGTTACCTTGCTGCGGTGAAGGGGCTTGCGTATCACAATGAAGCAATGACCGCCGGCTATATGAAAGTGTTTGGGGGCACACCTGACCCAAGATAATAAGGTTGTTGCTTCATTGTGGACAGACCAAATTTGATCAGCTGGACAGTCACTGTTGGTCCATCATTGAGCTACCACAGCCTGGCGACCATATGGGCTTGCGGTCTCGCCATGGTGCGCACCAGTCCAGCACGGCCATTACTACACAAACAGCTGTTTGCGGTGCGTTACACGGCGAGTTTGGTGTGTCAGTGTGAAGCAGTACACTAATTACACTACCTGATTGATGTATACACATGCAAGATGTTTTAAAGCACTTTTTGCCTGCAATTTAGCATTGCAATGTGATTTCTCCCTTAAAACGCTGCTGTGCGTCAAATCCAGATTTTTCCCCGGGACTTTTGGCGTGTATCCCACTCCACCATGAAAAAACTCAGGTGTTAGACCCCTTGAAACATCTTTTCCATCACTTTGGTGGCCAGCATAAGTGTTTCTAGTTTTCAAAGTTCGCATCCCCATTGAAGTCTCTTGTGGTTCGAAAAGTTTGCGCGAACCGAACTTTTTGCGGTGGTTCGCTTTAGAGGTTCACAAACTGAGAATCGGAGGTGCAAGCCATCTCTATACATGTTAATACATTATCTGTCATCTTTTGGTGATTACAGGGAAGAATATATGCAAGCAGTGTACTGGCGAGTTGATCAGAGGGGGTCTGGGGGGCTATTTGAGGGTGAGGCGGGTGATTGGGTGCCCGCAAGGGGCAGATTAGGGTCTGATCTGATGGGTAGCAGTGACAGGTGGTGACAGGGTGTTTGATGGGTGTTTGATGGGTGATTGATGGGTGATCACTGGGTGATTAGAGGGGAGAGCAGATGTAAACAATGCACTTTCGGAGGTGATCTGAGGGTGGGTCTGCGGGCAATCTGAGGGTGTGGGCGGGTGATCAGGTGCCCACAAGGGGCAGGTTAGGATCTGAGCTGATGGGTGGCAGTGACAGGGGGTGATTGATTTGTGAATGACAGGTGATTACAGGGGAGAATAGATGTATACAGTACACAGGGGGGAGGGGGTATCTGGAGGGGGGGGGGTCTGCAGAGGATCTCAGGGGGTGGGGGGGGGGGGTGATCAGGAGGCCCCAGGGGGCAGTTTAGGACCTAATCTAAAAAATAGTGTTGACAGATAGTGACAGGGAGTGATTGATGGGTGATTAGGGGTTGATTGGGTGCAAACAGGGGTCTGGGGGGGGTGGGCAGGGGGGGTCTGAGGGGTGCTGTGGGCGATCAGGGGGCAGGGGGGGGCAGATCAGTGTGTTTGGGTGCAGACAGGGAGGACTGCAGCCTGCCCTGGTGGTCCCTCGATCACTGGGACCACCAGGGCAGGAGGCAGCCTGTATAATACGCTTTGTATACATTACAACAGGGGTGCTTCTAGCCTTTTTGTCACTCCAGGCAAGAAAACCTGTGCCCCCCCATTAAACTTAGCCCACCGCCCTCAGACTCGCCTCATCCTCAGCCTGCTTCTTCACACTCAGCTCATGCTCAGCCTGTCACTCTCACACACAGATCATGCTCAGCCTGTCACTCTCACACTCAGCTCTTGCTCAGCTTGTCACCCTCACCCTCATACTCAGCCTGTCACTCTCACACTCAGCTCATGTTTAGCCGGTCACTCTCACACTCAGATCATGCTCAGCCCATCACCCTCACACTCAGCCCGTCACATTCAGCTCATGTTTAGCTGGTTGCTCTCACACTCAGATCATGCTCAGCCTGTCATTCTCACACACAGAATATGCTCAGTCTGTCACTCTCACAATCAGCCCATCACTTTCACACACAGATCATGCTCAGCTCGTCACTTTCACACACAGATCATGATCAGCCCGTCACCCTCACACTCAGCTCTTGCTCAGCTTGTCACACTCACCCTTATACTCTGCCTGTCACTCTCACACTCAGCTCATGTTTAGCCAGTCACTCTCACACTCAGCCCATCACATTCAGCTCATGTTTAGCCGGTCACTCTCACACTCAGCCCATCACATTCAGCTCATGTATGTTTAGCTGGTCACTCTCACATTTAGATCATGTTCAGCCTGTCACTCTCACATACAGATCATGCTCAGCCTGTCACTCTCACACTCAGCCCCAGAGCCGGGACAAGGTCCGTCAGCACCCAAGGCTGAGACACCAAAGTGCACCCCTCCATCCCTCCTGCCCCAGCCATCACACACTGATTGCTATTAGACTAATAGGTGCCCCAGGGCCCCCAACCTCCCCAACACCTTAATCTCTAGTTATCTGGCTTGTAGTCACTGTCATGTATCCCCTTTTTTTTATTTCTTTCTGCTTCAAACACAATTGGGAATGATAGCTGAGTGATTTGTGCTCCCCCTCCTACACTGCGCCCTGAGGCTGGAGCCTCTCCAGCCTCTGCCTCGGCCCGGCCCTGCTCAGCCCGTCACATTCAGCTCATGTTTAGCCAGTCACTCTCACACTCAGATCATGCTCAGCCTGTCACTCTCACACACAGATCATGCTCAGCCTGTCACTCTCACAATCAGCCCGTCACTCTCACACTCAGATCATGCTCAGCCTGTCACTCTCACACTCAGATCATGCTCAGCCTGTCACTCTCACACTCAGATCATGCTCAGCCAGTCACTCTCACACTCAGATCATGCTCAGCCTCTCACCCCCACATGCAGTCTGTCACTCTCACCCAATCACCCTCACTGCATGACAATCATGCTCAGCCTGTTACCCTCACACTCAGATCATGCTGAGCCTGTCACCCTCACACTCAGATCATGCTGAGCCTGTCACCCTCACACTCAGACTGTCACCCTCACATGCAGTCTGTCACTCTCACCCGATCACCCTCACCGCATGACAATCACTCTCAGCCTGTCATCCTATCGCATTCACTCTCAGCCTGTCACACTCACCCTTAGCCACCCCCATTCCAGGACAAGACCTGCAGTGGTCTTCCGGTTTTGTCCCACATATACTTACAAAAGTATGAAAATGAAACAAACCCAGCACTCTCCCCCATCTTCCAACACCAGCACTGACCAACACACACTGGATCAACACCCACCAGACCTACTGCGAGGAGGAGTCCAAACCGGAGAGAGTGGAGCTACACCGTATGAATTCCCTGTGACTGAGGGTGGAGCTAGCATCCTCACTGTTATTGGGGCTGAACTACACAGACACAGTCCACTGACTGACAGAGGCAGAAGCTACAATGCACACCCATACTGGGGGTTAGGTGCTCTACCACTGATTGACAGCAACTGAGATGTAGTGCATTCCATTGTTGGGGAGGAGCCACACCTCTGACTGACAGTAGCAGAGACAGCCCACAAGTGTCAAGGGAGGAGCTAACGTTGCACAGTAGTGCTGTATGTAGTCACAAAACTTACAACAGAAGAAAAATCTGAGCACCAATCTTCAGTTCTGCTTTTTATTAATCATAAGAGTCTGCATTTATAAACTGTAGTCTGTAGGAAAATGTCACATGATGCAGGTGGGTGGGTGTGGCTAGAGAGACACTCCTGAAGGTGTGTGCCTGGATTCTCTCTTCTATTGTGAATCTGGGATTCATGAGAGTTCAGCCTGCCTGCACAGTCTGGACATTACAGTGTGTGACTGATAACATCTTTGTTTGCTTTCACCCTGGCTGATTATCTGAGTGCCGAATCTCTACTCCACTTGTGAATGTCAGAAGTTACAGCCAGAACTTAAGGTAGCCATACACTGGTCGATTTGCCATTAGATCGACCAGCTGACAGATCCCTATCTGATCGAATCTGATCAGAGAGGGATCGTATGGCTGCCTTTACTGCAAACAGATTGTGAATCGATTTCAGCCTGAAACCGATCACAATCTGTGGAGCCGCCGCTGCCGCCTGTCTCCACCCCCCCCCCCCCCCCCCCTGCATACATTACCTGAAGCTGGCTCCGGGTCCTCTTCTCCGCGCTGCACCCCGCACCGCATCCCAGCGTACACTGTGTCACTCCGTGACCAGGAAGTTCAAATAGAGCGCCCTCTATTTGAACTTCCTGGTCACTGGAGTGACACAGGAAGTTAATGTACGCTGGGATGGAAGCAAGAGCGGTGCAGCGCGGAGAAGATGCGGAGAAGACGCGGAGAAGATGCCCGGGAGCCAGCGTCAGGTAATGTATAACTGTATCGGATCGGCCGCCGCTAGCGACGCGCTCCCTACCCGCGGGCGATCAACGGAAGTAACCCGCATGGCGCGATCGACGGACCGATCCGATTTCGGGAGGAAATCGGATCGGCGGGTGCGTTTAGCGCGAACGATTGGCAGCAGATTCGATCCCAGTGATCGAATCTGCTGTCGAATCGGCAGCAAATCGGGCCAGTGTATGGCCAGCTTAACAGTGCCTCTGACTGCTGCCTCACACAGTTCTCTTCACTCGTCACACTGATTGCTTGTTTGTGATAGAGATGCGAAGTTCGGATCTTTTCAATGATCTGGATGATTCGAATCGGATCATTGAAAAGATCCGGATCTTTGATCCGAATCTCGGATCATTTTACTACGGAAGCATTCGGGGGGGAAGCAGTAGATTTGGGCGCATGAGACAAGTGGACAAAAAGGGCGCCCCATTCACTTCCATTATAAATATCGTTTAATGGGCGCTGAACAGGGAAAAAACGGCGCCAGAGATTTTTAAGGATTTATAACGGCGCCCGGAGATTTTTAAGGATTTATAACTATGTTTGTGATGATTTAAGTTTACAAAATGAGCCCGTGACGAATAACGTTTATGAAGATACTAAATCACTATTTCTAAAACATTTCTAAAACATTATTATCCACCCAAAAAAATAATTTACATTTTTTTCTTTACATTTTTTATTTATTAATGTGTGTAAAACATTATTATCCATAGGGGGTTTTAGGTTTAGGCACCAACAGGGGGGTCTTAGGTTTAGGCACCAACTGGGGGGTCTTAGGTTTAGGCACCAACAGGGGGGTCTTATGTTTAGGCACCAACTGGGGGGTCTTAGGTTTAGGCACCAACTGGGGGGTCTTAGGTTTAGGCACCAACTGGGGGGTCTTAGGTTTAGGCACCAACTGGGGGGTCTTAGGTTTAGGCACCAACTGGGGGGTCTTAGGTTTAGGCACCAACAGGGGGTCTAGGGGTTAGGGATAGGTACAGGGAGGGTTTTTAATAAACGTAAATATAAGTTTCACTTCAAAAATAGGGAAGATTAACGTTTTAAGAATTGCCGATCTCATACACATTATTTAGTGATTTATAAATTCTTAAAACACTATTTATAAACGAAATTCTACACAATATTTCTATAAACGATATTTTCCATTTATCGTTTATACCACGCACCCTTTTTTCCCGACGCCCTTTTCGTACGTACGCCAGAGAAGGGGAGAAGATGGACAGAGGGCAGGGAGTGGACAGAGAAGGGAGGAGGGACGAGCAGAGAGCAGACATGTTTGTTTGCACACAATACCCACATGCTGCAATCATATGCTTTACATATACAGTGGTGTGAAAAACTATTTGCCCCCTTCCTGATTTCTTATTCTTTTGCATGTTGGTCACATTTAAATGTTTCTGCTCATCAAAAACCGTTAACTATTAGTCAAAGATAACATAATTGAACACAAAATGCAGTTTTAAATGATGGTTTTTATTATTTAGTGAGAAAAAAAACTCAAAACCTACATGGCCCTGTGTGAAAAAGAAATTGCCCCCTGAACCTAATAACTGGTTGGGCCACCCTTAGCAGCAATAACTGCAATCAAGCGTTTGCAATAACTTGCAACGAGTCTTTTACAGCGCTCTGGAGGAATTTTGGCCCACTCATCTTTGCAGAATTGTTGTAATTCAGCTTTATTTGAGGGTTTTCTAGCATGAACCGCCTTTTTAAGGTCATGCCACAACATCTCAATAGGATTCAGGTCAGGACTTTGACTAGGGCACTCCAAAGTCTTCATTTTGTTTTTCTTCAGCCATTCAGAGGTGGATTTGCTGGTGTGTTTTGGGTCATTGTCCTGCTGCAGCACCCAAGATCGCTTCAGCTTGAGTTGATGAACAGATGGCCGGACATTCTCCTTCAGGATTTTTTGGTAGACTGTAGAATTCATGGTTCCATCTATCACAACAAGCCTTCCAGGTCCTAAAGCAGCAAAACAACCGCAGACCATCACACTACCACCACCATATTTTACTGTTGGTATGATGTTCTTTTGCTGAAATGCTGTGTTACTTCTACGCCAGATGTAAAGGGACACGCACCTTCCAAAATGTTCAACTTTTGTCTCGTCGGTCCATAAGGTATTTTCCCAAAAGTCTTGGCAATCATTGAGATGTTTTTTAGCAAAATTGAGACTAGCCTTAATGTTCTTTTTGCTTAAAAGTTGTTTGCGCCTTGGATATCTGCCATGCAGGCCGTTTTTGCCCAGTCTCTTTCTTATGGTGGAGT
Source organism: Hyperolius riggenbachi (assembly GCF_040937935.1). NCBI lineage: Eukaryota > Metazoa > Chordata > Amphibia > Anura > Hyperoliidae > Hyperolius > Hyperolius riggenbachi. Next base: position 557,831,250 of record NC_090647.1, read on the forward strand.
TGTGAACACTGACCTTAATTGAGGCAAGTGAGGCCTGCAGTTCTTTAGATGTTGTCCTGGGGTCTTTTGTGGCCTCTGTGATGAGTTTTCTCTGTGCTCTTGGGGTAATTTTGGTCGGCCGGCCACTCCTGGGAAGGTTCATCACTGTTCCATGTTTTTGCCATTTGTGGATAATGGCTCTCACTATCGTTCGCTGGAGTCCCAAAGCTTTAGAAATGGTTTTCTAACCTTTACCAGACTGATAGATCCCAATAACAGTACTTTTGTTCTCATTTGTTCCTGAATTTCTTTGGATCTTGGCATGATGTCTAGCTTTTGAGGTGCTTTTGGTCTACTTCTCTGTGTCAGATAGCTCCTATTTAAGTGATTTCTTGATTGAAACCGGTGTGGTAGTAATCAGGCCTGGGGGTGACTACAGAAATTGAACTTAGGTATGATAAACCACAGTTAAGTTATTTTTTAACAAGGGGGGCAATCACTTTTTCACACAGGGCCATGTAGATTTGGAGTTTTTTTTTCTCACTAAATAATAAAAACAATCATTTAAAACTGCATTTTGTGTTCAATTATGTTATCTTTGACTAATAGTTAACGGTTATTGATGAGCAGAAACATTTAAGTGTGGCAAACATGCAAAAGAATAAGAAATCAGGAAGGGGGCAAATAGTTTTTCACACCACTGTATTTCACCTATATGTTCATCTGTATACTTTGAATGCAAACGTCGCACAGTGAAAGAAAGCATTCCCCAAAGCATTCCCAGAAGATAAGTGCAGCTGTTTAGAGCGAGTGCAGGAGGATCATATTGCCCTGCAATCACAGTGCCTGCAAAGTTACTGAGCTGTGCTGAGCCAAAAGCTTCCAATTTGTTCACTGTGCACAACTACGGAACAGACAGCCTATAATGAGCAGCACATTATAGCCAGTATGTGTGCTCTACACATATCTGGCAGTGGCACCCATGTCCCCTCTCTCTCATCTACCTGTCCCTGGCTCCCCTCCAACAGAGCAATCCATCTCTGCTCTGCTTCCAGGACCCAGCTGCCCGCTGAGAGGGGGCGTGTCACTCCTGGCCCCACCCCTTTTGCGATCCGAATCACTCATTTTGATGATTCGGATGATTCGACTCACAAAAGAGATTCGGATCAAAGATCCGAATCGTTCATGATCCAGACAACACTAGTTTGTGAGTGACTCTCCAGCTCCTCTGCTCCAGGCTGCAGCTCATCCCCTCAGTCACCACTTCTCTGCTGTAAGTGTCATACTCAGGGCAGGGGGATGCAGGAAGCATGCCACTCAGATCCAGCCTGGAGCCCCATAGTCTGTCTGGTGGGGGGCGAAGTTTGAGGCGGGCCACAAGAGAGCCACACGCAGGCAGTACACAGACACTGCTCTGTGCCTGTGGCTTACTCCTAGTGTTGTCCGGATCATGAACGATTTGGATCTTTGATCCGAATCTCTTTTGTGAGTCGAATCATCCGAATCATCAAAATGAGTGATTTGGATCGCAAAGGGGCGGGGCCAGGAGCGGCACGGCTCCCTCTCAGTGGGCAGGGGGGGTCCTGGAAGCAGAGCAGAGATGGATCGTCCTGTTGCAGGGGAGCCAGCCTTGCAGGGACAGGTAGATGAGAGAGAGGGGACATGGGTGCCACTGCCAGATATGTGTAGAGCACACATACTGGCTGCAATGTGCTGCTCATTATAGGTTGTCTGTTCCGTAGTTGTGCACAGTGAACAAATTGTAAACTTTTGGCACAGCTCAGTAACTTTGTAGACAGCATGCTGGGCTAGGACAGGGCAGGCACTGTGATTGCTGTACAATATGATCCTCCTGCACTCGCTCTAAACAGCTGCACTTCACTTCTGGGAATGCTTTGGGGAATGCTTTCTTTCACTGTGCGACGTTTGGATTCAAAGTATACAGATGAACATATAGGTGAAATATATGTAAAGCATATGATTGCAGCATGTGGGTATTGTGTGCAAACAAACATTTCTGCTCTCTGCTCGTCCCTCCTCCCTTCTCTGTCCACTCCCTGCCCTCTGTCCATCTTCTCCCCTTCTCTGTGTGTCCACCCCCCTCTCCTTCTCCTGTCCTGCTAGTCATTTCACCCCCGAATGCTTCCCTAGTAAAATGATCCGAGATTCGGATCAAAGATCCGGATCTTCTCAATGATCCGATTCGAATCATCCGAATCATTGAAAAGATCCGAACTTCCCATCTCTACTTACTACAAGGAACCAGAAAGGGATGGCCTTAGAGGTGGGGCAGAGCATGTTTGCTCTGTCTCTATTGGCTGGGGGGGCTCAGTGAGTCCTGCAGCGCGTACGAACTTGCAAAATAGGGTCATTATTGCAAAATAGTGAGATGGTAGTTGGAGTAAGCATTGGCTCCGCCCCCCGACGGGCGTGCCGCTCTAGGCCACCGCCTTTAGTGTCTGTGCCTTCAGGCGCCCCTGCATTACAAAGCGTATTACACGCTTCTAACGCGGCGATCGAGGGGTTAACAACCCGCCGGCGCTTCCGAACGGCCGGCGGGTTGACGCCGTGGGTGGGCGGAGCCTATTGCCGGTGGATGCATGTGATCCCCGGCCAGATACAGTCCCAGGACCTGACGCCATTGGCGTTACGTGGTCCTTGGCATGCCACTTTGCCGACGCCCATAGGTAGTCGGCGGTCGGCAAGTGGTTAAACTACAAGGTCTTTTAGAAAAATGTTTTCCCACTCTCCTCCTTACCCTGTATATTTGGTGTTTCTAGCATGTATGGGGCTTTTCTATTAACCGCTAAAGTTGGCGGCCATTGACTTTAAAGAAATCATCAGCCATAAAATGCTGCTTCCTGATATACTTACCCGGGGCTTCCTCCAGCACCTTGCAGCCGACATGCCCCACGCTGCTCAACACAACAAATGAGCCAAATAATAAACATCGCCTAGGATGTAACAACTGACCATACACAAAGAGAAGAAAAGCCATCCAGAAGGCAATCTCAAGATAAAGTATCACAAGTATGCTATCTGAGAAATACAGAAATATTAATCAAGTATTTAGCACCATCCAGTGGTTACTTAGAAAATTACATACATATATAAGCACAAATAAGAGAAAATGTGCAGAATATTTTATGGGGGTGTGTAAACATGTAACAAATCGCAAGATCATAATTGCAACTATGATTTTGCGATTTGTTACATGATTACACACCCCCCATAAAATATTCTGCACATTTTCTCTTATTGTGCTTATATATGCATGTCATTTTCTAAGTGACCACTAGATGGTGCTAAATACTTGATTACTAGCTCAGTTTCTCTAAAGTACCATTTTATTATATTATTTAGGAAGCAGTAGATTTGGGCGCATGAGACAAGTGGACAAAAAGGGCGCCCCATTCACTTTCATTATAAATATCGTTTAATGGGCGCTGAACGGGGAAAATAAGGCGCCGGAGATTTTTAAGGATTTATAACGGCGCCCGGAGATTTTTAAGGATTTATAACTATGTTTGTGATGATTTAAGTTTACAAAATGAGCCCGTGACGAATAACGTTTATGAAGATAATAAATCACTATTTCTAAAACATTTCTAACACATTATTATCCACCCAAAAAAATAATTTACATTTTTTTTCTTTACATTCTTTATTTATTCATGTCTGTAAAACATTATTATCCATAGGGGGTTTTAGGTTTAGGCACCAACAGGGGGGTCTTAGGTTTAGGCACCTACAGGGGGGTCTTAGGTTTAGGCACTAACAGGGGGGTCTTAGGTTTAGGCACCAACAGGGGGGTCTTAGGGTTAGGCACCTACAGGGGGGTCTTAGGGTTAGGCACCTACAGGGGGGTCTTAGGTTTAGGCACTAACAGGGGGGTCTTAGGTTTAGGCACTAACAGGGGGGTCTTAGGGTTAGGCACCAACAGGGGGGTCTTAGGGTTAGGCACCAACAGGGGGGTCTTAGGGTTAGGCACCAACAGGGGGGTCTTAGGTTTAGGCACCAACAGGGGGTCTAGGGGTTAGGGATAGGTACAGGGAGGGTTTTTAATAAACGAAAATATACGTTTCACTTTACAAACAGGGAAGATTAACGTTTTAAGAATTGCCGATCTCATACACATTATTTAGTGATTTATACATTTTTAAATCACTATTTATAAACGAAATTCTACACAATAATTTCTATAAACGATATTTCCATTTATCGTTTATACCACGCGCCCTTTTTTCCCGACGCCCTTTTCGTACGTACGCTATTATTTATACTAGCTGATTGCCCGACGTTGCACGGGTTGGTATTTGGCTGGTGTTGGCTCCGCCCACCTTTTTTTAACCCTAACACACAATTACTCAATGACCAAGTTTGTGAGCTTTGTGTTCTTTGGCATCAATAATTTGCATTGAAATGAAAAACATCTGATTGGCTGTTTGTGGCTCCACCCGCATTTCTGAATTTGAACCACAGTCACCCAAAGACCAACTGTACCAGGTATGAGGCCTGTGCCATTAACAGTGCAAGAATGGCAGCAATGAACCCTTGAGAAGCAATAGGTGAAGTTTGATTAATTTTTGTAGGCTCCACCCACTTTTCTGAATATTAAGCCCAGTCACCCAGTGACCAACTGTGCAAAGTTTAAAAACCCTGCCATTAACAGTGTAAGAATGGCTGCAGTTTACATTTTCCCAGTGAAATTTGTATTTGTCTCCCCCCGCCCACTTTTTCTAACCCTAACGCACAAACACTCAATGACCAAGTTTGTGAGCTTTGGGGTCTTTGGCATCAATAATTTGTATATTCCCATAGAAATTAAACTCTCCAGCATTTGAACCCCAGTCACCCAATGACCAACTGTAGCAGGTCTGAGGCATCTGCTATTAACAGTGTAAAAATGGAAGCAATATAAATATTCCCCTTGAAAATCAACAGGTGAATTTTGATTGGCTATTATAGGCTCCACCCACTTCCCTGAATATTAATCTCAGTCACCTAGTCACCATCTGGGCAAAGTTTGAGATCCCTGCCATTAACAGTGAAGAAGGGCTGCAGTTTACATTTTTCCAGTTAATGACCCTGCCATTAACGGTGTAAGAATGGATGCAGTTTATATTTTCCCAGTGAAATTTTTTTTTGGCTCCGCCTGCTTTTTGTAACCTGGACACACAGTCACTCAATGACCATGTTTGCGAGCTTTGGGTCTTTAGCATCAATTTGTATTTTCCCAGTGAAATGAAACAAATCTGATTGGCTGTTTGTGGCTCTGTCCCCTTTTCTGAATTTGAACCTCAGTAACCCAATGACCAACCGTGCAAGAATGGCAGCAATTGTAATATTCCCCTTGAAAATCAGCAGGTGAATTTTGATTGGCTTTTTTAGGCTCCACCCACTTTTCTGAATAATAATCTGAGTCACCCAGTAATCAGCTGTGCAAAGTTTGAGAACCCTGCCGTTAACAGTGAAGAAGGGCTGCAGTTTACATTTTCCCAGAGAAATCTGTTTTTGACTCCACCCAGTTTTTGTAACCTTGATTCACAGTCACTCAATGAGCAAGTTTGTGAGCTTTCGGGTTCCTGGCATCAAAATTGTGCTAATGGAAGCAGTTTATCCAGAAAAGAAATGTGACTGTTTGTGGCTCCACCCCTTTAGTGAATTTGAACGACCGACTGTAGCAGGTTTGAGGTCTCTGGCATTAACAGTGTAAGAATGGCAGCAGTTTCAATATTCCCCTTGAAAATCAATAAGTGAATTTTGATTGGCTCTTGTAGGCTCCACCTACCTTTCTGAATATTAATCCCAGTCACCCAGTGACCAACTGTGTCAAGTTTGAGAACCCTGCCATTAACAGTGTAAGAATAGCTGCAACTTATGTTTTCCCATGTAAAAAGTTAGTTGTGTAGTGTCTAACCTTCACATGCAGTCACTCAATGACCAAGTTTATGAGATGTGGGGTCTTTGGCATCAATAAGTTGCATTTTCCCATTGCAATTAAACAAATCTGTTTTTGGCCCACTCCCTTTTCAGCATTTAAACCCCAGTCTGCCAGTGACTGACTGTACCAGATTTGAGGCCTCTGCCATTAAGAGTGTATGAATGGCATCAATGTAAATATTCCCCTTGAAAATCAAAAGGTGAATTTTGATTGGCTGCTGTAGGCTCCACCCACTTTCCTGAATATTAATCCCAGTCACCCAGTGGCCAACTGCGTCAAGTTTGAGAACCCTGCCAATAACAGAGTGGCTGAAATCAATCTAACAAATCTGATTGGCTGTTTGTGGCTCCACCACCTTTAGTGAATTTTGATCCCAGTCAGCCAATTATTGATTGTATCAGGTTTAAGGCCTCTGCAATTAACAGTGTAAGAATGATAGCAATGTAAATATTCCCCCTGAAAATCAATAGGTGAATTTTGATTGGCTGTTGTAGTCTCCACCCACATTTCTGAATAATAATCCCAGTCACCCAGTGGCCAATTGTGTCAAGTTGCATTTGCTATTAACAGTATAAGAATGGTAGCCGTTTAAATATTTCCTTTGAAAATCAAAAGGTGAAATTTTATTGGCTATTGTAATCTCCACCCACTTTCCAAAATCTTAATCTCATTCACCCAGTGACCAACTGTGCAAAGTTTGACAACCCTGCCATTAACGGTGTAAGAATGGCTGCAGTTTATATTTTCCAAGTAAAATTTGTTTTTGGCTCCACCCACTTTTTGTAACCTTGACACACAGTCACTCAATGACCAAGTTTGTGAGCTTTCAGGTTCCTGGCATCAAAAATGTGCGAATGGAAGCAGTTTATCCACCAAGGAAATCTTATTGGCTGTTTGTGGCCACGCCCCTTTAGTGAATTTGGACCCCAGTCACCCAATGACCGACTGTAGCAAGTTTGAAGCCTCTTCCATTAACAGTGTAAGAATGGCAGCAGTTTAAATATTCCCCTTGAAAATCAATAGGTGCATTTTGATTTGCTGTTGTAGGCTCCACCCACTTTCCTGAATCTTAATCTCATTCACCCAGTGACCAAGTGTGGCAAGTTTGAAAACCCTGCGATTAACAGTCTAAGATTGGCTGCAGTTTACATTTTCCCAATTAAAATAAATGGCTGCAATTTCATTGGCTGTTTTATGCTCCGCCCACTTTTCCTGGGTTTGGAAACATAGTCACCAAGTGACCAACTGTGCCATGTGTGGGGACTCGACTAAGCTTGATTACTGTTAGAATGGCAGCCTTTTCCATTTTTTCCATTGACATGAATGGCTGATTTGCTGTTTGTAGCTCTGCCCAGGTGTGCAGGGGGGACGCGAGACCCCCAGAACATATCATCCCAGGTAGTAAGGGATCTGTGTACCAAGTTTCGTTCAAATCGGTCAAGCCGTTTTTGCGTGATCGCGGCACATACATACACACACACACATACCCACATCCGATTTTATATATATAGATAATTATGTAATTTTATATTTCTTTCTTTCTTTTCATCCGCCTGGCGGATCGTTTAAGACCAGTCTTATTAGCTGAACGACGGACTGTACACATGACCGATTTGATGTCCGGACGACTGACCGACGGGACGTCCAAATGACGGGTCGTTTAAAAAAATCTGACATGTGTATGGACCTTTAGTCTCACACTGCACCTCCACTCGCAGCCACCAGCCCGGGGCCCCCGCTGGTGTAGAAGCTGACCTCTTCTTGTGCGCCTGCGTGAGTGCCGCTGTCAATCAAGTCCACATTGTCCGTGGTGTACTGTGCAAGTGTAGTAGTTATGCACCTGCACAGTAAACTGCAGGCAACGTGGGCTTGATTGACAGTGGCGCCCGGGAGGGCACAGTAGAGATGACCTCGAGGTCACCCTCTGCACTGGCGGGGACCCCGGGTCAGCGGCTACAAGCTGAGATGCCACGTGGGGCATGTTGGCTGCAAGGTTCTGGAGGAAGCCCCAGGTAAGTATATCAGGGGGCTCCATTTTATGGCTGATGATTCCTTTAAAGAGTAACTGTTAGGCATGAATTTAAAAATAGTTTTGTATATCCCTCTTTTATAAAGCCTACAAAGATGCTAAAAAGGCCCTGGCACATTAAAAAACATTCACACTTTTACATTAAAATGATTTATAAATCCTCTTGCCCCCAGCTCCTAATTCGTACGCAGAGCCGCGGCAAGAGAAGTAGCAGTGAATGCTGGGCGGCTTTTTTTTTCCTTTACTGTTCCCTGTGCCTCCCCTTCATTTCATATTCCTCCCCTGTATGCAGTAGTGCAGCCCGATTGGCTGCTTCCTCTGCCCCTCACGTTTTCCCCAGCCACGCCTCTGCTCCTCTCTGATTGGCAATACAGAGAAGTCACTGACAGCGACGTCATCTGTAGTTGCCGGAGGAGTGAATATGAGGCTGTTTGCAGCGGCGACCAGAAGACGGGAGACAGAAGACAGGAGATGGCGGAGAACGGATCCAGACCCGGAGGAGGGAAGACCCTATGCGGACGGACGGAAGACTAATCCAGCCGGAGGGGAACTTGCCGAGGCTGCTGACAGAGAAGAGCGACGTGTGGTAATGTATTCTTTTTTTTTATTACACGCACCACCGCTGCGCATCTCTGCATACAAATGGGGGCAGACCTATACCTACACTGGGGAAAGACCTATATTGGGGGAAGACCTATACCTACACTGGGGAAAGACCTTTATTGGCGGAAGACCTATATGGGGGCAGACCTATACCTACACTGGGGGAAGATCTATATCGGGGGCAGACCTATACCTACACTGGGGGAAGATCTATATCGGGGGCAGACCTATACCTACACTGGGGGAAGACCTATATCGGGGGCAGACCTGTACCTACACTGGGGGAAGACCTATATTGGGGAAAGACCTATATGGGGGCAGACCTATACCTACACTGGGGAAAGACCTATATTTGGGCAGACCTATACCTACACTGGGGAAAGACCTATATTGGGGGAAGACCTATATGGGGGCAGACCTATACCTACACTGGGGGAAAAACCTATATCGGGGGCAGACCTATACCTACACTGGGGGAAGACCTATATCGGGGGCAGACCTATACCTACACTGGGGAAAGACCTATATGGGGGCAGACCTATACCTACACTGGGGAAAGACCTATATGGGGGCAGACCTATACTGGGGAAAGACCTGTATGGGGGCAGACCTATACCTACACTGGGGGAAGACCTATATGGGGGCAGACCTATACCTAAACTGGGGGAAGACCTATATTGGGGGAAGACCTATATTGGGGGAAGACCTATATGGGGGCAGACCTATACCTACACTGGGGGAAGATCTATATGGGGGCAGACCTATACCTACACTGGGGAAAGACCTATATGGGGGCAGACCTATACCTAAACTGGGGGAAGACCTATATTGGGGGAAGACCTATATTGGGGGAAGACCTATATGGGGGCAGACCTATACCTACACTGGGGGAAGATCTATATGGGGGCAGACCTATACCTACACTGGGGAAAGATCTATATCGGGGGCAGACCTATACCTACACTGGGGGAAGACCTATATTGGGGGAAGACCTATATGGGGGCAGACCTATACCTACACTGGGGGAAGATCTATATCGGGGGCAGACCTATACCTACACTGGGGGAAGACCTATACCTACACTGGGGGAAGACCTATATTGGGGGAAGATAGGGCTATAGCTAAACTGGGGGCAGATCTATACAAAGGGCAGACGCATACCCACGCCGGGGGCAGACCTATACCTATACTGGGGAAGACATACCTACATGGGGGGGGGGGGGAGAAGACCTATACCGGGGACAGACCTCTACCAGGTGCATACCTATACTGGGGAAAGACCTATACCTACACTGGGGGCAGACGTGCACCTATGCTGGGGCAGAAACATACCTATACTGGGGGCAAAACTATAACTATACTGGGGGTATACCTATACCTATGCTGGGGGCAGATACGCCCCTATACCAGGGACAGAACTATACTGGGGGTATATGTATACCTATACTGGGGGCAGAACTATACCTATACTGGGGGTATATGTATACTTATACTGGGGGCAGAACTATACCTATACTGGGGGTATATGTATACTTATACTGGGGGCAGAACTATACCTATACTGGGGGTAGATGCACACGTCTGCCCCCAGTATAGCCATACATCTGCCCCCAGTATAGCCATACATCTGCCCCCAGTATAGGCATACATCTGCCCCCAGTATAGGTGTAGGTCTGCCCCCGGTATAGGTCTGCATCTGCCCCCAGTATAGAGCTTCAACCAATGCAGTTATATATCTGCCCCTAGTATCGTTATAGGTATAGGTCTGCATCTGCCCCCAGTATAGAGCTTCAACCAGTGCAGTTATATATCTACCCCTAGTATCGTTATAGGTATAGGTCTGCATCTGCCCCCAGTATAGAGCTTCAACCAGTGCAGTTATATATCTGCCCCTAGTATCGTTATAGGTATAGGTCTGCCCCATTAGCTTGCAGAGATGTGCAGCAGTGGTACCTGTAATAATAAAAAAAATACATTACCACACGTCGGTCTTTTCCTTCTTCCTCTTTCAGCAGTCTCAGCAAGCAATACGATGGGGTTCCCCTCTGCCGGTCTTCCGTCTGTCCACATGGGGTCTTCCCTCCTCCGGGTCTGGGATCCGCGCTCCGGCATCCGCCAACGATCTCCACCGTCCTTCTGGTCACCAACGCAAGCAGCCTCCTGTGCACTCCGTCGGCAACTAAAGATGACGTCGGTGACGTCTCTGTATTGCCAATCAGAGAGGAGCCGAGGCGTGGCTGCCTCTCCTCTCCCTCCATAGGACAGTACATGCAACCTCCTGCCTCTCCTCCCCTCTCCATAGCACAGTACATGCAGCCTGCTGCCCCTCCTCCCCTCTCCATAGGACAGTACATGCAACCTCCTCACAACAAAAAAACCTCAAAAAGTGCGCTCCTCACTTCCTAATAATGCCTCTAAATGGCCTGGATCGCTCCTGTGCTGAGTGTGTGCGTCACTCTAATGGGTAAATGGAATAAAACAGGGCGCTCTACAGTTTTCATACACACTGTTCAGAAATGAACACAGATAGGGCCTTTGCAATATAAAATGTCCATAACATTACATAACCTATTAAAACATAGTCCAATCCACATGGATGAATATTACAGACAACTAAAAGAACAGGAACAGAGTCCCATATATCTTCCTCCAAGCTCTGTAAAGGATGACGCTTTGCACCTTTCTTGACACAAACACTTATGTATGCGCTCACCAGAGATGCCAGCTGTCCCTCTCAGGATCAGCCCACTGCACTTTTGGCCCAGCCAGTCACTCCTCGATATTCAGATATCCTTTCACCTAGTGGCTCCAATATGAGAAGACAAAAAACTTCCAATAGTGTAATACTGTATAATAAGGGTTAATCACTTCCACCAGTGCACCCAGTTCACACACCGGCACCCAGTGCTCCACCACCGAAGGTCAATAAAGCCTCTCACCGTGTTGCCTGGCTGACCCAGCACAGACTAGCAGTAATCACTTTGTTGGTGCCATCAAAGCTTTCTTCATACAATAATATTTGCCCTAGGACTCAAAGAGGGCCAAAGATAGTGTAAAACCTTCTTTATTTAAAAGCTTTAAAAGTAGTGCACTTACAAAAACGTAGATTCAAATGCGCATATAAAAGTCTCCATCGAGCTCGCTGCAGCGTCCCTCGCTCCTTAGGCCACGCCCAACTAGTTTCGTCCTATGACTCATCAGGGGCTTGGGCCATTCAGAGCGAGAGGACGCTTTAAACTCCCTCCCCTCCATCACATGATCCATTATACACGGGGGTTTTGCATAGTTCACTCACCGCTTCCTGACTCACCATGATTGGCTGATAGTATCCTATTTCCCCGTCATAGCCAACCATGGCTGCAGATTAGTCAAAATCTTTCCTCCTTTACCCATAGTTTCCGCCCTGCATCGGAACTCCGTTCAATCCCTCTGCCAGGACTACATTATCCACAGTTCTTACTGATATCTATCCGATGTGCAATACATTAACAACGGGCAACTCCCAAAGAAATCTTAAATAAGTGTCCAGCCCGGGTGACGCCACATGGGGCCATATTCACTCTCCCCTAAATATAATGCACCCATATGCAGCCATCCTCCCCGCAGCTATTTTACATACGAAACGGACTACACTTCCCAGAGGCTCTAGCCTCTTATCCCAGGGTTTCAACGGAGGCTGGGCTAGGCCAATCCTCCAATCACCAGAGTACTATAACTAGCAGATAATGTATGTTCACTACACAATATAAGGTTACAAACCGGACCAAACAGATAGAGTGTATTATCCCCACATATTGGGCTCCATATAGGTCAGTAATATAAAACCACTTAAGTAAATAGTTAAAAAGAAAAAGGAGACTCTGTATTGCTAGACCAGCAGTGCTGCAGCACTGCTCTGTATATATGACAGCTGCTCATGAACCCTGCATAACCCCCTTGCAGAGTTAAGTAATGTTATGGACATTTTATATTGCAAAGGCCCTATCTGTGTTCATTTCTGAACAGTGTGTATGAAAACTGTAGAGCGCCCTGTTTTATTCCACATGCAACCTCCTGCCTCTCCTCCCCTCTCCATAGCACAGTACATGCAGCCTCCTGCCCCTCCTCCCCTCTCTATAGGACAGTATATGCAGCCTCCTGCCTCTCCCCCTCTCTATAGGACAGTACATGCACCCTCCTGCTTCTCCTCCCCTCTCCATAGGACAGTACATGCACCCTCCTTCCTCTCCCCCTCTCTATAGGACAGTACATGCACCCTCCTGCTTCTCCTCCCCTCTCCATAGGACAGTACATGCACCCTCCTGCCTCTCCTCCCCTCTCCATAGCACAGTACATGCAGTCGGCTGCCTCTCCTTCCCTCTCCATAGGACAGTATATGCAGCCTCCTGCCTCTCCCCCTCTCTATAGGGACAGTACATGCACCCTCCTGCTTTTCCTCCTCTCTCCATAGGACAGTACATGCACCCTCCTGCCTCTCCATAGGACAGTACATGCACCCTCCTGCCTCTCCTCCCCTCTCCATAGCACAGTACATGCAGCCTCCTGCCCCTCCTCCCCTCTCCATAGGACAGTACATGCAACCTCCTGCCTCTCCTCCCCTCTCCATAGCACAGTACCTGCAGCCTCCTGCCCCTCCTCCCCTCTCCATAGGACAGTATATGCAGCCTCCTGCCTCTCCCCCTCTCTATAGGACAGTACATGCACCCTCCTGCTTCTCCTCCCCTCTCCGTAGGACAGTACATGCACCTTCCTTCCTCTCCCCCTCTCTATAGGACAGTACATGCACCCTCCTGCCTCTCCTCCCCTCTCCATAGCACAGTACATGCAGTCGCCTGCCCCTCCTCCCCTTTCCATAGGAAAGTATATGCAGCCTCCTGCCCCTCCTCCCCTTTCCATAGGAAAGTATATGCAGCCTCCTGCCTCTCCCCCTCTCTATAGGACAGTACATGCACCCTCCTGCTTCTCCTCCCCTCTCCATAGGACAGTACATGCACCCTCTTGCCTCTCCATAGCACAGTACATGCAGTCGCCTGCCTCTCCTTCCCTCTCCATAGGACAGTACATGCACCCTCCTGCCTCTCCCCCTCTCTATAGGACAGTACATGCACCCTCCTGCTTCTCCTCCCCTCTCCATAGCACAGTACATGCAGTCGCCTGCCTCTCCTCCCCTCTCCATAGGACAGTACATGCAGCCTCCTGCCTCTCCCCCTCTCCATAGGACAGTACATGCACCCTCATGCCTCTCTTCCCCTCTCCATAAAACAGTACATGCAGCCTCCTGCCTCTCCTCCTTATGTTTACATAGGACAGTACATGGCTAGGTACACACCATACATTTGTCTGGCAGATTTACCTGCTAGTTCGATTATTTTCAATGTGTTCCATCTGAACTAAGTTTTTCAAAGCAATTTTTCTAATGAAATTGTGTTCACTTCTATGAAAAACAAACGGCAAAACCATTGAAAATCAGAACATGTTGGTAATAATCGATCTGGCTGATAAATCTGCCTAATGCTGGACATACACGGCACGTTTATGCGCCGGAATCGGGGGCACAATGCTGGCGCATCCCCGCTCGTCCGCGCGGATCGTTTCCCGCTCGTCCCCGTGGGCACTTCCTTATCAGCGATTCGTTTTCTGCATTGTCCGCATGCGGGGATCAAGCACGGTATCGACCCGCTGCGTTGATCGGACAGGTTGAATATTATCAATCGAGCCATCAGCGGCTCTATTGATAATATAAAATGCGCCGTGTATGCCCAGCATAAGAATTGTGTGGTGTGTAGCTACTAGCTAGCATTTAGAATGCATGGAAGGAGGCTCTCTGCTGGAGGCTGGCGCAATTATAGTGGTTGACATAGGAGCTATTTTACACAGATACGCCCATGACAAACTGCAACAATATAAGTGTGCAGAGGAGTTGTGACATGACATGTTTGGTCTGTCTATCATTAGCCAGTAACTGATCATGCTGTCACACACCTCTAAAGAGGATTCAGTGTGCATGAAAAGTAACGTGTAACGAAGGATGAAACCAAGTGCAGTCTTTAGGCTATGTCACTGCTGCAAAAACGTACATGCAGACAGGATTTCAGTAAGTTGGGAAATCACTCATCCTCTTTAGCAGTTTTTGACATCCTGTCCTCAGACATAAACAAGCTCTGCAGAGTCGCACATTGATGATGTATAAGAAGCCATACCTTGGTGGGAGTGTCAGAGGGCTGGGAAAAGGGAGTGCTAATGCATACTAAATCAGAAGGAGGAGGGCAAACAGTAAGGGAGGATATGACATCACGATTGGCTTCACACACAGTCTTCCTAAAATGGAACCTCCCAGGAATAGAAATCTCTTTATTTACTATATATAACTCGCTGCAAAGCAAAACATGGACAGTGCAATGCATATGTTATGTAAGTACAGCAAGTATTTATCTACTTATATATGTGTTTTTTTTTCCGGAGACACTATGCCTAACAGCTCCTCTTTAATGATAAATCCGAACGCACATTTTTAACAAAAAGATTTGCATTGAAGCGAACAGGCGAATGGCCGATGTTTCCTGGGAACTGTCCGCCATCCCTATATTTCATTTGGAGAGAGCGCTGGACATTCATCTACTATGCAGAGAGTTAGGCCCCGTTCACACTTGCGTTTTGGCATGCAAACGGACCGGATCCGGATCGGTTCAGGACCTGATCCGGATCGGAACCGTATGGTTCCTATCCGGATCCGATCCGGATCCAGTCCGTTTGCATCAGGATTGTATCAGGCTGCCATCCGAATCCGCGTGGTAAAAAAAGCAAAACCACGCGTAAAATTGTTGGGGTCAGCAGAAGGTGCACCTGTAGAATCAGGTCCTCCGCTGTAGGCCTCACCTCCACCTCCGACATACTGCCAAACAGCTCCAGCACGTTAGTCACTGCTGCTCCACTGCTGCCCATGTGTCCCCATCCAAAATGGCCGCTAGAATACGCATAGGAAGTGGGGTAGAACGTCAGGTGTTTGTATGCTGTGTGTTCTGTGCTTTCCGTTCCGCATTGGTTTCTATATCCGGATGGTGCAGTCAGGCTCCGGTCCGGGTGCGTGGGCCGGATGATCCGGACCCAAAAAATAGCGCATGTTGGAAAAGCCTCCGGAGTCCGGATCCGATCCGGCTCCGGGCTGTACGTAACGTCCGCATGTGAACGTCCGCATAGCCTTTGCATTGCTATGCGGAACGTACGTTCCGTTTGTACAGTATACGGTCCGGATCCGATCAGGCGGATCCGGACAGGGAACGCTAATGTGAACCAGGCCTAAATGTTTGCATCTCCTTTGAAGTTTGCCTACAATGACATGTAAACATAACACCTAGCCAGACACCATTTAACCACTTCAGGATTCGGCGTACGCTTAACTACGCCCCTGAATCCTGAAGTGGATTGCATGGGTTCCATGTCAGTTCACGGAGGGTGTCTCCATGAACACCCTGCGAGCCGCCGATCGCGGCTCACAGGGTAAATGTAAACACACGGGGAAGATCTTCCCCGGTGTTTACATATATACGGCGCTGCTGCGCAGCAGCGCCGTAGAGGAGATCGGCGATCCCCGGCCTCTGATTGGCCGGGGATAGCCGGCACCTGATAGGCTGAAGCCTATCCTATCCGGCGCAGGACGGAACTCCGTCCTGCGCCGCTCACAGAGGGAGGGAGAGGGAGGGAAGGGGAAGGAGGCCAGGAAGCGCTGCGGAGGGGGGCTTTGAAGAGCCCCCCCCCCCGCAAGCGCAGGCAGCCGGCGGCGATCAGACCCCCCCCAGCAGGACATCCCCCTAGTGGGGAAAAAAGGGGGGAAGCCAGATCGCCCTGGCTGCTATCTGATCGGTGCTGCGGGCTGGAGAGCCCACGCAGCACCGATCAGGCAACCCCCCATCCTGGCACTGAAGTGGTTAATAGCCCACTAGAAATGAGGAAGCGTGCAATAAGTCATTATGATTGGAGAGAGGAGAGAGAAGGCAAAGCAGGTGGTTTTGGTGCACAGTGCCAGCACTGGTTACCCAAACCAGGAGCCCCATAGCAGCAAATATGCTGCGCGGGGCACGTAAGGGTAATTCGGGGCTCTGGTGATCGCCGTACCCCAAATTACACCTCCCTCCAAGTTGCAACGACTCGTGGGGGAATAGTATTTAAAGCCACCGGGGAGTTTAGTGGCAGCCTAAGAGCCATCATTCAGCTCTCCAGGTGGCCTGGGGGGAAAACACCCCCCTTCCCCCCTGGCCAGTCCGGGCCTGACCGGGTGCTTGTAGTTAGTTACTAGGCTGTAATTCAATAACTTAAAAGTATTTCCACAAAAATTGCTTTTCTAGCCTAGAGCTCCATTCTGGGCTATAAAATAGATGCTCATAGGATGAGTAGGTGTATTTCCCCAGAGATAGTGCTACGATCTATCATCAGAATTGCGTTCTAGGTAAAGTTTGACTTCTGGTTTATCCCATTCTATTTTGTACTCAAATTCTTGTTGTGTGTCTTTGTAATTTTTGCTTTTGTTTTTGTAAATATTTTTTGTATATATTCTTTCAGCATTTGTTCCACTTTTTGGAATATGAAATCCTTATTTAATAAGTCCGTCTTCTGTGTACTAAGCAGAGAATTGACATCTCCTATGGTGCCCAACTTTTTCCTTTTTTTTCTATTAGATAATTTTATTCGATTATTCAGTTAGACGAATATAAAGATTTTTCCAACATGTCTGATTGGATTTTTATTGAAAAATCTGAATAATCGATTCTTTTTTCTTGATCGCAAAAAAAGATTCTTGTAAACTTTCATTCGATTCGACCGTTTTGGTCGAATAAACGGGAAAATGTAACGTTTTTATTGTACCATGTATGGGCACCATTAGAGAGAGATTACAGTGTAATTGTGTTACAGTTCAGTGCCGTATTGTATGCTCGGATTGTTCATTGCTACCGTGTGAGATTGCATTGTGTGTGTGGCATTCCCGTAGTTTTGGCCTAAAGCCCGTGGCTGACCCAGGATATGCGAACACCAGCCTGAGTGCATGCAGCTCAACAGCTGTGCATGAAATTGTCCTAATTGCCATAGACAGGGCCAGATCCCCTTTAGTACAGGAATCTGTGTGTGTGTGGTGTCTAGCAGTATCGTCGCAGATGACTGCTAGTTGTGGCTGAGTCTTGTAAAGTGTGGTTGAGGCAGAGCCGGATTATCCACCGGGCAACAGAGGCAGTTGCTTTGATCTAGTAAAAGGTCAAGGGCCCCGTGGCCCCAAAAAACATTTATTGCCCATGTTCATGTAACTCTTTATGGTCCGTTAAAAACAAAGTCTGTAGGAATGCTTTCTGTAACATAGGTAAGACACACAGTGTTTCTCTCCCTCGGGAGACAGCTAAGGCTGCTCCCCCTCTCGATTTGGTCAAACCCCTTCAGGACCTGTCTCTGCTGGTGTGCCGTAGGGACAATCAGTGTGGGTACAAGAGCTAGCAATCTATGCCATGTCTCTGTGCTGGTGACACACGAGTCATAAACTTATCTTTCTCAGCAATACCCATGTTATTTTTTCCTAACACCAGAAATGAGGGATGTACAGTCCGGATCAGACATCACTGGTTGTGATATGAAATGCTCTGATGACATCGCCATCCTGCAGCTGATCAGGCAATGTGGAAGGGAGAAGGAGATGCTGATGATGGAATATCTCTGCCATAACAACTCTCTGATAAATCATATGAAGACCAGACTCCACCTGGACACTGACAGCGGCTGCTGGACCCTCCCCCAGGCTGGGAGTGGAGACTCCTGTGTGTGTATAAGGTCCGGGATCGGGTTCATGGAGATGAAATATCCTCTACTATCATCCGTGTGCTGGGTAAGAGCCCATATCCTGCATCACACTTCCCTCTAACCTCCATTGTACTCTATGGAGAGAGCTGACGTTATACCGCATGTCATAGAGGCCAGTAACACTGGTGACTGTATGTGGGGGAGGGGCTGCTGGACCCTCCCCCAGGCTGGGAGGGGAGACTCCTGTGTGTATGAGGTCCGGGATCGGGGTGCTGGAGATAAAGTCCTCTTCTCTACATCCATCCGTGTGCTGGGTAAGAGTCCATATCCTGCATCACACTTCCCCCTAACCTCCATTGTACTCTATGGGGAGAGCTGACGTTATACCGCATGTCATAGAGGCCAGTGACACTGGTGACTGTATGTGGGGGGAGGGGCTGCTGGACCCTCCCCCAGGCTGGGAGGAGAGACTCCTGTGTGTATGAGGTCTGGGATCGGGGGGCTGGAGATAAAGTCCTGTCCTCTACATTCATCCGTGTGCTGGGTAAGAGTCCATATCCTGCATCACACTTCCCTCTAACCTCCATTGTACTCTATGGGGGGAGCTGACGTTATACCGCATGTTATAGAGACCAGGAACACTGGTGACTGTATGTGGGGGAGGGGCTGCTGATCACATGATCAGTGTGGGAACAAAAGCTAGCAATCTATGCCATGTCTCTGTGCTGGTGCATAGCTCCCAACTGTCCCTTTTTCGGAGGACAGTCCCTTTTTGGGAGCCCTGTCCCTCTGTCCCTGTTTCACCCTCATTTGTCCCTCTTTCAGGACTTTGTCCCTCTTTCTATGTAAATATATATATATTTCTATGCTAAAAATGTGTTTGATTGACTCTAAACTTTATTCCCGACCTTTAAATTGATATATTACTAATTTATGTTATGTTACTATGAAGGAAAATGAACCAGGATAGAAAGGACCAGTGTGGTTTGAATTATAAAACAACATATTTTTCTTATGAAATCTTTATGGTATGTGTGACTAGGGGGTGTGGTGAGGGCGTGGCAAGGGGTGTGGCAGAGGCGTGGCTTAAGTGTCCCTTTTTCTCATCTCAAAAAGTTTGGAGGTATGCTGGTGTCACATGACTAATGGGGAGTGTATGTGGGGAGGGGCTGCAGATCACATGATCAGTGTGGGTACAAGAGCTAGCAATCTATGCCATGTCTCTGTGCTGGTGACACATGACTGATGGGGCGTGTATGTGGGGGAGGGGCTGCAGATCACATGATCAGTGTGGGTACAAGAGCTAGCAATCTATCCCATGTCTCTGTGCTGGTGTCACATGACTGATGGGGCGTGTATGTGGGGGAGGGCCTGCAGATCACATGATCAGTGTGGGTACAAGAGCTAGCAATCTATGCCATGTCTCAGTGCTGACGACACATGACTGATGGGGAGTGTGTGTGGGGGAGGGGATGCAGATCACATGGTCAGTGTGGGTACAAGAGCTAGCAATCTATGCCCATGTCTCTGTGCTGGTGTCACATGACTGATGGGGAGTGTATGTGTGGGAGGGGCTGCAGATCACATGATCAGTGTGGGTACAAGAGCTAGCAATCTATCCCAGGTCTCTGTGCTGGTGACACATGACTAATGGGTAATATGTGAGGGGAGGGGCTGCAGATCACATGATCAGTGTGGGTACAAGAGCTAGCAATCTATGCCATGTCTCTGTGCTGGTGTCACATGACTAATGGGGAGTGTATGTGGAGGGAGGGGCTGCAGATCACATGATCATAGCTCCCAACCGTCCCTTTTTCGGAGGGACAGTCCCTTTTTGGGAGCCCTGTCCCTCTGTCCCTCTTTCACTCTCATTTGTCCCGCTTTGAGGACTTTGTCCCTCTTTCTATGTAAATATATATATTTATCTACTAAAAAATGTGTGTGTTTGACTCTAAACTTTATTCCCATCCTTTAAATTGATATATTACTAATGTTAAAATGAGGGTCCGTTAAAAATGGCGCCAGTTATCGTAATTAAAAAACGGCGCCCCATAGAGAACCATTATCACTAGTTATTTTTCGTTTTTGACAGCTAAAAAATGGCGCCGGCTTTAAAAACGATATTTATCGTTTATATTTATATTGCTCCCAAACGATATTTATCGTTTTAACCCCTGCTTTGCTGCCGTTTGGAAAATATCTGCCCGCCGGCTTTAATGTTTAATAGCAAAGCCCCCTTAAAAGCTAAAAACACCAAATTTGCAGGGAATGTTAAGAAGAAAATTGTGAAAATTAAACACCCGCCGATTTTAGCGGTTAATAGCAAAGCCCCTTTAAATGCCAGAAACACCAAATGTGTAGGGAATGTTAAGAAGAATAGTGGGAACACGAAGAAAAAAAATTGTTCAAAAAGACCTTATAGTTTTTGAGAAAATTGATTTTAAATCTTCAAAGGAAATGTATCTATTTAAATCGCGTACTGACATTTCCGTGGAAACTTTTTCCGCCGACTTTAGCAGTTAATAGCAAAGTCCCCTTAAATCCTAGCAACACCAAATTTGCAGGATATGTTAAAAAGATACTGGGAAACAATATTTTAAAAAAAAAATTGAAATTTTTTTTTTTTTTTTTTTTAAATTAATTTTTTTGGGTTATGTTCAGAGTGTGGGAAAAGTTTTGAAAAAAATGACGTGGGGTCCCCCCTCCCGAGCCTCTGTAACCCCTTGTCTCCCATGCAGGCTGGGATAGCCAGAATGCGGAGCCCCGGCCGACTGGGGCTTCGCACCCTGAGCTATGCCAGCCCGCATGGTCCATGGTATGGGGGGGCTTTGGGGGGGGGAGGGGCGGCCAAGCCTTCCCCTCCCCCCCGGAGCCCTTGTCCAATCCATGGACAAGGGGCTCTTCCCCACCTCCGGTGCCCCAGGAGGAGGTGGGGGCGACGACTCCCTGGGGGGGGGTTCATGGTGGCATCTGGGAGTCCCCTTTAAGAAGGGGAACCCAGATGCCTGCCCCCCTCCCAGGAGAAATGAGTATAGGGGTGCAGGAGTACCCCTTACCCATTTCCATAAAGGGTTAAATGAAATAAAAACACAACCACGAGAAAAAAACTTTAATGTTCTAAATTAACCAGAAATACTTACCTGTACCTTTAAGAAAAAAATCCCACGTCAATTAGGTCCCACGACAGTATCCTCTATCTTGCGACCTTCAGTTACATGGTGATTGAAGATCTCCGCCGCCCCGACGCCACACACGCCGCCTCTGCCGCACTACTCTTAGCTATGCTTAGTATAGCTAAGAGCAAAAAGCATCTTTAAATTTTAGCTCCAATGGTCCCCATTGGTTCCTTAACAGACCAATGGGGATCAGGAGGATCCCCATTGGTCGATAAGGAACCAATGGGGAGCCTTGGAGCCAAAATTTAAAGATGCTTTTTGTTCTCAGCTATACTAAGTATAGCTGAGAGTTGCGTCTATGCATCTATATAGACGCATTAGCGCTAGCTGCCGCTGCCCTCCCTGCCTCCCCCCACCTGTCACCCTCACCCATGCTGGCACCCAATGCACCCATGGGTGCCAGCATGGGTGAGGGTGACAGGTAGGGAGAGGCTGGGAGGGCAGCGGCAGCTAGCGCTAATGCGTCTATATAGATGCATAGACTCAACTCTCAGCTATACTTAGTATAGCTGAGAGCAGTGCGGCAGAGGCGGCGTGTGTGGCGTCGGGGCGGCGGAGATCTTCAATCAACATGTATGTATCAGAAGATCGCAAGATAGAGGATACTGTCGTGGGACCTGATTGGCGTGGGATTTTTTTCTTAAAGGTACAGGTAAGTATTCCTGGTTAATTTAGAACATTAAAGGACTTTTCTCGTTGTTGCGTTTTTATTTCATTTAACCCTTTGTGGAAATGGGTAAGGGGTACTTTGTACCCCTATACTCATTTCTCCTGGGAGGGGGGTGGGCATCTGGGGGTCCCCTTCTTAAAGGGGACTCCCAGATGCCACCATGAACCCCCCCCAGGGAGTCGTCGCCCCCGCCTCCACCTGGGGCAAGGGAGGCGGGGAAGAGCCCTTTGTCCATGGATTGGACAAGGGGCTCCGGGGGGGAGGGGGAGGCTTGGCCGCCCCTCCCCCCCGGAGCCCCCCCCCATACCATGGACCATGCGGGCTGGTATAGCTCAGGGTGCGAAGCCCCAGTCCGCCGGGGCTCCGCATTCTGGCTATCCCAGCCTGCATGGGGGACAAGGGGTTACAGAGGCTCGGGAGGGGGGACCCCACGTCATTTTTTTTTTTTAATTTGCTATCATTTTTTTTTTTAATGTTCAGACTGGGGGAAATAAATTTAAAAAAAAAACGACGTGGGGTCCCCCCTCCCGAGCCTCTGTAACCCCTTGTCTCCCATGCAGGCTGGGATAGCCAGAATGCGGAGCCCCGGCCGACTGGGGCTTCGCACCCTGAGCTATACCAGCCCGCATGGTCCATGGTATGGGGGGGCTTCGGGGGGAGGGGCGGCCAATCCATGGACAAGGGGCTCTTCTCCACCTCCGATGGGCGGTGGAGGTGGAGGCCGCGATTTCCTGGGGGGGGGGGTTCATGGTGGCATCTGGGAGTCCCCTTTAAAAAGGGGTCCCCCGGATGCCCACCCCCCCTCCCAGGAGAAATGAGTATAGGGGTACTTGTACCCCTTACCCATTTCCTTTAAGAGTTAAAAATAAATAAACACACAAACACTTAGAAAAAGTATTTTAATTGAACAAAAAACATAACCATGAAAAAAGTCCTTTAATATTCTTAATTAACCATTAATACTTACCTGTCCCTTTAAATAAATGATCCCTCGCAATAGCCTCGGAAATGTTCTATCAGTTACAATGTAACAAAGTTATTACAATGTAACAACTTTGTTACATTGTAACTACGCCGCACCCGACGTCACTCGCCGCCGCCGCCGTATACGCGTCTGCGCTGCACGGACCCGACAGAGCTCTGAGCTATATAGCTCAGAGCTCTGAGAAGCATCTTTGAATTTGGGCTCCAAGGAGCCCCATTGGTCCTTAGCAGACCAATGGGGTTCCTTCAAATCAGAAGGAACCGCATTGGTCTGCTAAGGACCAATGGGGCTCCTTGGAGCCCAAATTCAAAGATGCTTCTCAGAGCTCTGAGCTATATAGCTCAGCGCTCTGTCGGGTCCGTGCAGCGCAGACGCGTATGCGGCGGCGGCGGCGAGTGACGTCGGGTGCGGCGTAGTTACAATGTAACAAAGTTGTTACATTGTAATAACTTTGTTACATTGTAACTGATAGAACATTTCCGAGGCTATTGCGAGGGATCATTTATTTAAAGGGACAGGTAAGTATTAATGGTTAATTAAGAATATTAAAGGACTTTTTTCGTGGTTATGTTTTTTGTTCAATTAAAATACTTTTTCTAAGTGTTTGTGTGTTTATTTATTTTTAACTCTTAAAGGAAATGGGTAAGGGGTACAAGTACCCCTATACTCATTTCTCCTGGGAGGGGGGGGTGGGCATCTGGGGGACCCCTTTTTAAAGGGGACTCCCAGATGCCACCATGAACCCCCCCCCCCAGGAAATCGCGGCCTCCACCTCCATCGCCCATCGGAGGTGGAGAAGAGCCCCTTGTCCATGGATTGGACAAGGGCTCCGGGGGATAGGGGAAGGCTTGGCCGGCGCCTCCCCCCCGAAGCCCCCCCATACCATGGACCATGCGGGCTGGTATAGCTCAGGGTGCGAAGCCCCAGTCGGCCGGGGCTCCGCATTCTGGCTATCCCAGCCTGCATGGGAGACAAGGGGTTACAGAGGCTCGGGAGGGGAGACCCCACGTCATTTTTTCAAAACTTTTCCCACACTCTGAACATAACCCAAAAAATTTAATTTAAAAAAAAAATAAATAAAATTTTTGAAATTTTTTTTTTTAAATATTATTTCCCAGTATCTTTTTAACATATCCTGCAAATTTGGTGTTGCTAGGATTTAAGGGGACTTTGCTATTAACTGCTAAAGTCGGCGGAAAAAGTTTCCACGGAAATGTCAGTACGCGATTTAAATAGATACATTTCCTCTGAAGATTTAAAATCGATTTTCTCAAAAACTATAAGGTCTTTTTGAACAATTTTTTTTTCTTCGTGTTCCCACTATTCTTCTTAACATTCCCTACACATTTGGTGTTTCTGGCATTTAAAGGGGCTTTGCTATTAACCGCTAAAGTCGGCGGGCGTTTAATTTTCCCACGGTCAGAAGAAGAATATTCAAAATCGATTTTCTCAAAAACTATAAGGTCTTTTTGAAAAAAAATGTTTTCCTCTTGTTCACAATTTTCTTCTTAACATTCCCTGCAAATTTGGTTTTTTTAGCTTTTAAGGGGGCTTTGCTATTAAACATTAAAGCCGGCGGGCAGATATTTTCCAAACGGCAGCAAAGCAGGGGTTAAAACAATAAATATCGTTCAGGCAGGACAAAAAAAAAAAAAAGTTTTAAAACGATAAATTTCGTTCAAAAGGTCTGCACTATTTTAACCTTTAAAACGATAAATATCGTTTTAAACATATATCGGGCAGAAGGAGGCGCCATTTTTTGGCCGGCGCCATTTTTAACTAGACGCTTTAAAATGTTAATATGAAGGAAAACGAACCAGGATAGAAAGGACCAGTGTGGTTTGAATTATAAAACAACATATGTTTTTTTTTTCCACTTTAGTTTTTAATAGTTTTTTCATAAAAACAAAGAATATACATAGGAAGCGATGTCAAGGTTACAGAGATAAAATTTGCATTTAACAGTTGACTACAGTATTATACTATCGCATTATGGACCTTAAATGCAAAAGGAGCCTGAAAATTCAAGTCCAGCGGCCCTTGTAATTATGAGGAGTCGAGTCTTCCTAGGGAAATACCAGATAAAAGGAAATAAAGTAAAATAAAATAAAATGAACAGGCATAAACGAAAGAAAGAAAAGAAACAAAACAAAAAAAAAACAAAAAACAAACAAAAAAAAAGAAAACCTAAATCAAAAATAAAAGCCAGTTGAAACTAAACCAGGACTATCTTAGCCGGAAACTGGGTTCCTTCATGCTTACGAAGGTGGGGATACTCAAGGATGGAGCGAGGTCCACACCTCCCATGGCTCCCAAATCCTATCAAAGGCCGGCATAGTTTCCCTAATATAGGAGGTCATTTTCTCCATTACATATATAGCTTGAATTTTGTTGACCAACTCTGGTTTCGTGGGGGGGGGGGATTTCCAATATTTAGCCAGAAGGGCTTTAGAAGCATTACATATCTGGCCCAGTAACTTGTTCTGGTGTCTAGAGAGCCCCGTTGTCGGTCTATGAAGCAAGGCCGCCCAAGGTTCAGGCGTAATTTGTTTCCCAAGAACCTCTGAAGCCAATGAGAAAGTTATGGACCAGAAATCGGCCACCAATGGACATAACCACCAACAGTGTAATTGATCTGCAGAAAGCAAGCAGCCACGAAAACATAGCTCTGTTTGAGTCAATCCCCATTTGGCAAGCGTGACCGGGGTCCTGAACCAGTCATACATCAACCTGTAGTTCCTCTCTTTGGTTACTGTGTTTTTTGAGGAGCTAGCTATAGCCGAGAAAATGACCTCCCATTGTTGTCCGTCTAACGTTGCCCCTAACCTTTCCTGCCATTTAGTCATAGCCTTGGAGGCCCCAGCATGCTTAACATACCAGAGGTCATAATACATGGAAGATATAAGGCCTTCCGGAAGGGGGTATGAGGAGTAAGTGGACTCAAGGCTGGAACGTGTGAACTGTAAGCCCTTTGCCTTTCTAGATTGTGTAAAATGATGGAGTTGCAAAAATCTGAAACTTTCAGCGTTAGTAATCTGGTGTTTCTCCTGTATCTGAGGCCAGGAAAGAATAGAACCCTCTAAGAGTAGATCCGCCACTGACATAATCCCCTCATTCCTCCAGACACCCCAGGCCAGGCCACAAACCCCAGGTGGGAAGTCAAGGTTGTAGAATAAAGATTCCATCCCTGAGGGAGAGGCTAGTTGAGGTAACATTCTGCATAAGGATTTTTTAATACTTAGTGATTCGGTGATTGGTAACCACGGAGCATCTGAGCCTAAACAGGGCCTAGGGGTCCATAAAAGGTACTTGATGGGGAAGGGGTGGATCATTTCCTGTTCAAGGTCTACCCACCTTACTGAGCCCTGGGGGATAAAACAACATATGTTTTTTATGAAATCTTTATGGTATGCGTGACTAGAGACGCGGTGAGGGCGTGGCCAGGGGTGTGGCAGGGGCGTGGCTCAAGTGTCCCTTTTTCTCATCTCAAAAAGTTGGGAGGTATGCACATGATCAGTGTGGGTACAAGAGCTAGCAATCTATCCCATGTCTCTGCTGGTGACATATGACTGATGGTGAGTGTATGTGAGGGAGGGGCTGCAGATCACATGATCAGTGTGGGTAAAAGAGCTAGCAATTTATGCCATGTCTCTGTGCTGGTGTCACATGACTGATAGGGAGTGTGTGTGGGGGATGGGCTACAGATCACATGGTCAGTGTGGGCACAAGAGCTAGCAATCTATTTCACATATCAGTGCTGATGACTAGAGATGCGAAGTTCGGATCTTTTCAATGATCCGGATGATTCGAATCGGATCATTGAAAAGATCCGGATCTTTGATCCGAATCTCAGATCATTTTACAAGGGAAGCATTTGGGGGTGAAATGACTAGCAGGACAGGAGAAGGGGAGGGGGGTGGACACACAGAGAAGGGGAGAAGATGGACAGAGGGCAGGGAGTGGACAGAGAAGGGAGGAGGGATGAGCAGACTCAGCAGAGAGCAGAAATGTTTGTTTTCACACAATACCCACATGCTGCAATCATTATGCTTTACATATATTTCACCTATATGTTCATCCGTATACTCCCAACTCCCATTCCCAGAAGTAAAGTGCAGCTGTTTAGAGCAGTGCAGGAGGTTCATATTGCACAGCAATCACAGTGCCCCTGTCCTAGCCCAGCATGCTGCCTCCTGTAACGTTACTGAGCTGTGCCAAAAGTTTCCAATGTGTTCACTATGCACAACTGGAACAGACAGCCTATAATCAGCAGCACATTTCAGCCAGTATGTGTGCTCTACACATATCTGGCAGTGGCACCGATGTCCCCTCTCTCTCATCTACCTGTGGCTGTGCAAGGCTGCCTCCCCTTCAGCAGAGCGATCCATCTCTGCTCTGCTTCCAGGACCCCGCTGCCCGCTGAGAGGGGGGCGTGTCGCTCCTGGCCCCGCCCCCTTTGCGATCCGAATCACTCATTTTGATGATTCGGATGATTCGACTCACAAAATAGATTTGGATCAAAGATCCGAATCGTTCATGATCCGGACAACACTACTGATGACACATGAGTCATAAACTGATCTTTCTCAGCACTAACTGTGTTATTTTTCCTAACACCAGAAATGAAGGATGTACAGATTGGATCAGACATCACTGGTTGTGGTATGATATGCCCTGATAACACCACCATCCTGTACCTCTCCAGGCAATGTGGAGGGGAGAAGGCGATGCTGATGATGGAATATCTCTGCGATAACAACTCTCTGATAAATCATATGAAGGCCAGACTGCGCCTGGACATCAACAGCGGCTGCTGGACCCTCCCCCAGGCTGGGAGGGGAGACTCCTGTGTGTATGTGGTCTGGGATTGGAGTAAAGGAGTACGGACCTCTACATCCATCCGTGTGCTGGGTAAGAGTCCATATCCTGCATCACACTTCCCTCTATCCTCCATTGTACTCTATGGGGGGAGCTGAAGTTATACCGCATGTCATAGAGGCCAGTAACACTGGTGACTGTATGTGGGGGGGGGGGGGGGGGGGTTCTAGTTCTAGCTCCAAAAATAGAAATGGAAAGTGCAGGGCTGCCAACTAAAATATTTGGACCCCCCTATAACAAAGAAAGCTGTATGTCTCCCAACTACAATGTAAACAGTCATTATTATTATTTAGTATTTATATAGCACCAACATCTTACGCAGCGCTGTACAGTATATATATTGTCTTGTCACTAACTGTCCCTCAAAGGAGCCCATTGTCATATGTCTATATTGTGTAGTGTATGTATTGTAGTCTAGGGCCAATTTAGGGGGGAGCCAATTAACTTATCTGTATGTTTTTGGGATGTGGGAGGAAACCAGAGTGCCCAGAGGAAACCCACACAGACACAGGGAGAAAATACAAACTCCTTGCAGATAGTGACTTGGCTGGGATTTGAACCGGGGACCCAGCGCTGCAAGGCTAGAGCGCTAAAAACTACGCCACCGTGCTACCCATAGGACGTATAGGGGTTGATTCATTAAGCTGCACTGCTACAGCAACGCAGCTTAACGACAGCAGAGCGAGGCAATAATCTCCAGCGCACGGTGCTATGCAGCCAAGTGACCCGCTGGGGCTCCAATAGTTTAACCAGCGCTTTATTAAACGTATTGAGCACTCCACTGAACCCGCTCCGAGCCCCAGCGGGTCACTTGACAGTCAGCCTATTGAGCCAATCAAACTTCAGGAATCAAGCCACTGGACCCACTGGGGCTTCGGGCAGGTTCAGTGGAGCCAGGGCAGGTCCTAGACTTTTTGCCGCCTGAGGCAAACTTGTGAGAAACTGCCGCGCCCCCCCCCCCCAGCCATGGGTGGAGGGCCGCCGAGCTGGAGGGGGTGGCGGGCAAGAAGGGGGTATTGGTCCCCCGATCTGCGCTCCCCCTTTAGCTTTTAAGTCCAGCAGCAGCATATTAATAGGAGGCAGTGGGCAGGGATGACTCACCTCTTCCGCATTCCAGCGTGCGTTCCACTCTCGTCACTTCCTGCAATCCCTCCCACTGTATTGTAAGTGGACGGCATTGCAGGAAGTGACGAGAGTGGAACGCACGCTGGAATGCAGAAGAGGTGAGTCATCCCTGCCCACTGTCTCTTACTAATAGCGGCGGCTGGACTTAAAAGCTAAAGGGGGAGCGCAGATTGGGGGACCCAGGTGAGGGGGGGGTCCGAAACCCCTCCCCGCTACTGTGCCCATTACCCCCTTCCTGCCCGCTACCCCCTCCAGCTCGACGGCCTCCCACACCCACGGCCAGGTGGGTACCGCACCCTGGACTTTGTCGCATGAGGAACCCACCTCACTCCGCCTCATGGGAGAACCGGCCCTGAGTGGAGCGCTCGTTAAGTTTAATGAAGCGCTATTGGAGCATAGCGTAATTTATTAGATTAGTAGATTATTGCTGTAGAAGCGCACCTTAAAGGAGTTATCAGGCGATAATACGTAAAATAAGGTCTATTTACCCAGGGCTTCGTCCAGCCCCAAACTCCCAGCATGTCCCTCGCCGCAGCTCTCCCCGCAGCCGTTCGCCACATCTGCCTCCCGGTCCGCGGTGATGACGTCAGTACTGCACCTGCGCGAGCGGCGCTGTCAATTACCGACCGGAGCGTACTGCACAGGAGCAGTAGTTCTGCGCTTGCGCAGTACGCTCCGGTCCATGTGGCGGTGATTGACAGCACTGCTCGCTCAGGCGCAGTACAGGCCAACCAGGAGGTCGGCCTGACGTCATCACCGCGGACCGGGAGGCAGATGCGGCGAACGGCTGCGGGGAGAGCTGCGGTGAGGGACATGCTGGGAGCTTGGGGCTGGACGAAGCACCGGGTAAGTAGCCCTTATTTTACGTATTATTGCCTGATAACTCCATTAATGAATCAACCCCTTTATAAGTTGCACAGTGTGTTCCGAATCCATAATAAACTCTTCTTATTTCTAAATCTCAGATCCCAATTAAACAGCACATTCCCAAATAACAGAATTATTATTATTATTATTAATAATGTGGATTTATAAAGCGCAAACCATGTTCCCCATATGGAGATAATCAGAGAAATGCTTAAAATTCTGCCTTGCATGACTTCAACTTTGCAAAACGTAATGCAAATTCTATTATGAATGTCCCAATTCCAAGCTGCATGCAGTCTGCTCTGCATCACATATGCATGTAAGCTGCAGTTATTTGCAACTCACTGATCATCATGTGACTAGATTAGGAAGCCATTTATCCCAAATAACAAAATTAGGCAGTATGTCTTCTATATTATTTCCATCCATCATTACTCTCTATCTATCAATCTATCTAGGATCTTTCTATCTATCTTAGCATAAACAGATGAACAACAGAGCTGGGCTCAGGCAGAGGCTTGGAAAGCAGTAGTTGCCATGGCAGAACTGAGAAATCGCAAACCAGTTGGCCCGTGTAGGAACACTATGGATTTTTCCAAAGACAAATAACATTTATACAGTATTGTGGTTTCCTCCTGGCAGACTCAAAGCGGTAGAGCTGCAGCCACTAGGGAGTCTTGCCCAAGGTCTCCTACTGAATAGGTGCTGGCTAACCGAACAGGAAGAGCCAAGATTTGTACACAGATCTTCTGTGTTATGCTGGGAATACACGGTACGTGGCTCGATTCTGGCGCGTCCCCGCCAGTGTTGCCAACCGTCCATTAATTTACGGGCTGCCTGTAAATATAAAGGTTATTTTGCCTGCCCGTGAAGTCCGTAAGGGTCAGGGTGGCATCCGTAAAAATACATCCCAGCGGGGGGAGGGCGGGGCCGCCAGCCACACAGCTGACAGAGATACAGAGCTGGCCGAGAGGTAGAGAGACTCCAGTCCCGCCCCTCAGCCATCCAACAGCAGCCCAGCTTTTGTCCCTCCCAGCCTCTCCTTTCTTCCGTGGGCTGGGCTCCACCCCCAGTATCATATGGACTTCGGAGTTATGCTGGGCATACACGGTTAGATAGTTCTTATCAATCGAGCCGCTGATGGCTCGATTGATAAGATCCAACCTGTCCGATCACCGCGGCGGATCGATACCGCGCTCGATCCCTGCGGGCAGACAATAGAAAAAAACGAAGCGCTGATAAGAAGCGCCCGCGGGGACGAGCGGGAATCGATCCGCGCGGACGAACGGTGACGCGACGGCCTTGAGCCGCTAGCTCGATACCGGCGCATGAACGAGCCGTGTATGCCCAGCAATGCATTGAAGAGAAAACAGTGGCACACAGCAAGAGAGATACATGAGCAACACACCCGAGCACAGAGAGGTTTGTGCTCTCCTCAGTAACTGGAGAGGACTCCTCTCCCCTCTTATCTGTGCTAAGCTGCTTTGTTTTGTGTTTGTTTATATGCACCTTCCCCAGCCCCTTCTTGAATCTCTGAGTGACCCCATGTGCTGCTAGCAGGGAGAACTGTCTCTCCTCTCCCTGTCTGAAAGTGTCTCTCCTCTCCTTGGTTCCTCATCATCCCCACCTAGACTGGCATTTACTTGTCTATATCGCAGACACTGCTTTGTGACTGTATTTCCAAGTCCTCTCCTCGCATCAGTGCCCAGCCTCTCCTCCTTCCCAGGCTGATGCTTCCTGGAAGGTCTGACATGCATCACATATGCCCAGAGATCGGGTAAAATGTTATTGCTTGAAGTCTCCTCCATTATCCTCCTGCCACAGAATCCCTGGGCTGTATATGTGCAGTGTTGCCAACCGTCCGCAAATTTACAGCATTACCGTAAATTTTGTGACAAATTTAGCTGCCCGTGAATTCCGTAAGGAATTCTGCAGCGTCCGTAATCGCGGCCAATCAGCCGCCCTGTGAGCAGGAGGAGAGCAGCGCAGAGAAGAGGGAGAGCGGTGGGCACAGCTGTGGGAAAGAGGGGACGCCCCCCCCCCTTTCCCTCACCTTAGGGCTCTCCCTCTTCGCTCTTACCTCCAGAACTAGTCTTGTGTGGCGGCTGGCAGCGGGCGGAACTTACCTCCATCTCGCTCCAAGCACCGGAAGGTTCTGGTGCCGCTGCTCTGCTCTAGACCAGACCAGACTAGCGGCAAATGCAGAGAGACCATCCCGTGCCTGCAACAAGACGGAGGTAAGCTCCGCTCGCTGCCAGCCGCCACACAAGACTAGCTCTGGAAGGGAGAGCGAGCGAGGGGGAGCCCTAAGGTAAGGGTGGGGGACGTCCCTCCTTCCGCACAGCTGTGCCCATGATCGCTCCCTCTTCTCTGCGCTGCTCCTCTCCTGCTGGGGAAGGGGGGGGGGGGGGGAGAGGAGACACCTGGCTACCTGTTCTGGGGACATCTCTACCCCTGGCTACCTGTTCTGGGGACATCTCTACCCCTTGCTACCTGTTCTGGGGACATCTCTACCCCTGGCTACCTGTTCTGGAGACATCTCTACCCCTGGCTACCTGTTCTGGGAACATCTCTACCCCTGGCTACCTGTTCTGGGGACATCTCTACCCCTGGCTACCTGTTCTGGGGACATCTCTACCCCTGGCTACCTGTTCTAGGGACATCTCTACCCCTGGCTACCTGTTCTAGGGACATCTCTACCCCTGGCTACCTGTTCTGGGGACATCTCTACCCCTGGCTACCTGTTCTGGGGGACATCTCTACCCCTGGCTACCTGTTCTGGGGGACATCTAAGCGCCTGGCCACCTATTCTGGGGACACCTGGCTACCTATTTTTGGGGAACCACTGCTGTCAGATTAAGTGTATTTTGGGGAACTGCTGCCAGATTATGTGTGTGTTGGGGTAATTGCTGCTGCCAGATTACATCTATTTTTAGGGAACCACTGCCATATTATCTGTATTTTGGAAGAACCTCTGCCAGATTACGTGGATTTTTGGTGAAATGCTGTAAGATTACATGTATTTTGGGGGAAGGGGGGGGGAACATGGCAGAGCTCAAACTTCCCTGGCAGACCTTTCACAGCACTACTAAAATCATGTAAATTCGGCCCCACCCATGACCATGCCCACATTCTGTTGCGTGACCACGCCCAATTTTCAGGGGATTTTGTCAGTAAAAGAAATTCTTTGTCAGTAAAAAATAAAATGAAAAGTTGGCAACACTGGTCCCCGCTCGTCCCCGCGGCCGCCCGAATCGATTCCCGCTGGTCCCCGCGGGCACTTTTTATCTTCTGCTCATTTTTTCCTATTGTCCCGCCCGCGGTATCGAGCGGGGAATCGATCCGGCGGGTGATCGGACACGTCGGAAATTATCAATCGAGCCATCAGCGGCTCGATACACGGTACTAAAACGTACCGTGAATTCCCAGCATCAGAGGCAGAGTCCTTAACGAGTACACTATCCAGCCACTAGTATACTATCCAGTTTCAAGGGCTGCCTCAATGCACTCTTAAAGGACAGCTTAGTGTGGCAGCACAAGTAACATTTTCAGAGTAGGCAGGCTACTGTTGTAGCATGCACTAACAACTTACTCACGCTACTCCAAAACGAACAGCTGCTCCAATTGTCCCACTCTGGATCCTGTCAGGTTCAGTGACTTTGTAGGAAGAGATCCCCGCACTTTGATTGACCCAATAGGCTGCCTATCACTTGACCAGCAGCCTATTGGGCCAAAGTGCAGTGATCTTGTCCTACAAAGTGAATCGACCCCCAAGTCAGCGAGCTAATTGTACAAGCTGTTAGTCCGTATTTCTCCTTCTGGTTCTTGGGAAAATTGCTGATGTTGCCGAAACCCAAGAGAAGCTGAAGACGTGTATGACACTTCCGCTGCCCAGAGTATCAACTGTGTGCACATCACCATGGCAACAGGATCATGAGCCCTACTGTCTCAGTTTGAAACATATTATATGGCTCTCACGGAATTACATTTTAAAATATGTGGCGTTTATGGCTCTCTCAGCCAAAAAGGTTCCTGACCCCTTATCTAGAGAGTGACTGTATCCTGTCCCCACTGGAACACCCTGAATGGAGTCCGGTTTATTTCTCCACCTGTCCCAAGTGGTTGCTTGCCATCCCCCCTTCCCCCCCCCCCCCCCCCCCTGCAACCCACCTTGTTGAGTAGTGTTTGCTCACTCTTTATATCACATCTAAGCCATTAACTTACTACACTATCTGGGCCCCTGTTGTCTCTGTGTCATTGTTCTCCCTAGGGTGTACCGGACACCCCACCGCCTCACTATATGCTGGGGATTCCTAATCACCTAACATTGTACTCCTGCAAAGGATTCTTTCCTAAACTTAAGTACCCTTTTTCTCACAATTTTTATCCTCTTTTTATTTTGATCTATTGCTACATTGCTCATTTTGTTAATTATAACATATATACTGTAATCCAGGGCTGCCCAATAGGTCGATCGCGATCTACCGGTAGATCGCGACCGCCTTCTCGGTAGATCGCGGCCTCTTGGCCGCGTCTCATTAAATTTTGCGGCCAGCAGGTCATGTTTAGCTGCTGGCCAATAAGAATGCAGGGGAGAAGACGCGGCGAGCAGAGAGGGAGGAGAGAGGCGGCGCACGGCTATGTCATGGCTGGGGGCGGCGCCGGGCAGCCTGCAACGTGCGTGCTTGTAACATGCCCGGCGCCGCCCCCAGCCATGACATAGAGGCCGTGCCGCCTCTCTCCTCCCTCTCTCCTCACCGCGTCTTGCCCCCGACATTCTTATTGGCCAGCGGCCTGCCTGCCGGAGGTTCCAGGAGTCCAGAGGACCCTGGCTGACCTACGCTGCAGGTACATATACCTGGCTAAGCTACACTGAGGGCTCCTATACCTGGCTAAGCTACACTGAGGGCCCCTATACCTGGCTAAGCTACACTGAGGGCCCCTATACCTGGCTAAGCTACACTGAGGGCTCCTATACCTGGCTAACCTATACTAAGGGCCCATATACCAGACTAACCTATACTAAGGGCACGTAACCTATGCTGCAGGCACATATACCTGGCTAACCTACGCGGGGCGGGGAGGGGGATGCTTAGCATTTGGAACGTTGGTAGATCTCCTGGCCTCGGCAAATTTTAAAGTAGCTCGCAAGCCGAAAAAGTGTGGGCACCCCTGATGTAATCTATATGCGCTTTTTAATAAATGACCAAAAATTATTTAACGGCTATCATGGCTACCATCAGGGCATCACGGGAGGGTTTGGTGTATGGGGCCCAAGTGTGACTGGGGACCGGCAAACAGGGCCCCCTTTGCGCAGCAATTTTTTTCTGTCTTCCTCTCCCTCCAGAGCCATTCCAGAATTGGATGAGTTGTTGAAGAAAGGGGGTCTGAGAGCGGGGCTTGTACCACAAGGCCTCTACTCTGCCTCCTCCTCCACTTGCATGTACTGTAGACCCATAGAAACTACTATAGATCTAAAGAAAAATAGCCGTTGGAGAAAAACATGTCTGCAAATGTGGACTCCGGCAGCCATTTTTCTGTTGTCATGTAGCAATTTCTATCGGACAACAGAAGCAGAGCAGTGAGTGTAGTGCACAAGTTGGAAGGGGGCCTTGCTCTCTGACCTACCCCTCACCCCATCCCTCCTTTCTTTCCCGCGGCTCTACAGGGGGAGCAGGAGAGAACAGAAAAAACTAAATAAAAAATAGTGAGTAAAGGGTGGGGAATAAGTGAAGGTGCAGCCAGCAGAAACTACCACTGTGCCAGCAGCAGTAGCCACTCACTACCAGCAGCTGCTCACCACCAGCCACCATTCCTCAGAAGTAGCTGCCACTCACCAGCAGGAGCCACCACTCACCAGCAGGGGCGTAGCAATAGGGGTTGCAGAGGTTGCGATTGCATTGGGGCCCTTGGGCCTGAAGGGCCCCAAAGGGCCCATCCGCAACTACAGTATAAGCTCTCTATTAGTCCTGTGCTCATAATAATCACTTCTATAGCTACTTTGAATAGTAGTGATCATTAACACACTGTTCCCCATCCCCTTCTTGTACCTCTGACACTGTAGTTGCCATTGGGAAGTTTTGGTGCACCGTATCAATTGGTATACATAGCGTGCTTGCAATTGTTATGTATAAAGAGCTTGGGGGGCCCCATTCTAAAACTTGCATCGGGGCCCACAGCTCCTTAGCTACGCCACTGATCACCAGCCCCCACTCGCTAGCAGCAGCAGCCACTCCCCAGTAGTAGCCCCCATTCACCAGCAGAAGCCTCCACTTGCCAACAGAAGCCCCAGCAGCAGAAACTCACCAACTGCTACTCACTAGCAGCAGCAGCCACTCCCCAGCAGCACCTGCCACTCGCCAGCTGAAGCCCTCGCTCACCAGCAGTGGCCACCACCTCCCGCGTTGTATACAGTATTATAATAAAGACTCCTTTTTCCACCCAGTGAGTCTTCTTTGGAAGTAAGAGACCTCCTTTATTTATTATAGTTTTAATTTTTAATTTTGTTGTTTTACACCTATGCAACTCTGATAAAAAATACACATCTTGGGCGCCTCCACCAACGTGATTTTCTGTGTACTCCCCAGCCACCACTGGCCAGCCACCACTTGCCAGCAGCAAATGCGACTCCCCAGCAGCAGCGGTCACTCACCAGCAGGAGCCGCCACTCGCTAGCAGCTGCAACTCCCCAGCAGCAGCAGCCACCACTGGCCAGCCACCACGCGCCAGCAACAGATGCCACTCCCTGGCAGCAGCTGCCATTTGCCAGCAGCAGTCACCACTCGCAAACCGAAACCACGAAAAAAGACCTCCTCATTGGTATGCTCGCCACTGTGTCGGGCAAGAAAAAAAAAGCTAAAAGCGATATGCCCGCCGCAGTGTTGGGCATGCCACTCAGGAGGATTTCTAATGATTTTTTCTCCCCCAGAAGTTCCAGAACGGATTAGCAAGGAATAGGGGTCCCCACTAAATGTATTTATCTATAGATCAGGTAGTATAGGTGCCCCCTAGCCCCTGTTCCCCCCCCACAATGATCCCTGGCGCCATTACTCACCAAGCCTCTCACCCACGCTGATCCGATCACAGCTGCTGCCACCGCAGACACAACCCCTTCTTCTCTGTGCGGAGCCTGTGATGTCATGATGCCGACTGCCGATGCTCCTCGCACAGAAGAATGGGCTGTGTGCGGCGGCACCAGCTGTGATTGGAGCTGCTGCGATCAGCGCTTGGTGAATAATGGCACCAGGGATCACGGGGGGGGGGGGGGGGGGGGGATCAGGGGCTGGGAGGCACCTATACTTCCTGATCTAGAGGTAGATAAATTTAGTGGGGTCCCCTATTCCTTGCTAACCTATTCTAGGGACAACTATAATGGCTATCTTTACTGGGCGCACATATACCTTGCTAACCTATACCTGCCTACCTATACTGCGGGGACCTATACCTGGCTACATATACTTCGCTACCTATACTGGAGCACCTATACCTGGCTACCTATACTTGGGGGACCCGTACCTGGATACCTATATTGGTGGCACATATATCTGGCTACTTATACTGGGGGGGGGTGCTACTTATACTGGGGGGGGGGGCTATATTGGATACCTATATTGGTGGCACCTATACCTGGCTACCTATACTGGGGGACCTATACTTAGATACCTATCTTGGTGGCACCTATACCTGGCTACCTATACACCTATACCTTCCGCTAATCAGGAAGCACAGTGGGCAGCATTGAAGGCGTAGAGCAGAGCTGTGGCAATGGTGAGGCTGTGCTCCAGTGCCTGGAATGCGGAAGTCAGGTGAGTAATTCTCCGCCCGCCACACCTGCTTGCTGCCCGCATAGAAGGGGAAAGAGCAGAAGGAGGGGACCCAGGTAAGGGAGGGGGGTTCTGGCCCCCCTCCCCGCCGCTGTCCCCACTGCCCCTCCTTCTAGCGTTGCTTTCTTTCCTGCTCTGTTGCTGTGGGAGGTTGTGGTGACACGCCCCTCCCTGTCAGACACCCAGGGCGCCACGCCCCCCCCCCCCCCTGCGCCCAATGGTAACAATGCCCCCGTTCTGCAATGATTAATGATTTTAGCATAGCATGTACGGCAGTCATTGACTTCAATGTTAAATGAGAGTGTTGCACATGAAAACTCATGGTGAAAAGAAAATGGCCAATGGCCGCTGTTTGCCAGGAACTTACTGTTGCAGAACTAGTTCATCCATTCCTACCCCTGAAGCTAAAAAAAAAAATTGAGAACATCACAAATATATATAAATGACAGTGAAATATTCTTCAGTATTTCAGGACAAACTCCTTTTCTCAAACTGCACAAGCCTAAAATGACAGTGAAAACCACACACCTTAAATACTCCCAGAGCGGACCTGATGAGAGACTGCCAAATAGTAAAAAGTAAAAAAAACACTCACCTAGCCGTTATGTTTTCAGGTTTAAAGAGAAACTCCGACCAATAATTGAACTTTATCCCAATCAGTAGCTGATACCCCCTTTTGCATGAGAAATCTATTCCTTTTCACAAACAGACCATCAGGGGGCGCTATATGACTGATATTGTGATGAAACCCCTGCCACAAGAAACTCTGAGGACCGTGGTACTCCTGGCAGTTTCCTGTCTGTAAACCTTGTTGCATTGTGGGAAATAGCTGTTTCTAACTGCCAAAAAAGCATGCAGCAGCTACATCACCTGCCAACAGTAAAAATGTCACCATGTAATAAATGTCAGAATGTAAATCAGGGATTTAAAAGATTTTACAATGGGCAAACACTGACTAAATTATCTATACATAATTATTGTAAAAATGAAGCACTTTTTTTTTATTACATAAATTTCACTGGAGTTCCTCTTTAAATAGTGGACAAATGACGTATAACAGTCAGCGGACCAGGTAGGAGACATTGACTGCATTGTGCTTTGTTAATAAATGTTCTGGTATTCACCTTAAAGAGAACCCAAGGTGGCAAATATTAATCCTAATAGGACCCAGAGGCATGTCATGTGCACAGTGACATGCCTCTGGGTCATTGTACCACCCCTACCAACCCCCCCTGCGCGGCGATGCAATGACCTAGAGGGATGTCATTGTGCACACGACATGCCTCTGAGTCCTATTAGGATTACTATATGCCATCTCAGTTCTTTTTAAGCTATGCGCTTATTTTAAAAAGTTATGCACTTTTTCCTTCAGTTTTCTCTTTTAAATTTTATGAGCTTTCCGATAGGCTGGCGCGTTATCACATGCAGGCCCGGATTTACATCACAGGAGCCTATAGGCACAGATGTCCTGGCACCCTAGACTCCGCCCTCCATGCATGCAGGCCCGGATTTACCTCACAGGAGCCTATAGGCACAGATGTCCTGGCACCCTAGACTCCGCCCTCCATGAACCTACAAACCCCCACCAACTGCACTGCAAGTGTGCTGGCTTTCACCTCTCCCTTAGTTCTTTTGCCCCTCATAGGTAGCTACAGGTGTCCCTTAGCATTAGGTAGCCAGAGGTACCCTCCCTATTGAGTAGCTAGTGGTACCCCCCAAGTATTTGGCAGCTGGAGGTGCCCTCAGGCTGGAGGGAGTCAGTGGAATGCAGAGATCTGGGTGAGTAACCTCTCATTTACACTCCACTCGAGACTCTAAATAGGGAAGGAGAGAGGAAGCCGCCTTTTCATCATCAGGCGCCTGTAGGCACATGCCTACAGTGCCTTATAGTAAATCTGGCCCTGAACACATGTCTATGACGGTTGGATGTTTTCCTTCCGCGTGATGGTGCCGCCCTTGTGTAGCTGATTGGTCTCCTCTTCCAATGACGTTACTCTGAATGCTGCATTTCAGGAGGGTGCGCTTTGCGTTCCAGCAAGGGGTCGTGTGTCTTTTGCACACGCTGGGCGGATAGAGGAGACGCTTCTACAATAGTGGCAAGACATGCGATTGGCATGCCGAGCACCATGTGGACACTGGACGTGGCTTGTATGGCACTGCAGCGTAGATTGGTTATACATCATTTGTCCACCATTTAAACCTGAAAACATAACGGCTAGGTGAATGTTTTTTTTACTTTCTTACTATTTTACAGTCTTCCATCAGGTCCGCTCTGGGAGTATTTCAGGAGTGTGGTTTTCACTGTCATTTTAGGCTTGTGCAGTTTGAGAAAGGGAGTTTATCCTGAAACAGCGGCCTGTCACTGCTGCCGATACACTTGATGGAATAAAAGAGCTTTAATAATACAGGTGGTGTGACCCTTCTGTTTTTGATACTTTGCTGCTCCCCAGGAGGCACTTTTTGCCATTCGGTGCTCCCCTCCTTTCGATTTGTGTTGCAAATAAGCTAGACATTTTACTGACTGAGTCAGGAGTTTGCTGGTTGTGTAACAAGGAAGCAGGTTGGGGCACGATGTGTATTGATGGGCGGGGTTTAAGGCTCTGGAATGTTTAGTGCCTCTAGACCGGAGTTCCCCAAACCTGTCCTAAAGGCCCACCAACAGTATTTATTTTGCAGGAAAACACACACATTCACAGATGGGGTAAATATTGCAGCAGAGCTGAGTATTGTAACCACCTCTGTGGATTTCCACAAAACATGCACTGTTGGTGGGGCCTGAGGACAGGGTTGGGGAACACTGTGCCTAGACTCCTGAAGTTTGGATCCAGTCCCGCCTCACCCACCTTCCACAATACTCACTCAGGGCTGGTGCACACCAGAGCAGTTCTGGAGTGTTTTTAAAAACGCTAGCTGTTTGAAAACCGCTTGGCTAATGTATTTCAATGGGATGGTGCAAACCAGAGCGGTTCATTTTTTTCACAAACACAAACTCAGGTCCTGCAGCATTTTTTAGATTACTGAGGCATTTCTGCCTCAATGTTAAAGTATAGGAAAGTGGAAAACTGCTCTGAAAAACGCTAGATCAGAGCGGTTCTCCAGGCGTTTTTGTTACAGAAGCTGTTTAGTAACAGCTTTACTGTAACAATCTATGAAATCTTCTACACAAAATTGCTCAAAAACGCTAGGCATGTTTAGAAAACCTCTCTAAACATGCCTAGAATTGCTCTGAAAATCTGCTTCAAAAACCTCTTGCATTTTGCAGATTTGCTAGAGGTTTTTGGTGTGCACTGGGCCTTACTTCTCTCTCTCTTTGTATTTTCAGAAAGGCCTCCCTTGTATGCTGAAGCCTGGAAAGTCTGGAGATGGATACGTTGGATAATTGCAGCATCACTTTTCATTATCTCTTCTACTGTGTGGTTATTACCTTGCAAATCAGCCAAATTATTGTCTCCCATCCCTGATATACAGTGAGCCTGAAGTGTAAGAAGCTGCTATAGCATATGTCAGGAAATCATAGTGTTGAATCAGAATATTCGGTTGATCATCAGCGAGAGAACAGGAAGTCTTTCATAAAATCCTTTCATTCTTAAAGAGACTCTGTAACAAAATGTTCAGCCTTATTTCTTCTATCCTATAAGTTCCTATACCTGTTCTAATGTGCTCTGTCTTACTGCAGCCTTTCCTAGTTGCACAGTGGCTGTATTATCTCTGTTATATAATCTAATCTTCTTTCCTCTGATGGCTTTGTCGGGCTCAGGCACTCAGGCAGGAATGTGCTGGTCTGCTTGTGATAGGATAGAAGTTATACACACCCTCTCCACGCCCCATGCAGGCTCTGTATGAGTCACAGACTGAGCTCCTCTCAGCCTATTACAAGCTGGTTAGTTTGTTTGTAAACACTGCCTAAAACTGGCAATTACAAGCCAAGATTGCAGCAGGGAGTGGCAGAAACAGCACAGAGGGGCCCAGGAGAACACAATGAATAGAATGGTATGCTTTTTATTGTAAGAATTTTAGAGTACAGATTCTCCTTAAGGTGGCCACTAAGGGTCCAATTTCTAGCGAAAAATCGAGCGATCAGAAATTCTGATCAGAAGTGAAATCGTTCACTACGCCATCAACGAACCAATCTTTGCTTTCTATCTATCACAACCAACAAGAAAATCCAAATTTTGGTTCGACGAAAATCCAATCGGATGACTGTTTTTATAATTGCTCATAATCCATTGTGCCCATCAACTGAGATTATTTACAACCAATCCAATCAGAATTTCTGATCGCTTGAACAATTTTTCGCTGGAAATTGGACTGTTAGTGGCCACCTTTAGTAGCATTTGCGGACAGACATGCATTGATGGTTGCTGCTGGAACGGTCTGACAAACATTCAATCTCTCATACAGAATTATACCATTACCAATTTTACCATTCATTTCCATACCTTATATTAATTACTTATTTACAGAATACATACCACTTATAGGTGGAGACTGGAGACATTACATTGAATACTTGTGCCCATACATGGTACAATTTTTTCGATTAGATAATTTTGTTCGATTATTCTGTTAGATCTAAAGCCCCGTCTACACGGGGAGATGTGGCGGCGATGTTCCTTATCATTAGAGCCGCTGATGCGGCTCGATTGATACGTTCCGACAGGTCCGATCTGTGAGCCGCCGATTCCCTGCTCGTTCCCCACGAGGGGACAATGGCAGGGAATCGAGCGGAAGATAAGCGGCGCCGGGCGGGGACGAGCGGGGGATTGAATACGACGCACGCGCGGTGAGCGGGGACGTGCGGGGATGCGGAAGAGGCGATCCGGCGGCTAATCGAGCCGCCGGATCGCCTCCACATCTCCCCGTGTAGACGGGGCTTTATATAAAGATTCTTCCAAAGGTGCCCATACATGGTACAATTGTTTTCATTTTTTTTATTAGATAATTTAGTTTGATTATCCCGTTAGATTGAATATAAAGATTTTTCCAACCTGTCTGATCGGATTTTTATAGAAAAAAACTGGATAATCGTTCATTTTTCTTGATAAAAAAAAAAAGATTATTTTCAACTTTCATTCGATTTGATTGTTTTGGGCAAAAAAATGGGAAAATCTAACATTTTAATTGTACTGTGTATGGGTACCATAACATGTCCAATCAGCTCTTTATTGAAAAAACAGGATAATCGTTTGTTTTTCTTGATCGAAAAAAATATTATTTTTTACTTTCATTCGATTCGATCGATTTAGTCAAATAAACAGGAAATTTTTACTGTGTATGGGCACCATAACACTGATTGGTTTGAATCATTGGTTTAACCCATTGGAAATTAACATATCCATTGTTTTGCTTCTTAATACACCTGAGTCACCCTAAAAGGCCAAAACCAAGATGCTGACTGCATGGAAGTCAAAGTCCACTGAAAATATATATATATGTTACGACCAGAACCCGAAGTGTGGCCACTTTGCGTTCTGGCCAGCCACTTCGAGTTCTGGCCGGCCAATGTGCGAAGTGGCCGCAGCGCAGCGGCCAATGTTAGAAATGTAATGTTTAAGCCGTCTCGCTGCGGCCAAATTTATTTCAACTTGCTTAATTTAATGAAATATAGCCGGCGGCAATGTAATAGATGAAGTCGCCGGCTTTCGCACTGCCTCTCTCCTCTCCCCCACCCCCCGCCTCTCTCCTCTCCCCGCCTCCCATACAATAAGTAGCAGCCGGCGGGGACATGCAGCCGGAGAGTCGTTTGTCGCGGCAGGGGCAGCAGAGCGGGGAGGCTGCAGACATTGCTTCTGTCAGCACCCGCTCTGCAGGAACAGCAGGATTCCCCTGCCGCGACGAACGACTCTCAGCACAAACACTAAATATTAATTATTAATTATTATTATTATTAATTGTCTGTCAGTAATTAGCCCCAAAGTAATTTTAATTTATGTACTTGGGACGTTTAATGGAATTCTTAATGAAAGGGTTGTTTTGTCATAATGCAAATAAGACAACCATGGCTAAATAGTCAAAAATTGCACTGGCTAGTATCCACAATTTAATGTAATACCTTTATTAGAGATTTATCCCATAAGTAAAAACAATTAAAAACAAGGGCAGCAAACGGTCAGACACTATGGCATTTACCAATCATGATCCAAATATATAATAATGCTTAGGTCAACCTGGCAGTGGCTATCTGGATAGCAGTAATAATCAGCAAAGTACATATACACACTCAATAGAACGGCCAGTAGTGGTAGCCTGCAGTATGGGCATCATGTAGAACAATAGCAAAGAGTACACAAATATAAAAGATGCATGCAGGGAAAAGACCACTAAC
The DNA here is from genome assembly GCF_040937935.1 of Hyperolius riggenbachi. Classification (NCBI taxonomy): domain Eukaryota; kingdom Metazoa; phylum Chordata; class Amphibia; order Anura; family Hyperoliidae; genus Hyperolius; species Hyperolius riggenbachi. The sequence goes on from NC_090647.1 coordinate 557,875,431, forward strand.
ACGTCCCACCTGCCGGACCGTGAACCACAGCGCTACTCACGTGTTTCGCCCGCCTAGTGCTTCCTCGGAGATTGTTTGTTTGACTTTACTTCCATGGCTATGGATTTGTGTTGGTTGTTTTGGCTCTGCTCATATTTTTTTTTAGTTGTTTTGTCATATCTTTGTGTCATTTTATGTATGAAAATTAAAGTGAATATGTTCTCTTTACACTTAGTGGTTTATGTGACACTCTATTAATTTGGGGGGTAATTATCATCTGTGATCAGTTTTTCTCTTGTTTTTATACAAATCCAAGGATAACTGCACTTCCAACAGTCCTTCTTACTATATGTAATAGGGACAACACCCTAAAATACAAATAAAATAGCGCACATAGGTCTCAATTCATAAAGCATTACCGCATGCGGTAATACTGAAAACAGCAGACTTTCCCGAGCACTTAGCGATGTGTCAATTCATAAAGGCTGTTACCGCATGAAAAGCTGACATTCCTGACCAGGGAGATAAATTACCGACTTGGCAGTAGTTACCTCCAATACATGTCAGTAAATTGTCAGCAAATGTCAATTCATAAAGCCTTCAACAAGCGGTAAGCCTGACGATAGTTACCGACACCTCTGGTGAGGTCTTAACAAGTTACTGACACCTCTGGTAAGGTGTTAACAATGCAAAGTGCAGGGAGCAGAAGTCTGTGTGAGTCATCTGTGCAGGCAGGGACAGTCTATGTGAGTCATCTGTACGAGTCATCTGTGCAGGCAGGGAAAGTCTGTGTGAGTCATCTGTGCAGGCAGGGAAAGTCTGTGTGAGTCATCTGTGCAGGTAGGAAAAGTCTGTGGGAGTCGTCTGTGTGAGTCATCTGTGCAGGCAAGGAAAGTCTGTGTGAGTCATCTTTGCGAGTCATCTGTGCAGGCAGGGAAAGTTTGTGTGAGTCGTCTGTGTGAGTCATCAGTGCAGGCAGGGAAAGTCTGTGTGAGTCATCTGTGCAGGCAGGGAAAGTCTGTGTGAGTCATCTGTGCGAGTCATCTGTGCAGGCAGGGAAAGTCTGTGTGAGTCATCTGTGTGAGTCATCAGTGCAGGCAGGGAAAGTCTGTGTGAGTCATCTGTGCAGGCAGGGAAAGTTTGTGTGAGCCATCTTTGCGAGTCATCTGTGCAGGCAGGGAAAGTCTGTGTGAGTCATCTGTGTGAGTCATCTGTGCAGGCAGGGAAAGTCTGTGTGAGTCATCTGTGCGAGTCATCTGTGCAGGCAGGGAAAGTCTGTGTGAGTCATCAGTGCAGGCAGGGAAAGTCTGTGTGAGTCATCTGTGCAGGCAGGGAAAGTCTGTGTGAGCCATCTTTGCGAGTCATCTGTGCAGGCAGGGACAGTCTGTGTGAGTCATCTACGAGTCATCTGTGCAGGCAGGGAAAGTCTGTGTGAGTCGTCTGTGCAGGCAGGGAAAGTCTGTGTGAGTCATCTGTGCAGGCAGGGAAAGTCTGTGTGAGTCATCTGTGCAGGCAGGGAAAGTCTGTGTGAGTCATCTTTGCGAGTCATCTGTGCAGGCAGGGGAAGTCTGTGTGAGTCGTCTGTGCAGGCAGGGAAAGTCTGTGTGAGTCATCTGTGTGAGTCATCAGTGCAGGCAGGGAAAGTCTGTGTGAGTCATCTGTGCAGGCAGGGAAAGTCTGTGTGAGTCATCTGTGCAGGCAGGGAAAGTCTGTGTGAGTCGTCTGTGTGAGTCGTCTGTGCAGGCAGGGAAAGTCTGTGTGAGTCATCTGTGCAGGCATGGAAAGTCTGTGTGAGTCGTCTGTGCAGGCAGGGAAAGTCTGTGTGAGTCATCTGTGCAGGCAGGGAAAGTCTGTGTGAGTCGTCTGTACGAGTCATCTGTGCAGGCAGGGAAAGTCTGTGTGAGTTGTCTGTGCGAGTCATCTGTGCAGGCAGGGAAAGTCTGTGTGAGTCATCTGTGTGAGTCATCAGTGCAGGCAGGGAAAGTCTGTGTGAGTCATCTGTGCAGGCAGGGAAAGTCTGTGTGAGTCGTCTGTGTGAGTCGTCTGTGCAGGCAGGGAAAGTCTGTGTGAGTCATCTGTGCAGGCATGGAAAGCATGTGTGAGTCGTCTGTGTGAGTCGTCTGTGCAGGCAGGGAAAGTCTGTGTGAGTCATCTGTGCAGGCAGGGAAAGTCTGTGTGAGTCATCTGTACGAGTCATCTGTGCAGGCAGGGAAAGTCTGTGTGAGTCGTCTGTGCAGGCAGGGAAAGTCTGTGTGAGTCATCTGTGCAGGCATGGAAAGCATGTGTGAGTCGTCTGTGTGAGTCGTCTGTGCAGGCAGGGAAAGTCTGTGTGAGTCATCTGTGCAGGCAGGGAAAGTCTGTGTGAGTCATCTGTACGAGTCATCTGTGCAGGCAGGGAAAGTCTGTGTGAGTCGTCTGTGCAGGCAGGGAAAGTCTGTGTGAGTCATCTGTGCAGGCATGGAAAGTCTGTGTGATTCATCTGTGCGAGTCGTCTGTGCAGGCAGGGAAAGTCTGTGTGAGTCGTCTGTGCAGGCAGGGAAAGTCTGTGTGAGTCATCTGTACGAGTCATCTGTGCAGGCAGGGAAAGTCTGTGTGAGTTGTCTGTGCGAGTCATCTGTGCAGGCAGGGAAAGTCTGTGTGAGTCATCTGTGTGAGTCATCTGTGCAGGCAGGAAAAGTCTGTGTGAGTCATCTGTACGAGTCATCTGTTCATGCAGGGAAAGTCTGTGTGAGTCATCTGTGCAGGCAGGGAAAGTCTGTGTGAGTCATCTGTGCAGGCAGGGAAAGTCTGTGTGAGTCATCTGTGCAGGCAGGGAAAGTCTGTGTGAGTCGTCTGTACGAGTCATCTGTGCAGGCAGGGAAAGTCTGTGTGAGTCATCTGTGTGAGTCATCAGTGCAGGCAGGGAAAGTCTGTGTGAGTCATCTGTGCAGGCAGGGAAAGTCTGTGTGAGTCATCTGTGCAGGCAGGGAAAGTCTGTGTGAGTCGTCTGTGTGAGTCGTCTGTGCAGGCAGGGAAAGTCTGTGTGAGTCATCTGTGCAGGCATGGAAAGCATGTGTGAGTCGTCTGTGTGAGTCGTCTGTGCAGGCAGGGAAAGTCTGTGTGAGTCATCTGTGCAGGCAGGGAAAGTCTGTGTGAGTCGTCTGTGCGAGTCATCTGTGCAGGCAGGGAAAGTCTGTGTGAGTCATCTGTACGAGTCATCTGTGCAGGCAGGGAAAGTCTGTGTGAGTCGTCTGTGCAGGCAGGGAAAGTCTGTGTGAGTCATCTGTGCAGGCATGGAAAGTCTGTGTGATTCATCTGTGCGAGTCGTCTGTGCAGGCAGGGAAAGTCTGTGTGAGTCGTCTGTGCAGGCAGGGAAAGTCTGTGTGAGTCATCTGTACGAGTCATCTGTGCAGGCAGGGAAAGTCTGTGTGAGTTGTCTGTGCGAGTCATCTGTGCAGGCAGGGAAAGTCTGTGTGAGTCATCTGTGTGAGTCATCTGTGCAGGCAGGAAAAGTCTGTGTGAGTCATCTGTACGAGTCATCTGTTCATGCAGGGAAAGTCTGTGTGAGTCGTCTGTGCGAGTCATCTGTGCAGGCAGGAAAAGTCTGTGTGAGTCATCTGTGCAGGCAGGGAAAGTCTGTGTGAGTCATCTGTACGAGTCATCTGTGCAGGCAGGGAAAGTCTGTGTGAGTCGTCTGTGCGAGTCATCTGTGCAGGCAGGGAAAGTCTGTGTGAGTCATCTGTGTGAGTCATCAGTGCAGGCAGGGAAAGTCTGTGTGAGTCATCTGTGCAGGCAGGGAAAGTCTGTGTGAGTCGTCTGTGCGAGTCATCTGTGCAGGCAGGGAAAGTCTGTGTGAGTCATCTGTACGAGTCATCTGTGCAGGCAGGGAAAGTCTGTGTGAGTCGTCTGTGCGAGTCATCTGTGCAGGCAGGGAAAGTCTGTGTGAGTCATCTGTGTGAGTCATCAGTGCAGGCAGGGAAAGTCTGTGTGAGTCATCTGTGCAGGCAGGGAAAGTCTGTGTGAGTCGTCTGTGCGAGTCATCTGTGCAGGCAGGGAAAGTCTGTGTGAGTCATCTGTACGAGTCATCTGTGCAGGCAGGGAAAGTCTGTGTGAGTCGTCTGTGCGAGTCATCTGTGCAGGCAGGGAAAGTCTGTGTGAGTCATCTGTGTGAGTCATCAGTGCAGGCAGGGAAAGTCTGTGTGAGTCATCTGTGCAGGCAGGGAAAGTCTGTGTGAGTCATCTGTGCAGGCAGGGAAAGTCTGTGTGAGTCGTCTGTGTGAGTCGTCTGTGCAGGCAGGGAAAGTCTGTGTGAGTCATCTGTGCAGGCAGGGAAAGTCTGTGTGAGTCGTCTGTGCGAGTCATCTGTGCAGGCAGGGAAAGTCTGTGTGAGTCATCTGTACGAGTCATCTGTGCAGGCAGGGAAAGTCTGTGTGAGTCGTCTGTGCAGGCAGGGAAAGTCTGTGTGAGTCATCTGTGCAGGCATGGAAAGTCTGTGTGATTCATCTGTGCGAGTCGTCTGTGCAGGCAGGGAAAGTCTGTGTGAGTCGTCTGTGCAGGCAGGGAAAGTCTGTGTGAGTCATCTGTACGAGTCATCTGTGCAGGCAGGGAAAGTCTGTGTGAGTTGTCTGTGCGAGTCATCTGTGCAGGCAGGGAAAGTCTGTGTGAGTCATCTGTGTGAGTCATCTGTGCAGGCAGGGAAAGTCTGTGTGAGTCATCTGTACGAGTCATCTGTTCAGGCAGGGAAAGTCTGTGTGAGTCGTCTGTGCGAGTCATCTGTGCAGGCAGGGAAAGTCTGTGTGAGTCGTCTGTGCGAGTCATCTGTGCAGGCAGGGAAAGTCTGTGTGAGTCATCTGTACGAGTCATCTGTGCAGGCAGGGAAAGTCTGTGTGAGTCCTCTGTGCGAGTCATCTGTGCAGGCAGGGAAAGTCTGTGTGAGTCGTCTGTGCGAGTCACCAGTGCAGGCAGGGAAAGTCTGTGTGAGTCATCTGTGCGAGTCATCTGTGCAGGAAGGGAAAGTCTGTGTGAGTCGTCTGTGTGAGTCATCAGTGCAGGCAGGAAAAGTCTGTGTGAGTCATCTGTGTGAGTCATCTGTGCAGGCAGGGAAAGTCTGTGCGAGTCATCTGTACAGGCAGGGAAAGTCTGTGTGAGTCATCTGTGCGAGTCATCTGTGCAGGCAGGGAAAGTCTGTGTGAGTCATCTGTGTGAGTCATCTGTGCGAGTCAGGCAGGGAAAGTCTGTGAGGAGTCTGTGCAAGGGAAAAAGAGCAATATCGCCACACTGCTCTACTCTACCGCTCAATGGGCTGCGGTAAATTACCGACCTTTAACAGCAGCTGGGGAAATCTTTATGAATTAGCACACAGACCGGGAAAATACAGAGTGTGGTATTTTCCCAACAAGATTTTTTTTATCGCACTGCTTTTTATGATTCGAGGCCATAGTGCTCAATACTGTATTGCATGTTAAAAGACACAGATCACACCACATGCTGCACTCTAGAGGTATGTGTCACCACCGATCAGATGCACTGAGCAGCGCTTCCCCTTCGTGAATAAACTCATCAGAGAGATTCTTGTAACTCTGCGTATAACAGATATGACTCTGTAAAGCATTCCAGGCAGCCGTTCACAGGAATCCGGTAAAAAACTTTATTGCACAGTAAAGAAAAAAGGAACTGTAATGATCAGTGGCGTATCAGATGATCAAAACGTGCTCTAGCAGAACAGTAGTCAGTATTTTATTTAGAGTGTGATCACAGGTGTATTGGTGCACAGTAATATTAGGAGTACTCCTAAAGTGATAGCCCTTAGTGACTGGGGCTATCACTATGCAGAGAGTGGTCGTACAAGCGAGGTCGGCAATGGGTCGGTCAGTACAGAATTGTCAGGCAAATCGAAGTCGGCAAACAGGCAAAAGTCGGCAGCAGATCAGATAGGGCAGAAGCACAGAATCGTAAGGCAGAGTTCAAGGTCGGTAATCAGGCAGAGGGTCGGCAACAGATCAGATTGGCAAGGTACAGAATCAGGAGGCAGATTGAGTAATCAAAGGTTCAAGCAAGAAGTCATACACAGAAATATCAATACAATAATAATAATAAAAATAGTCCTAAGCTATGTGTGAATCCCCGGGGTCCTGCCGGATCTGACTAAGGTCTGAGAGCTTTCACTGTGAAGTATTCGCAACAACAGACAAAGAGCGAATGACAAGCAGGTCCTAATATACTGTGGACCAAACGAACAGCGCCGCCCAGAGGCCCAGCCAATCGGAGAGCAGGCAAGTGTCAGCTGACCACCAGGTCAGCTGACACGTCTTCTGACCGGATAAGTGCGGCGGCGATCCGCGCGCACGCAAGCCTGACGCTTGCCCACAACCTCAGACAAACCGGACCTCCCTGATGCCAGCAGGAGGCCCGAAGACGCCGCGGCGGGAGACGCTGCGAGAGTAGATGCGGAAGTGGTGGCTGCGCCGCTATCCGCATCAGAGGCCGGCAAAGCAGCCGACATGACAGGAACGTGTGTGGCACTTCCCAAGTTAATAATAATGTTGTGAGTGGAGTATACTGCACAGCTCAAAACCAATCACAGCCCTGCAAGGGTCCGCCAGAGTATGGCAGTTGTCACAGAGATGTGTGCTCCGCTGGAAATGGAAAAAGTTCACCAAAATTTGCAAAACAAGAACAAAGAGTCTTAAGCGTGCACCTTCCGTCTGATGGACATCCATCAGGCGGAAGGTGCATGCTTAAGACTCTTTTTTCTTGTTTTGCAAAAAACTTTATTGCACCTCAAGCCGATACATGACAGACCGAACACCCTGGCTGCAGAACACAGGGTAATGCGTCCACTCAGGCTTGCCTCCTTCCTGCTCGCAGCATCAGTGTGTTCCCGGCTCCACCCTACGTGTTTCGTCATAAGTGACTCAAACAGGGGCCGGTAGCATGCTGAGGCTGAGCTAACGCTACAAGTGCCATCCCGAAGTTCGCCCGCGCCCCCCCCCCCTTCCGTCGCTAGGCAACCCTGTGGACGCACTTTACAAATAACATTTTACATGTTCATTAAAAATATATGCAGACTTATAAAATAACAATAATATTTGCAACACCCTATCAGATCTCATGGGTCTTACCTCATACTTCGTTACTACAATAATCATAGCATACGCCTTCATATTAATGCATGCAAATGTCCATACACAATTTGAATATATACGAATCTCATAAATCTTCCTATTATAATCCTATATCTATATATATAAAATCGGATGTGTGTATGTATGTGTGTGTGTATGTGTGTGTGTGTGTATGTGTGTGTGTGTGTGTGTGTATGTGCCGCGATCACTCGAAAACGGCTTGACCGATTTAAACGAAACTTGGTATACAGATCCCTTACTACCTGGGATGATATGTTCTGGGGGTCTCGCGGCCCCCCTGCACACGTGGGCGGAGCTACAAACAGCAAATCAGATTTCACCCATTCAAGTCAATGGAAAAATGTAAAAGGCTGCCATTCTCACAGTAATCAAGCCAGAGTCCCCACACTTGGCACAGTTGGTCACTTGGTGACAGAGGTTACGAATCCAGGAAAAGTGGGAGGAGCATAAAACAGCCAATCAAATTTCAGCCATTCATTTTAAATGGGAAAAAGTAAACTGCAACCATTCTTAGACTGTTAATCGCAGGGTTCTCAAACTTGCCACAGTTGGTCACTGGGTGAATGCGATTAAGATTCAAGAAAGTGGGTGGAGCCTACAACAGCCAATCAAAATTCACCTATTGATTTTCAAGGGGAATATTTAAACTGCTGCCATTCTTACACTGTTAATGGCAGAGGCTTCAAACTTGCTACAGTTGGTCATTGGGTGACTAGGGTCCAAATTCACTAAAGGGGCGGGGCCACCTACAGCCAATCAGATTTCCTTGGTGGATAAACTGCTTCCATTCACACATTTTTGATGCCAGGAACCTGAAAGCTCACAAACTTGGTCACTGGGTGACTGTGTGTCAAGGTTACAAAAAGTGGGTGGAGCTGAAAACAAATTTCACTGGAAAATATAAACTGCAGCCATTCTTACACTGTTGATGGCAGGGCTCTCAAACTTTGCACAGTTGGTCACTGGGTGAATGAGATTAAGATTTTGGAAGGTGGGTGGAGCCTACAAAAGCCAATAAAAATTCACCTTTTGATTTTCAAAGGGAATATTTAAGCTGCTACCATTCTTATACTGTTAATAGCAAATGCCTCAAACCTGATACAGTCAGTCATTGGGTGATTAGGGTTCAAATTCAGAAAGGGGGCGGAGCCACAAACAGCCATATTTGTTTATTTTTCAATGGGAATATACAAAGTATTGATACCAAGGACCCCAAAGCTGATAAACTTGATAACTGAGTGACTGTATGTCAAGGTTAGAAAAAGTGGCCGGTGCCAACAACTAAATTTTTAACATGGCAAGGTTCCCAAACTTTACACAATTGGCCACTGGGTGACTGGGATGAATATTCAGAAATGTGGGTGGTGACTACAACAGCCAATCAAAATTGACCTATTGATTTTCAAGGCGGAATATTTACATTGCTACCATTCTTACACTGTTAATGGCAGAGGCCTCAAACCTGATACTGTCAGTCATTGGGTGACTGGGGTCCAAATTCACTAAAGGGGTGGAGCCACAAACAGCCAATCAGATTTGTTAGATTGATTTCAGCCGTTCGTTTATTGGCAGGTTTCTCAAACGTGACACAGTTGGCCACTGGGTGACTGGGACTAATATTCAGGAAAGTGGGTGGAGCCTACAGCAGCCAATCAAAATTTACCTTTTGATTTTCAAGGGGAATATTTACATTGCTGCCATTCATACACTCTTAATGGCAGAGGCCTCAAATCTGGGAGACTGGGGTTTAAATTCTGAAGGGAGCGGGCCAAACACAGCCAATCAGATTTGTTTAATTTCAATGGTAAAATGCAACTTATTTATGCCAAGGACCCCAAAGCTCATAAACTTGGTCATTGAGTGACTGTATGTTAAGGTTAGAAATAGTGGGCGGAGCCAAAAACAACTAACTTTTTACATTGGAAAACTATAAACTGCAACTTTTCTTACACTGTTAATGGCAGGGTTCTCAAACTTCCCAAAGTTGATCACTGGGTGACTGGGATTAATATTCAAAAAAGTAGTAATTCACCTACTGATTTTCAAGGGGAATATTGAGACTGCAGCCATTCTTACACTGTTAATGGCAGAGGCCTCAAACCTGCTACAGTCGGTTGTTAAGTGTCTGGGGTTCAAATTCAGTAAAGGGGCGGAGCCAAACACAGCCAATCAGATTTCTTTGCTGCATAAACTGCTTCCATTAGCAGAATTTTGATGCCAGGAACCCAAAAGCTCACAAACTTGATCACTGAGTGACTGTGTGTCAAGTTACAAAAACTGGGTGGAGTCAAAAACAGATTTTTCTGGGAAATTGTAAACTGCAGCCTTTCTTCACGGTTAATGGCAGGGTTCTCAAACTTTGCACAGCTGGTTACTGGGTGACTGGGATTAATATTCAGAAAAGTGGGTGGAGCCGAAAAATGCCAATCAAAAATCACATTTCGCTTTTCAAGGAGAATATTAAAATTGCTACCATTCTTGCACCGTTAATGGCACAAGCCTCAAACCTGGTACAGTTGGTCATTGGGTCACTGGGGTTTAAATTCAGAAAAGGGGACAGAGCCACAAACAGTCAATCAGATTTGTTTCATTTCATGGGAAAGTACAAATTATCGATGCCAAGGACCCCAAAGCTCACAAAATTGGTCATTGAGTGACTGTGTGTCAAGGTTACAAAAAGTGGGCGGAACAAAAACCAAATTTCACTGGGAAAATATAAACTGCAGCCATTCTTACACTGTTAATGGCAGGGTTCTCAAACTTTGTCCAGATAATAATAATTGCAGTATTTGTATAGCGCCTTTCTCCTGTCGGACTCAAAGCGCTTGCGAGGCAGCCACTAGAGCGCACTCAGTAGGCAGTAGCAGTGTTAAGGAGACTTGCCCAAGAAACTCCTTACTGAAATAGGTGCTGGCTTACTGAACAGGCAGAGCAGAGATTTGAACCCAGGTGGTCACTGGGTGACTGAGATTAATATTCAGGGAAGTGGGTGGAGCCTATAATAGCCAATCAAAATTCACCTGTTGATTTTCAAGGGGAATATTTAAATTGCTGCCATTTTTACACTGCTAATAGCAGATGCTTCAAACCTGCTACAGTTGGTCATTGGGTGACTGGGGTTCAAATGCTAGAGAGGGGCAGAGCCACAAACAGCCAATCTGATTTGTTTCATTTCATGGGAATATACAAATTATTGATGCCAAGGACCCCAAAGCTCACAAACTTGGTCATTGAGTGTTTGTGCGTTAGGGTTAGAAAGTGGGCGGAGCCAACACCAGTCAAATACATACACAGGCAACGCTGGGTCATCAGTGGGTGGAGACAAATACAAATTTCCCTGGGAAAATGTAAACTGCAGCCATTCTTACACTGTTAATGGCAGGGTTCTCAAACTTTGCACAGTTGGTCACTGGGTGACTGAGATTAATATTCAGAAAAGTGGGTGGAGCCTACAAAAGTGAATCAAACTTCACCTATTGCTTTTCAAGGGGAATATTTAATTGCTGCTATTCTTGCACTGTTAATGGCACAGGCCTCAAACCTGGTACAGTTGGTCATTGGGGTTCAAATTCAGAAAAGGGGGTGGAGCCACAAACAGCCAATCAGATTTTTTAATTTCAATGCAAATTATTGATACCAAAGACCGCAAAGCTCACAAACTTGGTCATGGAGTAATTGTGTGTTAGGGTTAGAAAAAATGGGCGGAGCCAACACCAGCCAAATACATACCCGGGCAATCAGCTAGTATATATATATATATATATATATATATATATATATATATATATATATATATATATACCCTCTAAACATTATTTACTCAGCCCAGTCAGCACCACACTTCTCTATCTATATATATATATATATAAAATCGGGTGTGTGTGTGTGTTGTGTGTTGTGTGTTGTGTGTTGTGTGTTGTGTGTTGTGTGTTGTGCGTGTGTGTGTGTGTGTGTGTGTGTGTGTGTGTGTGTGCCGATTTGAACGAAACTTGGTACACAGATCCCTTACTACCTGGGATGATATGTTCTGGGGGTCTCGCGGCCCCCCTGCACATGTGGGCGGAGCTACAAACAGCTAATCAGATTTCACCCATTCAAGTCAATGGAAAAAATGTAAAAGGCTGCCATTCTCACAGTAATCAAGCCAGAGTCCCCACACTTGGCACAGTTGGTCACTTGGTGACCGAGGTTACAAATCCAGGAAAAGTGGGCGGAGCATAAAACAGCAAATCGAATTTCAGCCGTTCATTTTACATGGTAAAATGTAAACTGCAGCCATTCTTAGACTGTTAATCGCAGGGTTCTCAAACTTGGCGCACTTGGTCACTGGGTGAATGCGATTAAGATTCAAGAAAATGGGTGGAGCCTACAACAGCCAATCAAAATTCACCTATTGATTTTCAAGGGGAATATTTAAACTGCTGCTATTCTTACACTTTTAATGGCAGAGGCTTCAAACTTGCTACAGTCAGTCAGTGGGTGACTGGGGTCCAAATTCACTAAAGGGGCGGGGCCACATACAGCCAATCAGATTTCCTTGGTGGATAAACTGCTTCAAATCACACATTTTTGATGCCAGGAACCTGAAAACTCACACACTTGGTCACTGGGTGACTGTCTGTCAAGGTTACAAAAAGTGGGCGGAGCTAAAAACAAATTTCACTGGAAAATATAAACTGCAGCCATTCTTACACCGTTAATAGCAGGGTTCTCAAACTTTGCACAGTTGGTCATTGGGTGACAGATTAGGATTTTGGAAGGTGGGTGGAGCCTACAACAGCCAATAAAAATTCACCTTTTGATTTTCAAAGGGAATGTTTCATCTGCTACCATTCTCTTATACTGGTAATAGCAGATGCCTCAAACCTGGTACAGTTGGTCACTGGGTGACTAGGGTCCAAATTCAGGAAGGGGGCGGAGCCACAAACAGCCAGATTTGTTTGTTTTTCAATGGGAATATACAAAGTATTGATACCAAGGACCCCAAAGCTGATAAACTTGATAATTGAGTGACTGTATGTCAAGGTTAGAAAAAGTGGGCGGTGCCAACAACTTCATTTTTTACATTGCAGGGTTCCCAAACTTTACACAATTGGCCACTGGGTGACTGGGATGAATATTCAGAAATGTGGGTGGAGCCTACAACAGCCAATCAAAATGTACCTATTGATTTTCAAGGGGAATATTCACATTGCTACCATTCTTTCTGTTAGTGGCAGAGGCCTCAAACCTGATACAGTCAGTCATTGGGTGACTGGGGTCCAAATTCACTAAAGGGGTGGAGCCACAAACAGCCAATCAGATTTTTTAGATTGATTTCAGCCATTCTGTTATTGGCAGGGTTCTCAAACGTGACACAGTTGGCCACTGGGTGACTGGGACTAATATTCAGAAAAGTGGGTGGAGCCTACAGCAGCCAATCAAAATTTACCTTTTGATTTTCAAGGTGAATATTTACATTGCTGCCATTCATGCACTCTTAATGGCAGAGGCCTCAAATCTGGTACAGTCAGTCACTGGGAGACTGGGGTTTAAATTCTGAAGGTAGCGGGCCAAAAACAGCCAATCAGATTTGTTTCATTTCAATGGTAAAATGCAACTTATTGATGCCAAACACCCCAAAGCTCATAAACTTGGTCATTAAGTGACTGTATGTCAAGATTAGAAATAGTGGGCGGAGACAAAAACAACTAACTTTTTACATGGGGAAATGCAAACTGCAGCTTTTCTTACACTGTTAATGGCAGGGTTCTCAAACTTCACACAGTTGGTCACTGGGTGACTAGGATTAATATTTGGAAAAGTAGGTGGAGCCTACAAGAGCCAATCAAAATTCACCTATTGATTTTCAAGGGGAATATTGAAACTGCAGCCATTCTCACACTGTTAATGGCAGAGGCCTCAAACCTGCTACAGTCGGGCGTTAAGTGTTTGGGGTTCAAATTCAGTAAAGGGGCGGAGCCAAAAACAGCCAGATTTCTTTGCTGGATAAATTGCTTCCATTAGCACAATTTTGATGCCAGGAACCCAAAAACTCACAAACTTGGTCATTGAGTAGTGACTGTGTGTCAAGGTTACAAAAAGTGGGTGGAGTTAAAAACAGATTTTTCTGGGAAATTGTATACTGCAGCCCTTCTTCACTGTTAATGGCAGGGTTCTCAAACTTAGCATAGCTGGTTACTGGGTGACTAAGATTCATATTCAGAAAAGTGGGTGGAGCCTAAAAATGCCAATCAAAAATCACATGTCACTTTTCAAGGAGAATATTAAAATTGCTGCCATTCTTGTACTGTTAATGGCACAAGCCTCAAACCTGGTACAGTTGGTCATTGGGTCACTGAGGTTCAAATTCAGAAAAGGGACAGAACCACAAACAGTGAATCAGATTTGTTTCATTTCATGGGAAAATACAAATTATTGATGCCAAGGACCCCAAAACTCACAAACTTGGGCATTGAGTAGTGACTTTGTGTCCAGGTTACAAAAAGTGGGCGGAGCCAAAAACAAATTTCACTGGGAAAGTGTAAACTGTAGCCATTCTTACACTGTTTATTTCAGGGTTCCCAATCTTTGCCCTGATGGTCACTGAGTGACTGAGATTAATATTCAGGGAAGTGGGTGGAGCCTATAATAGCCAATCAAAATTCACCTGTTGATTTTCAAGTGGAATATTTAAATTGCTGCCATTTTTACACTGTTAATAGCAGATGCCTCAAACCTGCTACAGTTGGTCATTGGGTGACTGGGGTTCAAATGCTGGAGAGGGGTGGAGCCACAAACAGCCACACAAACTGATTTGTTTAATTTCTATGGGAATATACAAATTGATGCCAAGGACCCCAAAGCTCACAAACTTGGTCATTGAGTGTTTGTGTGTTAGGGTTAGAAAGTGGGCGGAGCCAACACCAGTCAAATACATACACAGGCAACGCCGGGTCATCAGTGGCTGGAGACAAATACAAATTTCACTGGGAAAATGTAAACTGCAGCAATTCTGTTAATGGCTGGGTTTTTAAACGTTGCACAGTTGGTCACTGGGTGACTGGGATTAATATTCAGAAAAGTGGGTGGAGCCTACAAAGTGAATCAAACTTCACCTATTGCTTTTCAAGGGGAATATTTAATTGCTACGATTCTTGCACTGTTAATGGCTCAGGCCTCAAACCTGGTACAGTTGGTTATTGGGTGACTGGGGTTCAAATTCAGAAAAGGGGGTGGAGCCACACACAGCCAATTAGATTTGTTTCATTTCAATGCAAATTATTGGTGCCAAACAATGCAAAGCTCACAAACTTGGTCAGTGAGTAATTGTGTGTTAGGGTTAGAAAAAGTAGGTGGAGCCAACACCAGCCAAATACATACCTGGGCAACGCCGGGCAATCAGCTAGTATGCTATAATATCTTCCATATATGCCCTAACATCTTCCAATGCCATAATATATCGTGCCTATCGCAGTAATCATACCCAATTGTTTTTATACAAATTTAAAATATTTGAGTCATCGTTCACCTTGGTCTTAGTGCAGTAAAAAGTTAATAAGGTCCTATGTCCAATTAACCTCTTCACCACTGAGGCTGCTTTCACAGTGGGACGTTACAGGCGCACGTTAGAGCAGCCTGTAACGCAGCCCAACTCACAGTAATGAAAAATCAATGGGGCTGTTCACAGTGCCCACGTTGCGTTACATTGTAACGCTGCACGTTATTTAAAAGTGCAGCATGCTGTGCGTTCAACGTTAGACTGTTTGCACATGCTCAGTATTGTGTTTTGTTTTTTTTATTTTGAGGAGGAGAGGAGGAGGGGAGAGTCCGCTATTGTTTGCCACATGGCTAATTAATATTCACTGCACTGCCCTGTAGTGATGGGAAGTTCGGCTGGATTCATTGAATCGATTCATTGAAAAGAGCCGGACATCCTATCTCTACCGTTCAGAATCGATTCATTGAAAAGAGCCGGACTTCCCATCACTTCTGCTGTGTTTTCTTCCTGGAGCGGCCGCTGATTGGCTGGCGGGACCACGTGATGCGGAGGTCCCCGCAAGGTATGAGACAAAAAAGGCGCACCAACAGCCGCACAACGCGGCTCACTCTGGCGTCCACCTCTAACACCACCAGGCGTTGTGTTAGGGGCACGTTATGCGACCTTAACGTCCCTAACGTTACAATTAATGTATTTTCTTTTAAATTCCACCTGGGACCGCAATCTATGTACCAGCCAGCTGTGAGCAGGTTAACAAGACAATCAGTGAGGTACACATACACATACAATCATTGCCATCACGTGTATGATACAGGAACCTAAACGAAATGATTGTACTAAACCAAGAAAAAAAATCTCTATCTACAGTAATGTTCAGCGGGTTTCCATTCTATATATACTAGAGAAGAATAATAGCATTTTAAATAATTTTATAACATTTATTTTATAAGTAGAAATAGTGCATTAAAACATAGAAAAATTTCAAAAATAATTAAATAAAGTAAACAAGATAGTCCACAGTAAAATGAAGCGATAAAAAATGGAAAGAAAAACCTAGTTGCTTTGTCCATTTGTTTGGATTACATGGACATGTGTATTAAAGTCCTACTGGAAATAATAATAATAATCCGAACATTTGTATATTGCTTTTCTCTTGTCGGACTCAAAGCGCTCAAGAGCTGCAGCCACTGGGATACGCTCAAGAGGCCACCCTGCAGTGTCAGGGAGTCTTGCCTTGAATTCCTTACTAAATAGGTACAATAGCAAATTAAGAGTCCGGAGGGATAATGTCTTTCTGCAACCCTGTGCAGATCTCCTTGGTTAAGAAGTTACAGGCATTGTACAAGCCTTCTGGGGAAACACTGATTTTCTGGGGAAACACTGCCGCATTATATTTGTACATTATGTGTATTTTGTGGATTAATGATCCGCATTATGTGTATTTGGAGGAAATGCTGCGGCATTATGTGTATTTTGGGGGATACGCGGCCGCAATATGTGTATTTTGTGGGGTAACGCTGCCACATTATGTGTATTTTATGGTTTAGTGCTGCCACATTATGTGGATTTTGTGAGGTGACACTGCCACATTATGTGTATTTTGTGGGGTGACACTGCCACATTATGTGTATTTTGTGGGGTGACACTGCCACATTATTTGAATTTTGTGGAGTAGCACTGCCACATTATGTGTATTTTGTGGTTTAGTGCTGCCACATTATGTGGATTTTGTGGGGTGACACTGCCACATTATGTGGATTTTGTGGGGTGACACTGCCACATTATCTGGATTTTGTGGGGTGACACTGCCACATTATGTGGATTTTGTGGGGTGATCACTGCCACATTATTTGAATTTTGTGGAGCAGCACTGCCACATTATGTGTATTTTGTGGGGTAGCGCAGCCACATTATGTGTATTTTGTGGGGTGACACTGCCACATTATGTGTATTTTGTGGAGTAGCACTGCCACATTATGTGTATTTTGTGGGGTAGCGCTGCCACATTATGTGTATTTTGTGGAAAACTGTGCTGCATTATATGTATTTTGGAGGATACACTGCCACATTAGGTGTATTTTGTGGGGTGACACTGCCACATTATGTGGATTTTGTGGGGTGACACTGCCACATTATTTGAATTTTGTGGAGCAGCACTGCCACATTATGTGTATTTTGTGGGGTAGCGCTGCCACATTATGTGTATTTTGGAGGAAAACTGTGCTGCATTATATGTATTTTGGAGGATACACTGCCACATTATGTGTATTTTGTAGGGTGACACTGCCACATTATGTGTATTTTGTGGGGTGACACTGCCACATTATTTGAATTTTGTGAAGTAGCACTGCCACATTATGTGTATTTTGTGGTTTAGTGCTGCCACATTATGTGGATTTTATGGTTTAGTGCTGCCACATTGTGTGGATTTTGTGGGGTGACACTGCCACATTATTTGAATTTTGTGGAGCAGTACTGCCACATTATGTGTATTTTGTGGGGTAGCGCTGCCACATTATGTGTATTTTGTGGGGTGACACTGCCACATTATTTGAATTTTGTGGAGTAGCACTGCCACATTATGTGTCTTTTGTGGGGTAACGCTGCCACATTATGTGTATTTTATGGTTTAGTGCTGCCACATTATGTGTATTTTGTGGGGTGACACTGCCACATTATTTGAATTTTGTGGAGCAGCACTGCCACATTATGTGTATTTTGTGGGGTAGCGCTGCCACATTATGTGTATTTTGTGGGGTGACACTGCCACATTGTTTGAATTTTGTGGAGCAGCACTGCCACATTATGTGTATTTTGTGGGGTAGCGCTGCAACATTATGTGTATTTTGTGGAAAGCTGTGCTGCATTATATGTATTTTGGAGGATACACTGCCACAGTAGGTGTCTTTTGGGGATACACTGCAGCAGTATGAGTATTTTGAGGAATACAAGGAATACGCTGCCACATTATGTGTATTGCTGTCTGAAGGTATTTGCCTGCTGTCCCTGGGCCTGTGTTGTTTGTGCCAAAAAAGGTCTGGCTTCTGTCATTTGCTGTTTGTGGCAGAAGATGTTTCATCACAACGCAAGGTAACCGTTTGGTTACTCAGGTTTTTGATTTAATAAAAATATGTTTTAATATGTTGTGTCGCTCAGCTGAATATTTTATTTCCATTTATAAGCTCAATACACTTTAGCCTGCTGTGCACTTGCTGTCTGAGGGGTCTGCCTGCTGTCCCTGGACCGCCAAAAAAGTCTGGCTGCTTCCATGTGCTGTTAGTGGGTGGGGGGAACAGTGTCTAATTACCGTTCGGGTCACTTAACAACTAGCTGTTATTTGGAAGAAAACTCGGGCCCACTGTCTTTGCGTTACACTGTTACATTACAGTTAGCATCACCAACACCTGTCATGGCCACACCCAGTTTGCACATGTCACTCACTCCTATTCCGGGCTGGCCTCTCGGTCAAACTTGAGAATGCCATGTGGTCCTCGAGTCAAAACCTTTGCCCACCCTTGTGCTGGAGTCTCAGCTGAGACAGGCTAAAACAATCATCTCGGTTGAGTTTCCTTTAGCATGTGGGAGGCTTCAAGGAACACTTTGAAAAAAGTGAGAGAAAAGAGAAGTTCACAGACTTCCCCTGTGCATTCTAAAAATAGCAGTCTTATTAAATAGTAATTTACTTTCTTATACAAAATGACTGCTTCCACCCTATCTGAAAGTGACGTGGAGTGAATTAAAGGACACCCAAGGTAAAAATAAACTAATGAAATGAACAATTGTATTCTCCTCCTCCTCCTAAAAATTACTTTTTAAGATATTCCACAGTTTTATTTTATATTTAAATCTACTTTTTACCTTTTTACTGGTTTATTGTTTTTGCTCAATCGCACATTCATTGTAGTATGCCAGAGCTAAAATCTATAAACTATTGACCCTTTTTATCTCTTTCCTGCTCTCAGAAGCCATTTTCTGCTAGGAATTTCATATCAGTGAGGGTCACACTGTAGTCTGACTCCGTCCTGACAGGAACTGCTACTTACATACCTGATGTTTCACCCTTTCAGGCAGAAAAAGAAAAAAAAACTCAGCCTAGTTATTTGTGTGCTAGGCACTATACGTACCCATGTCTATCTCATCATGTCACATGTCACCTTGGGTATCCTTTAACGACTTCAGGACACAGCCTTTACCCCCCCTTAAGGACCAGCGCTGATTTATAAGATCTGTGCTGGGTGGGCTCTACAGCCCCCAGCACAGATCAAATAACAGGCAGAGCGACCAGATCGCTCCCCTTTTTTCCCCACTAGGGGGATGATGTGCTGGGGGGGTCTGATCGCTCCTGCATGCGTGTGGGTGGCGGGGCACCTCAAAGCCCCCCCCACCGCAGGATTCCCCCTCTCCTCCCTCCCTGCCCCAGAGATCGGAGGCTGCACAGGAACGGATCTGTCCTGTGCAGCCTCTAACAGGCTCCTGCCTGTCATGTGACAGCGATCCCCGGCCGCTGATTGGCCGGGGATCGCTGATCTAGTACAATGCTGCTACTGTTAGCAGCGTTGTAAAAATGTAAACAAAGCGGATTATTTCCGCTTGTGTTTACATTTAGCCTGCGAGCTGCGATCATCGGCCCGCAGGCTATTCACGTAGCCCCCCGCCGTGAATTGACAGGAAGCAGCCGCTCGCGCGAGCGGCTGCTTCCTGATTAATTAGCCTGCAGCCGGCGACGCAGATCTGCGTCGCTGGTCCTGCAGCTGCCACTTTGCCGACGCGCGGTATGAGTGCGCGGTCGGCAAGTGGTTAAGATGGTACAGATGACATTACTTTTGGTTGAAAGGCAGGTTGGAGAACTGTAAAGTCAATAACCGTATGTCATCCTCCCCCCTCCCCCGTGTGGGAAAAAAGTTTCACCATTTTTCACATATCATTCTCATATACTGTGTAAAAACACGTAACAGAGCTTAATACTGTCAGAGCTGGTGTGATAGGTGCAGAGCATCCTGTCCACTGCAGATGTGAGAATATAAACCTCTTTCTGTACAGTGTGTGACCAGAAAGCATCATATCCTGAACGGTACATACACAGACCACACACAGAGTGTCTGTCATACATGGTGTGTGACACAGTGACACTGGCCTGTCCTGTGTACTGACTGCATACATGATGGCCCAACTCTGCCATATCATCACCGCATGCTGCCTGATCCTGGTGCCAGGTATGTATCCCATAATTATTAATCTGGTGTACTATCTATCTATCTGTCTACTACCTATCTATTTATTCATATACTGTATCTATCTATTTATTCATCTATCTATCTATCTATCTATCTATCTATCTATCTATCTATCTATCTATCTATCTATCTATCTATCTATTCATATACTGTATCTATCTATTCATCTATCTATCTATCTATCTATCTATCTATCTATCTATCCATCTATCTATCTATCTATTCATATACTGTATCTATCTATCTATCTATCTATCTATCTATCTATCTTTATCTATCTATCTATCTATCTATCTATCTATCTATCTATCCATCCATCCATCCATCCATCCATCCATCCATCCATCCATCCATCCATCCATCCATCCATCCATCCATCCATCCATCCATCCATCCATCCATCCATCCATCCATCCATCCATCCATCCATCCATCCATCCATCCATCCATCCATCCATCCATCCATCCATCCATCCATCCATCCATCCATCCATCCATCTATCTATCTATCTATCTATCTATCTATCTATCTATCTATCTATCTATCTATCTATCTATCTATCTATCTATCATATCTATCTATCATATCTATCTATCTATCTATCTATCTATCTATCTTTCTCTATCTATCTATCTATCTATCTATCTTTCTCTATCTATCTATGTAAGGCTTGGTGGTGTATTCTCCACAGTCAGCATGCAACGCATGAGCTGGCGTGGAGGAGGTACACACACTAGCACCAGGAAACAGGCTATCCCTAGTATAGTGGAGGGGAGGACTGACTCCAATAGGAGATTGTGGCGCACAGAGCCGGTGCAGATCTGACAGCCACAAACAATGCTTTCGTTATAACGTCTCAGCGCAAAGTAGCGCTGAGCGCACAAACCAGAACTGAGGAGATCAGGACAGGTAGACAGAATGAACGCTTGCTAGCTAGCGGCTACTTAGCGACAGCAAGCGTCCAAAACCAGACAGACTGGAATGAGGCAGCCAATGCGATGCGGCGATGGCGTGCCTCACAAAGACAGGACAGGATAGTCAGAAAATAGCAGGATTAAGATAGATGAACGTAACACAGATAAATATACAATAAGTATGTTTTCCTAGCGCATTACAATTACAGCTATCAATGAAACTATTTGTAACGTCTGACTAACATATGTATATATCGGCAATGAACCGATATATGACATAAGCTGGATCACTGACTTAGACTGGAGCAATACAGGGAACAGGACTCAGAAGGATTCGCTATCTCTTCGCAGAGATGAACGCAATCCACAAACGGTAACAGAACAGGATTCAGAAGGATTCGTTATCTCTTCGCAGAGATGAACGCAATCCACAAACAGTAACAGAACAGGATTCAGAAGGATTCGTTATCTCTTCGCAGAGATGAACGCAATCCACAAGCAGAACCAGGAGCAGGGTAACTACCTCAGCACGGGTGGTCACGGTACGCGCAACCTACCAAAACGTGCTGGAAGCTGACTAACTGCACACAGGATATAAACAGTTCGTGTACGTATACATCAGCGACACTGATGTATTAACGTAACACAAATACAAGGAAAATAATAAACGTGCTGGTATGCATATATATTGGCAATGAACCAATATATGATGCAAAGACCAGCAAAGTATCTTTATAACAAGAACCACGATCGGGGGCTAAAGCGACAGCAAGGCAGGCTTAAGCTGAAGCTATGAAAACCCAAGGAAACCCTGCAGGAAGCAGATCTTTATACTGAGGTCATCCAATGGGAGCAGACATGCAGATTCCCACACAGGTGAATGATAATCAGTCACAAGCTGACAGCAGGGAAAGACAGACAAAGCTATGCAACTTGCATGGAAATAGATCAGAACTGCCTGAGCTGCAGCACTACTACTTCCAGTAATAGCTGCTGCAGCAGCGATCATTACAGTACCCCCGCCTTTAAAAGCGGATTCCAGACGCTTTTCAAAACCGAAATTCCCAACAAAACAGTCTGACTGATAATTCATGATGACCGGGACAGCCCGGCAAGACCGAATTCCAGAATCAGTCCCCACAAGACTGGACCCATCAGAACCAGAACCTACAGAACCACGCCCATCAGTACCACAAGCCCCAGTGTGACACCCATCAGAACCATGATTTCCAGAAGAAAGCCCTCCGAAATTCCCTGAGCGATACCCACCGCCTTCCAGGAACCGTTCAGAAACGCCAAAGCCTTTGCAATGCCCACCGGTACTGTCTTTACCAACACAAAACCCACTGTTGAACCAGTCCAAGGTACCAGGACAGGTTTTCTCAGAGACCTCCCAGAACACCTTGAAGCTCCAAAGAGATCCCCATATGTCAGAACGCCCCTTAGGCTCACATGGAGAACTATCAAGAACCCCTATGGAACCTAGGGCAATTCCCGAGTCAGGGCCACAAGGACAAACATCAATATCAGGGCTTTCAGGGACCAGAACCATCTCTGGGCATGCAGGCAGACTGGCAACATCAGAACGTGTTCCCACTAAGGAAGCATCAGAGCACGCTAACACCTTAGACACACTTGGGCATTCTGGCACACAAAGAACATCTGGGCACACCGGCACAAGAGAAACCTCTGGGCATGTCAAGGAACTGTGAGCCTCAGGGTCAGCCAAGACAGGACCAAAACCAGGACTGGCCAAAAAAAAATCATCATGACTAAACTTCGCAACCACTGGACTTTTACACGAGAATGCTGGATCAGACTTAGATGTCGCTGATTCCAGCAAAGTCAGTAACAAATCAGATTCAGGGGCACCAACAAAACAGGACAAATCTTCTGATGTATGCACTGAACCAGATAGGGACTCCGCAACTACCTCTGGACTGGACAGAGACTCATTTAATACACTGGATTGGAGCTCATGAGGCGCTGCAGAACAAGTCAGTATTGCAGCAGCCCCCACTGGACTAGGCAAAACTGAGGAATTCCCTGGACAGGAAGGGGACTCTGGAACCTCTGCCACAGCGGCCAGAGAACTAGAATCTTTCAGGATACAGGGCTGGGTTTCAGGAACACTCATCGGACCGGACTGAAATTCTGAGATTTCTATTATTTTGACCAGAGAATCAGAATTATCCATGTTACAGGGCAAGACTTCTGAAACATTCAGAGGACAGGGCTGGAGTTCCTCGGCTGTTACAACACTGGAGAGGGACTCAACAACATTGGTTAAATCAGACTGTGTACAGGGCAAGGTATCTGACACACTTGCTGACGAGGACAATATTTCAATGGCTTCTGCTTTGCTGGGCAGAAATTCATCAAGTTTTATTAGAGCAGACTGTAATTCCAAAACAGCTGCTAGACAAGTGAATATTACTGCAACACCAACTGAGGTAAGCAGTGCTTCAGCCTCCTCTGCTAGAGGGTTTAAAGTATCCAAAATACTGGGTGAAGCATAAGACTCTGCGACCACAGCTTCACTGGACAGGATCACTGAACAGTCCATATTGCAGGGCAAAACCATGGAAGCACCTGCTGGACAGCATAATGATTCTGTGACCTGAGTTTCATTGGAGAGATCTACTGCACAATTCATGGTACAGGGCAAATTTATTGGAAAATTTTCTGAACAAGGTAATAATTCTGCGATTTCAGGTTCACATAGCAGATGCTCTGAGCTATTCACGAAACTAGAGCGAGGTGTAGAAACAGGAAGATCAAGACACAATGTTTGCGCATCTGCTGGATCAGACAGGAGTTGAACTTTATTAACACAGGTAATTTCTGCAGAAGTGTTTGCAGAGACAGGCAAGATTTTTCTGGTGTCTGTTTCACTAAACAAAGAGTCATGAGTACTGGCTAGGCTGGACTCGGAAGTCAGCAGGACCTCTGGATTCTCTGCTGAGAAATTTGCGCAGGGCAAGGTTAAGAATGTATCAGTGGCTTCTGTTTTACTGGGAAGTAACACTGAGTTATCCATGGTACAGGGTGGAATTGCAGGAACTTCAATTTCACACAAAAAGAGCTCCGAATCACCTGCTGAATCAGCCAAAGGTGCTGAAGCAGGCGGGTCAGAACGCCAAATTTGCGAATTCGGAGTCACAAAAAAATCATCCAAAATCAGTTCCCACACATCAATCAATGGAGCCACAAAGTCATACTCACACACACCAGTTTTTATTAGGTTATAGGCAGACTTAATGCATGCATTCAATACCAATTCACTTTTTGCACTGTAAAATTGACAAAATGAACTTGAATCATTCTTCCATTCATTGACCAGAGCTTCCATCTCTCTTTTCTCAAATGGAGGATTCCAAGCATACTTAACAGGCAGATCATGGTTTGCAGATATGATTGTGGCAGGCACATGTATAGGGTTAATTAGCAGGTGATTGGCAGATTCCTTATTCTTAAGAATCTCCAATACCTGTAGCAAGTGTTGAACTGTAGTGTATGCAAACTTCCCTTGGTTCACAAATAAGTTGATTTGTTCAATACTCTGTAATATCTCATCATAATCATACTCAGATAATTCTTTTAAACAAAAATCTTTATTTTCCCTAGCCAGGGAGGAAAGTTCATTAGTAGTTTCATAAGTCCATTTAACTCCCCTGAAAGACAATTGCATTTCATTATCTGTTAATGGCAGAATCTCATTATAGGTCTCAGTCGCTAAGGATAACGATTCTGCAGATTGGACACGTTTCTTAGAACGTTTGCGTTTTGCCTTTGACCTTGCGGTTTTTGGTGATTTATTCAAAGCTGCAGGAAAATTATCAGTAACACTTTCTGCTTGCTGCTCATTCTTGCAAGCAATTGAAGGAGCAGCTGATTGGCCTGCTGCCAGGAGTTCATTTAGAGGAAAAGGCAATGGATCTATGCGCAACCAGTTATGGATCACAAACGCTAGAAATTCCAGTGGTCTCTCTTTCAAATCGGAATGATTGAGAACATCAAATGCCCACTGGAATAATTCCCCTTTAAACAAAATATAACTTAGTTGGAGTGCCCAGGTTGAAACAGGAGTCGCTTGGAGATCAGGATTGGTCAGGAACCTGGCACATTCAGAGAAAAACTCATTTTCTGTTTCAGAGCTAAGTTCTTCAAATTTCTTAAAGGAACAGGAACCATAATTAACAGTGTCATACTTTCTGGGAATCCCCCCCACAATGGGGATTGGTAATGGGGTTTTCATAATGTAAGGCTTGGTGGTGTATTCTCCACAGTCAGCATGCAACGCATGAGCTGGCGTGGAGGAGGTACACACACTAGCACCAGGAAACAGGCTATCCCTAGTATAGTGGAGGGGAGGACTGACTCCAATAGGAGATTGTGGCGCACAGAGCCGGTGCAGATCTGACAGCCACAAACAATGCTTTCGTTATAACGTCTCAGCGCAAAGTAGCGCTGAGCGCACAAACCAGAACTGAGGAGATCAGGACAGGTAGACAGAATGAACGCTTGCTAGCTAGCGGCTACTTAGCGACAGCAAGCGTCCAAAACCAGACAGACTGGAATGAGGCAGCCAATGCGATGCGGCGATGGCGTGCCTCACAAAGACAGGACAGGATAGTCAGAAAATAGCAGGATTAAGATAGATGAACGTAACACAGATAAATATACAATAAGTATGTTTTCCTAGCGCATTACAATTACAGCTATCAATGAAACTATTTGTAACGTCTGACTAACATATGTATATATCGGCAATGAACCGATATATGACATAAGCTGGAACACTGACTTAGACTGGAGCAATACAGGGAACAGGACTCAGAAGGATTCGCTATCTCTTCGCAGAGATGAACGCAATCCACAAACGGTAACAGAACAGGATTCAGAAGGATTCGTTATCTCTTCGCAGAGATGAACGCAATCCACAAACAGTAACAGAACAGGATTCAGAAGGATTCGTTATCTCTTCGCAGAGATGAACGCAATCCACAAGCAGAACCAGGAGCAGGGTAACTACCTCAGCACGGGTGGTCACGGTACGCGCAACCTACCAAAACGTGCTGGAAGCTGACTAACTGCACACAGGATATAAACAGTTCGTGTACGTATACATCAGCGACACTGATGTATTAACGTAACACAAATACAAGGAAAATAATAAACGTGCTGGTATGCATATATATTGGCAATGAACCAATATATGATGCAAAGACCAGCAAAGTATCTTTATAACAAGAACCACGATCGGGGGCTAAAGCGACAGCAAGGCAGGCTTAAGCTGAAGCTATGAAAACCCAAGGAAACCCTGCAGGAAGCAGATCTTTATACTGAGGTCATCCAATGGGAGCAGACATGCAGATTCCCACACAGGTGAATGATAATCAGTCACAAGCTGACAGCAGGGAAAGACAGACAAAGCTATGCAACTTGCATGGAAATAGATCAGAACTGCCTGAGCTGCAGCACTACTACTTCCAGTAATAGCTGCTGCAGCAGCGATCATTACAATCTATCTATCTATCTATCTATCTATCTATCTATCTATCTATCTATCTATCTATCTTTCTCTATCTATCTATCTTTCTCTATCTATCTATCTTTCTCTATCTATCTATCTATCTATCTATCTAACTATCTATCTACTATTTATCTATTTATTCATATACTGTATCCATCCATCTATCTATCTATCTGTCTACTACTTATCTATTTATTCATATACTGTATCTATCTATTCATTCATCTATCTATTTATCTTTCTTTCTTTCTTTCTTTCTTTCTTTCTTTCTTTCTTTCTTTCTTTCTTTCTTTCTTTCTTTCTTTCTTTCTTTCTTTCTTCCTTCCTTTCTCTCTATCTATCTCTCTATCTATTATCTATCTGTTTATCTATCTAACTATCTATCTATCTATCTATCTATCTATCTATTTATCTATCAACATCTATCTACTACTTATCTACTGTATCTATTCATATACTTTATCTATCTAATCATCCATCTATCTATTCATCTTTCTTTCTCTCTCGCTCCAAATATATACTATCTATCTATCTATCTATCTATCTATCTATCTATCTATCTATCTATCTCTCTCTCTCTCTCTATCTATCTATCTATATCTCTCTCTATCTATCTATATCTCTCTATCTATCTATCTATCTATCTATCTATCTATCTATCTATCTATCTATCTATCTATCTATCTATCTCCTATTTATCTGTATATGTCAATATCTATCTGTCCTAGAATGAATATTAAGGTGCCCATACATGTACGGATTGTCACTCGGTTTGACAAGCACAATGATCCCTGTTTATCTGAATCTGATATATATATATAGGATAGATTTCAGCATGAACTCTGTTGAAAAGCTATTGAACTAGCATTGCCCTGCTCACTGTGGTACAACGCTACTGGCTGTCAGTCTACCACTGTGCCTGCTCCAGTTGATTGAGATCTTCCATTCGATCAGATGGGTCTTTTGACAATGATTTAATCTTCTGGATTTGTCTGCCGAAAGTCTACAAGTGTATGGGTAGTTGGGTACCTTAAAGAGACAACAACGTAACAAAAATTGCATCCTGTTTTTTATCATCCCACAAGCTCCTAAAGCTATTCTAATGTGTTCTGGCTTACTGCAGCTCTTTCTACTATCACAGTCTCTGTAATAAATCAATGTATCTTTCCCCTGTCAGACTTGTCGGCCTGTGTCTGGAAGGCTGCCAAGTTCTTCAGTGTTGTGGTTCTGCTATGAACTCCCCCTTCCAGGCCCCTCTATGTACACTGCCTGTGTATTATTTAGATTAGTGCAGCTTCTCTCTGCTCTATTATCTTTTACAAGCTGGATAAATCATCCTCTGAGCTGGCTGGGCTTTCACATACTGGGGAATTACAGACAAGGGCAAAGCTGTTTGCAAGAAGAAAAGAGCAGCCTGAAACTTCAGTGCATGAGAACTGCAGGGGGAAAGAAACACACAAATGATCTCTTGAGATTCAAAAGGAAGGGTGTATACAGCCTGCTTGTGTATGAATGTATTTTCTATATGTGGACATACTGTACATCAACCTACTTCCTGTTTTGGTGGCCATTTTGTTTGTTTATAAACAAACTTTTTAAAACTGTTTTTAACCACTTTTAATGCGGCGAGGAGCGCCGAAATTGTGACAGAGGGTAATAGGAGATGTCCCCTAACGCACTGGTATGTTTACTTTTGTGCGATTTTAACAATACAGATTCTCTTTAAAGGACGACTATCGATAAAACAACTTTTTTTAATAATCTGTATTAGCTCTGCAGCATGTAACTTCCAAAGCTCTGGCTGCTGTGTGCTGTCCATGCTGGGAGAAGAAACACTGATAATGCCTTTGTGGACAGTCAGATAAGTGAAGACAATAAGCACACATTTCTGGATGGATCCAAGATGAACGTTTACTCGTTGCATAATTGTGCCCCTTACATATAGTTTATAGGACATTCCTCAAGCCAAATACATTTTTGTTTTGTTTGTTTTAATACACTAATTCCCTATAAACTAAACAAGCCTCGCCCACGTCTCCTCTAGTGCCTAGGCATTCTGAGTCCCATGTAGCAAGTGCTCATGGGAACTCATTCTGGGGAGGAAGAGGTTTTTCCCAAAGGAGGAGGAGGAAGCATTACTAGCAAGAGATTTCAAAGGCAATGGGGTGGAGAGGAGAGGAGATTTTACAAGCTGAGGTGTGAAAATGCAGAACAGCTTGCCAGTGAGTAATGACGACAATCAGAACATGGCCGCTCTCATTGTATCACAGGAAGAAATAATCATATACTGTTGAAGCTGTTTGTAGCTAGATTGCAGCTAGATAAGCTATATAGACAAGTTACTTATTATAGTTAGTTTTTCATCTCAGATCCACTTTAACCTCTTACCACCACCACCACCTAAATAAAATTATTTCAGCTAGGTGATTACTATATACACTGAGGAGTTGAAAGGAACCCCTGTGCAGGAACATGGTACAGCCCTGCAGACCTGACACTTTTTGTATCTAGAGGTGTCGGGGTGATTTTACAGCACAGAGGCAGAGGTGTGTGAACAAGTGAATAGCTCCTAATACTTGTGGTAATGTGAGCCCTAACATACAGCAGGTTTTTATATTAATGAAGTGAAAATGATACTGTGTGCTTTCAGATAAGGGGTCTCCCATCCATCGTATGGATTACTGTGTGGGGGACACAGTGACCCTCCGCTGCCTGGAGGGATACCGCAGGATATTACCCACAGACAGAGCAGCGCTGGTTGTATGGAGGAGATACAGCAGTGATCACATCCTGCTATCTGGTAGTGATTCTCGGGGAGTGATCTTCTCCAACTTCTCTGACTCCAGATTCTCCTTCCGGGATCCGCTCATCCTGCAGATAAGAGACGCTCAACGGAGGGACGCCGGAGCATACAGGTGTGATGTCACATTGTCACACACAGGACTCCGCTCCTCGCATTACACACTCCATGTGTCACCAGGTAAGTGAGCTGTACTCTGCCCGGTGCTGTCACCCTCCCTGCATACAGAACATAAACATGGGGGGAGGGTCTTATGTTCAGCACAGCTTCCCTGCACACTCTACATCGGTGAGTACCTACAAGGACGGATCTCTATTTTTAGTGCCCTAGGCCAACTTTCTTGTTGCCACCCTTCCATGCGCTCCTCCCATTCCATGTGCAGCCCCCTCATTTATACAGTGGCTTGCAAAAGTATTCGGCCCCCTTGAAGTTTTCCACATTTTGTCATATTACTGCCACAAGCATGAATCAATTTTATTGGAATTCCACGTGAAAGACCAATACAAAGTGGTGTACACGTGAGAAGTGGATCGAAAACCATACATCATTCCAACCATTCTTTACAAACAAATAACTGCAAAGTGGGGTGTGCATAATTATTCAGCCCCCTGAGTCACTACTTAGTAGAACCACCTTTTGCTGCAATTACAGCTGCCAGTCTTTTAGGGTATGTCTCTACCAGCTTTGCACATCTAGAGACTGAAATCCTTGCCCATTCTTCTTTGCAAAACAGCTCCAGCTCAGTCAGATTAGATGGACAGCGTTTGTGAACAGCAGTTTTCAGATCTTGCCACAGATTCTCGATTGGATTTAGATCTAGACTTTAGCTGGGCCATTCTAACACATGGATATGTTTTGTTTTCAACCATTCCACTGTTGCACTGGCTTTATGTTTAGGGTCGTTGTCCTGCAGACTCCAAGAGGTTTTCTTCCAAGATTGCCCTGTATTTGGCTCCATCCATCTTCCCATCAACTTTGACCAGCTTCCCTGTCCCTGCTGTTAGCATATTGAACAATTTCTTATCCATCGAGTTCTATGTAAAATGCATGGATTTCACATGCAGGCCCATGCGAGATTTGGCAAAACAAACAAGAAAAACAAAAAAACATTAAAAGATTGCATGAATGGAAACAGCCTCACTGTGCATTACTGATATAGTGGCACCCAGCGCTGAGCGCTGAAACCACCTACTTCGTACAGAACTGTGTATTTTTTTACTGACAAAATGTGCTTAAAGAGAAACCATGACCAAGAATTGAACTTCATCCCAATCAGCAGCTGATACCCCCTTTCCCATGAGAAATCTTTACCTTTTCTCAAACGTATCATCAGGGCGGTCTGTATGGCTGATATTGTGGTGAAACACCTCCCACAGTGTGATGTCAGGACCAAGGTCCAGACAGTTTCCTGTCTGTGAACCTCATTGCACTGTGGGAAATAACAGCCATGTACAGCTGTTTCCAACTGCTAAAAAAGCAAGCAGCATCTCCTTCCACTGACATCACCTCCCAGCAGTAAAAATGTCCCGATGTGATAAATGTAAGAATGTAAATCAGGGAGAGGAAATATTTTACAATGGGCAAACACTAACTAAATCATTTATACATAATTATTGTAAAAATGAAGCACTTTTTTATTACATTTTCACTGCAGTTCCTCTTTAACTGAATCTAAAATGTATTCCCATCAATTAAATTGATATATTTCTTATTTTAAAATGTTAAAATTAAGACAAACTAATGAAGATAAAAATAACCAGTGTGGTTTGAATGTTAAAATGATGTTTGAATGATAATGTTTTGAGTCTGATTTTTTTTGTGATATACATGGTGAGGGGTGTGGTGGGGGAGTGGTTAGAGGTGTGAAAGGGGTGTGTCCTAAAGTGTCCCTCTTTCTCATCTCAAAAAGTTGGGAGGTGTGGATAGTCTCCCCAAAAAAGCCAGCACGGTGTATTTCACACATTTTTACACAGTATGTAAACGTATGAGCCTAACTGTGGCTGTATATCTGATTTAAAAATTATTCTGTGTGATTTCAGGTTTGGGGTCCCCCATCCATGGTGTGGAATATTCTGCAGGGGACACAGTGACCCTCCACTGCCAGGAGAGATGTGATACCACAATACCCAGAGACAGTATAACACTGATCACATGGAGAATATACAACAATACTTACTTCCTCCTATTCAGTACTGATACATGGAATGAGACTTTCTCCAACTTCTCGGACTCCAGATTCTCCCTCCAGGATCCGCTCACCCTGCAGATAAGAGACGTTCAGCTTGGGGATGCTGGGAATTACACCTGTGAGGTCACATTGTCACACACAGGAGTCCATATTTCCCATCTCACCCTTCATGTGGCGCCAAGTAAGTGAGCTGTTCTGTGTATCCAGCTGTGTCTTTAGTTACGCTGAAATCTCCATCAGCAGTACTAATCTCTAAATGCCCCATTCCAGGCACAGACATCCCCCTAGTCCTGTCACTGTGCAAGCCTCAGTGGCTCATGTCTGTGTAGAAACTCTTACCAGGTCAAGAGCCCCTGTCCCAGCTACTTCCTGCAGCACAGACTTTCATATGTAAGCTGCAATCCACTCAGAGGGCAGTCTTTGCTCCACCCCTCTGTTTATAGCTGTGAGAATATGCAAAGGAAAGCAACAGCCACTTTCACTTATTACAATAAATCCCTCGCAAATTTGGATGCATAAATTCAGGTACTCAACCCCGCTATTTCAAAAATGTGCGGTTAATTCAATTTTCAATTTATTAACATTTCGGCACCTCATAAATTCTGCAAATTTTCCTTGTCACGACTCCACACCACTAGGATGTTATCCTCATACCATTTCTAAAGATGAATTGAATTGCAGAAAGGGTTAGATGTGGGCCAAATGAATACATCCTCCCAAAGTGAAATAAAGAGGTTACAATATGTGGGTGCTATCAAGGTCCCCACGGCTGTCCCTGATAATTGTCTAAACCACTACCAGGAGAAGAGAAAAGTGTTATGCTCAAGAATAAATCTGAAGCATTCGCAAAAAAATTAAATGTAGCCCTCAGTCTTATTTCTGAAGGTATTGCCTCCAGACCCTTCCTGCTATATAAGCTGACCACATCAATTGTGGCAAGGGGAAAAACATACATCTACTCAAACTAATCCATCACATTCAATATGTTAACAGTGTCCTGTAGCGCTCTTACCATGCATAGGCGTGACCTCAACTTCTGATCCAAAATCCTGGACAGTATCTCAGTAGGTGAACCTACTCATGGAGACGATGGGTCTTCCAGGTTGGATAACCACTGTCTTATGAATTTTGGCAAATTATACCATGCTGGAAATTTCAGTACCTCGACAAACAAGTCTTCACCAAATCTTTTGGTGAGGACACCTAGCTTGAATCCTTTAGGTAGCAATGTTCTCAGCTATGCTTTATCCTTTCCAATGGGGTTCCCCAAGCTTCATATAGGTGGACGTGTCATTGATCTGTCTGTTGACTCCCACCACATACATTTCAATGGGTAGGATCACCAAATTGCCTTGTTTGTCTGAAGGCTTACAGACAATGTTGTGTCTCGGCTTGCAATGCAATGCTCTCCTCTCACCTTCTAGGATGTTGGGGTGGCCCACAGGATAGAGACAAGACCTGATATTTCTCAGGAAATGCTTTCTGAAAAAATATCCAGGGGGACTTGAGTAACTGAGTGACTAAATGAGGGCCTGCGTAAAATCAATCTGTCGGATCTGTCACATTCCTTTTCTACCTCCACCCCGTCATCTCCCCACTGTCCCCGAATAAATCTTTAAGCCTTGCCAAAGCCTTGTCTTACTGTTTTCTGAGACCCTCACCCACATCAGGAGTGAAACCAAGTGGTCCAATGGCATCCTCATAAATCATAGAATTTTTACATGCAAAAAGTCTATGAACTTTTATTTTCCATATGGACTACAACAGATCAGCCTCACAAGTAAAGACATTGAATTTGCCAGTTATACAAAAGATTAAACTCCTAGACAAAACAAAAATACAGAAATAAATTACGTAGACAATGGTAAATCAAATAAGGTGATCACTTTCAGATCTTCCTCATGGTCAGAGGTGAGACTCCAGCCTCCTCACACACATTTAATTGCTCCAAAGCCCTTTATTCCTCTGTTGGGGGTTTGCTCCTCTAGCCCCTCCTCCTTCCTCTTCTGTGCCTATGCCTAAAGGGCATGCACCACCCTGCTTTCCTGTTTATGCCACATTACCACTTGCTCCCACTAGAGGCTCTACCTCCACATTGCTCATTTCTGGACCTGAATCATTTTTCCAGCCCACATTATTGTTGTTTTTCTTTGGCATTTTTGGTTGAAGTTTGCGGCAGTTGGTTTCCTCTGCACTGGATTCCCTTTATTCCAAATGAAGACCCTGTTATCCATATAGTCCTCTCTATCCCGCAATAATTTTCTTTGCTTTCTATCCTAATTTCATTTTGGATAGGAATCAATCTCTTTTCAACTTGCTCTAAGGACCATTTGTAGGTGAGTTCTTTTAGGCGAGACTTTAGTTCATATTTCATAACCAGTAACGTGCTTTCCACCAAAGTAAACTCTTTCTGGGTTCTTTCACACTCAACTGACATTTTATGTGTTGTATGCTCAATATATCCATAACATTTCCACCAGCACCTACACAATGAAAGGTTAGAAAAAGTAGATGAAAAAAAAGGTAACATCAAACTGAAGCTAACCAAGGGACAACTTATTTGAAAAAAGAACTTTCACGAAAAAGGGTGAAAGTTTACATTGCAAAGAGAAAAGTAAAAAAATAGAAGAGAGATCAAGAAACGATTGATATTGACCATGTACTGTAATTTTGATCCACAATTAGCTTGCATGTAATCATCTAAAAAAAAACCAAAAAAAAAAACCAGACAGCACCAACTGCCATTATCTAACAATACCCCCTTAACAATGCAATAGGCTAAAAGGTTGTTTTTTTATAGATAAATAAAAAAGAGAGGGAGATACTGTTTGCTTGGCAGTTGGAAATAGCCATTATTTCCCACAATGCAACACTGTTCACAAGCAGGAAACTGTGAGGACCTAGGTCCTGACATCACACTGTGGGAGGGTTTTCACCCCTGAATATCTATTTGAGAAAAGGTAAAGCTTTCCTATGGTAAAAGTGGATATCAGATACTAATTGCGATGACGTTCAGTCATTGGTTAAAGTTTCTTGCTTGTTGGGGTCAGAAAATGATTTTATTGATAAGGTGTGAAAATCATCTCTTGTTAGAAAACTCAGGTGAAAAGTTACATAAAGAAGCGCCTGGGGACCTGATCCGGTAAACTTTTAAGTGCTCATAACCTTTTCTCAGGATCTTTCTGGCTTTATTTTTTGTGTTGGTGTTTGAATTCAGGAGATTGAATTCGGAAGCCTGAATTCTCCCACACACCGCACTTCAGCACCCGAGCAAGTGGACAGGGCCACAGGGAGTTTACTTGCTTGGCAATAAGTGAGCTCCCCCTGACCCTGTCCGCTGCTTCCGGTGCTGAAGTCTGGCGTGCTGGAGAATCAGGGCTTCCGAATTCAATCTCCCGAATTCTCAGGAAAACCATTAGAAAGGTTTAGACTTAATGGAAACCAATGCTGAAAACATTAGGAGAAACGGGGGGAGCAGGCATGTATGGGGAGCTGTCCAGATGGCCACCTCTCCACCTGTTCTCCTCTGTCACCCTCCTTTCTTACTTAAAGCCCCCCCGGCAGCCTCTTCCGGGTCACCGGAGTCAGGCATCATTGCGCAGACGCGTGCCCGGAGGGGTGCCATGCCTGCTACCCCAGTTTCTCCTAATGTTTTCCGACTGCCAAAATACTGTGCAAACAAGTGGGGAAGTATGACGGAATCTTTGCATAGATCCCTCCCAGGGAGTGCTTTTATAAAGAGTAATGGTAAGACTGAGAATACCCCATGAGGATATAGACTAGTCATAAAATCAGTCAGATCTGTCAGCTTCTTACTACCTACTGTAAGTGACAGCAACATAGGAAACAAGTAATTTACAGTGCATTTTACTAGAAATTTATATGCATGTAGAAACAATTTATATGCATGTATTTTACTTTTTTCGTGATTGTGGTACTTGAAGTTGTGGTGCCAAGTGACCAATTATGTCAATTATAAAGAAGGAAAAGCAGAAGGTTCTGCACAATGTCCGGTAAAGTATAGACAATCTTTTATTTAATCAGGTAAACTGGTCCTGCACACCACACTTCAGCACCCGAAGCAGCTGACGGGGTCACAGGGAGTTTGCTAACTTCCTGCTTGAAAAGAGGAAGCATTGAAGTTACGTGTGAATCACAAGTAAGCGAACTCCTGTGACCCTGTCCACTGCTGCAGGTGCTGGAGTGTGATGTGCAGCAGACTTCAGGTTTTCAAGTGGAATCCTTCAAATTTCGAACAGCCACACTACAAATTAAAGGGAACCTTAACTGAGAGAGATATGGATGTTTCCTTTTAAACAATACCAGTTGTATGTCAGTCCTGCTGATCTCTTTGGCTGCAGCAGTGGCTGAATCACAACCCTGAACCAAGCATGCAGCCAATCCAGTCTGACTTCAGTCAGAGCACCTGCTCTGCATACTTGTTGAGGGGCTGTGGCTAAAAGTATTAGAGACACAGGATCAGCAGGAGAGCCATGCAACTGGTATTATTTTAAAAGGAAAAATACAGTTTAAGTTCCCTTTAAGCCAGAAAAATCCTCCTTCTTTTGGATTGTTTTGGGGACTGAGTCACCCTACCCCTGCACTCCGGGGGGTTTTAGGTATAAGCATTCCAGGCCACTGCCTGAAGTCCTATTGGTCCTGAGAGGTGCCATGCAACTGATTAAGCCCCACCCCTGAACTAAGCCCTACGCTGAAACTAAGTCCCGCCTCATGGACTAAGCCATGCCCCCACAGATGTTTGTGCCCCCTTCTGTAACCCTTGATGCCTTCATCTGTCTCCCTGTGCCTCCTTCTGTCTCCCTCTGCCACCTCTGCCCGCTGTGCATTCAGAGATGGATTAGTGAAATGGTGCCCTAGGCAAGCAATGACTTTGAGCCCACCCTTGATGGCCACCTAGCTTTTTTTGGCAAGGTTTGTTGGGGGTTAGCATAAACCCCCTAGGTCTCTAGACTCTTTCCATGCCCTAGGCACCTACCTAAGTTGCCTTGTGGATGATCCGGCTCTGTGTACATCCCTCTGTGCTTCCCTCTGTGCCTCCCTCTGTCCTCCTGTCCCACTATCTGTTCCCCCTCCTGCACTCCTCCAGTCCAGTGTGTAAAGGAAGAGTGCCTGGAGTGACAAAAGGCTAGAAATTCCCCTGCCTGCACTGAACAATGACCACACATACAGAGGTTGAGTGGATTTTACCAATTCAAATTTAACAAGTGATTTATAACAGCATCCCCAGACTTCCACGTCTTGTCTATTGGCTATTATAAGACCTACACACAGCGTACTTATGCCTTTGCTATGTAGACAGACCTATCTGCACAGAATAATTTTATCCTAAGGTCTTCAGGGTTCTTCTCTGTTTCTCAGCAGTCTTCACTGCAGCCTGGCTCCTCTCTTGTTGATGGAGAGTTTTTGGAGAAGGCCCATTTTTTTTTAGTTTTGTCACTGACTGTCCTCACAATCCAGTCCTACCATAGTCATAGTCTAATGTCCTACCATATTATTATTATGTATTTATATAGCACTGACATCTTCTGCAGCACTTTACAGAGTACATAGTCATGTCACTGGCTGTCCTCAGAGGAGCTCACAATGTAATCCTACCATAGTCATAGCCTAATGTCCTACTATATTGTTATTATGTATATAGCACTGACATCTTCTGCAGCACTTTACAGAGTACATAGTCATGTCACTGACTGTCCTCAGAGGAGCTCACAATCCAATCCTACCATAGTCATAGTCTTATGTCCTCCCATATTATTATTATGTATTTATATAGCACTGACATCTCCTGCAGCACATTACAGAGTACATAGTCATGCCACTGACTGTCCTCAGAGGAGTTCACAATGTAATCCTACCATAGTCATAGTGTAATGTTCTACCATATTATTATTATGTATTCATTTATATAGCACTGACATCTTCTGCAGCACATTACAGAGTACATAGTCATGTCACTGACTGTCCTCAGAGAAGTTCACAATGTAATCCTACCATAGTCATAGTGTAATGTTCTACCATATTATTATTATGTATTCATTTATATAGCACTGACATCTTCTGCAGCACATTACAGAGTACATAGTCATGTCACTGACTGTCCTCAGAGGAGCTCACAATCTAATCCTACTATAGTCATAGTGTAATGTCCTACCATATTATTATTATGTATTAATATAGCACTGACATCTTCTGCAGCAAGAGTACATAGCTCACTTGCATCCATGACAGCAGCAGTGCCCCAGGTTGGTAAACACCACCCCAGACATTCCTTTGCAGAGACTGTGCACTTTACCTGCAGACACATCCAGTTACCATTTTCTGTTCATGTGCTCAGTCAGCTCACCTGAATCAGAGTGAATTATTTCCCAAAAGTTTATATTTAATTTACTGTACATATAAATACAGTAACACTTATTATACAGACTAGGCATTTCTATTGATTGCTAAACCCTCTCTGTCTCTCTTTAGGAAAACCCCCCTCATATCCTGGAGCCGGCATGTATTGGACCTGGATAAGATGGATTATCACAGCAGTATTCTTCATCATTTCTCCTACTATGCTGATATTATCCTGTAAATTCACAAAAATACCCTGTGCTGCCCCCTGCTGTCAACAACTATGAAAGGCATAGTTTCTTAAAGTTTACTCCACATCAGCACAAACTGTGCACCAGTCAGCCACGGCATTAAAAAGCAGAGACAGCGGACATGAATAACATTAATTATAATTATTTTTTTTTTATATAGTGCAAATATCTTCTGAGGTGGGCAGTGGCTTCCATGGGAGTGCTGGAGGAGGGCTGCCTGAGCACTGGTGGGTGGTGGGGGAGAGGCAGACAACCCTGGTCTACAAACCCCCCATGCTTGCAAGTCCCGGGCCTTGGGCGGCTGCAGTCCAAGGGGGCACCAAGACATGGAATACATGTGAAAGTGAAACCTGCAAATGGGCAGCAACATAGTGAAAATATAAGCTAATGCCCGAGGAAGCTGTAGATAAAAGAGAGGGGCTGCAGTACATGGATGTTATACATGAAAAATAGGGATACACATGGAATGGGAGGGGCTGCTGTACATGGAAGGGGAGTCCCAATATATTTGGCCTAGGCACAGAAAAAGTATAAACCTGGCCTAGGTAGCAGGCAGTGGTGCTCAGCAGAGCTCGAATATTCGAGTAGCTCGAATATTCGAGCTCTTTCTCAGCTATTCGAGCTCGGTATTCGAGCTCCGAATAGCTAGAGCTATTCGAATGGGGTATTCGAGTACACTCGAATAGCCCATTCACTATTCGAGCTATTCGAGCAAAACGGCGCTATTCGAGCTCGGTACCGAGCTCGAATAGCGTCATAGCCCAGATTGATGTCCTTAGAGCCAATCAGAGGGCTCCCAGGCCCTCTGACGGCAGCCAATCACAGAGGGGGACCCTGGCCAGCCCCTACCCTATAAATAGCGGCCGCCATGTTAGGTTTCTCCGTGCTTGCCTGAGACTTGCATAGAGAGAGAGTTGCTCCTTTGTGCTTTGGCTTAGCAAGAGCTCTATTGTGGTCATTTACCTAGCGTTTTTGCTCACATACACCTCCTATACACACCTATATTGTTGTTAGTTAGTTAGACATTGTATTTTAGTTAGTAGCTTTTGTGTTACATAGACAGAGACAGCTGCTGCAAGCTTACAGCTTTAGGCCTCAGGGCCTGCCTGTGTGGGCAGCTGTTCTCTCCTGTCCTCTGTTTATTTCTCTCATCTATACCAGTATTTCTGCTGTCCTTTACTACTGATTGTATTAGTATTGTAGTTATATACTGTAACTGTACTAGGACACTCACTGTCACTGTTCATAGGCTACTAGCTGCTCCTGCGTGTGTGCACTCACTGTCTGTGTACACACTACACACACTCTATTTCCTTCTGATTACTGATTGATTATTGTAATTAGTTAGTTACTTACTGTTACTACTTGTTACTCTTACTGTACTAGGAGTCTAGGACACTCAGTCACTGTTCATCGGCTACTACTAGCTCCTGCGTGTGTGCACTCACTGTCTGAGTACACACTACACACACTCTATTTCCTTCTGATTACTGATTGATTATTGTAATTAGTTAGTTACTTACTGTTACTACTTGTTACTCTTACTGTACTAGGAGTCTAGGACACTCAGTCACTGTTCATCGGCTACTAGCTCCTGCGTGTGTGCACTCACTGTCTGAGTACACACTACACACACTCTATTTCCTTCTGATTACTGATTGATTATTGTAATTAGTTAGTTACTTACTGTTACTACTTGTTACTCTTACTGTACTAGGAGTCTAGGACACTCAGTCACTGTTCATCGGCTACTAGCTCCTGCGTGTGTGCACTCACTGTCTGAG
The DNA here is from genome assembly GCF_040937935.1 of Hyperolius riggenbachi. Lineage (NCBI taxonomy): Eukaryota > Metazoa > Chordata > Amphibia > Anura > Hyperoliidae > Hyperolius > Hyperolius riggenbachi. The sequence continues at coordinate 557,915,079 of NC_090647.1, forward strand.
TACACACTACACACACTCTATTTCCTTCTGATTACTGATTGATTATTGTAATTAGTTAGTTACTTACTGTTACTACTTGTTACTCTTACTGTACTAGGAGTCTAGGACACTCAGTCACTGTTCATCGGCTACTAGCTCCTGCGTGTGTGCACTCACTGTCTGAGTACACACTACACACACTCTATTTCCTTCTGATTACTGATTGATTATTGTAATTAGTTAGTTACTTACTGTTACTACTTGTTACTCTTACTGTACTAGGAGTCTAGGACACTCAGTCACTGTTCATCGGCTACTACTAGCTCCTGCGTGTGTGCACTCACTGTCTGAGTACACACTACACACACTCTATTTCCTTCTGATTACTGATTGATTATTGTAATTAGTTAGTTACTTACTGTTACTACTTGTTACTCTTACTGTACTAGGAGTCTAGGACACTCAGTCACTGTTCATCGGCTACTAGCTCCTGCGTGTGTGCACTCACTGTCTGAGTACACACTACACACACTCTATTTCCTTCTGATTACTGATTGATTATTGTAATTAGTTAGTTACTTACTGTTACTACTTGTTACTCTTACTGTACTAGGAGTCTAGGACACTCAGTCACTGTTCATCGGCTACTACTAGCTCCTGCGTGTGTGCACTCACTGTCTGAGTACACACTACACACGCTCTATTTCCTTCTGATTACTGATTGATTATTGTAATTAGTTAGTTACTTACTGTTACTACTTGTTACTCTTACTGTACTAGGAGTCTAGGACACTCAGTCACTGTTCATCGGCTACTAGCTCCTGCGTGTGTGCACTCACTGTCTGAGTACACACTACACACACTCTATTTCCTTCTGATTACTGATTGATTATTGTAATTAGTTAGTTACTTACTGTTACTACTTGTTACTCTTACTGTACTAGGAGTCTAGGACACTCAGTCACTGTTCATCGGCTACTAGCTCCTGCGTGTGTGCACTCACTGTCTGAGTACACACTACACACACTCTATTTCCTTCTGATTACTGATTGATTATTGTAATTAGTTAGTTACTTACTGTTACTACTTGTTACTCTTACTGTACTAGGAGTCTAGGACACTCAGTCACTGTTCATCGGCTACTACTAGCTCCTGCGTGTGTGCACTCACTGTCTGAGTACACACTACACACACTCTATTTCCTTCTGATTACTGATTGATTATTGTAATTAGTTAGTTACTTACTGTTACTACTTGTTACTCTTACTGTACTAGGAGTCTAGGACACTCAGTCACTGTTCATCGGCTACTACTAGCTCCTGCGTGTGTGCACTCACTGTCTGAGTACACACTACACACACTCTATTTCCTTCTGATTACTGATTGATTATTGTAATTAGTTAGTTACTTACTGTTACTACTTGTTACTCTTACTGTACTAGGAGTCTAGGACACTCAGTCACTGTTCATCGGCTACTAGCTCCTGCGTGTGTGCACTCACTGTCTGAGTACACACTACACACACTCTATTTCCTTCTGATTACTGATTGATTATTGTAATTAGTTAGTTACTTACTGTTACTACTTGTTACTCTTACTGTACTAGGAGTCTAGGACACTCAGTCACTGTTCATCGGCTACTAGCTCCTGCGTGTGTGCACTCACTGTCTGAGTACACACTACACACACTCTATTTCCTTCTGATTACTGATTGATTATTGTAATTAGTTAGTTACTTACTGTTACTACTTGTTACTCTTACTGTACTAGGAGTCTAGGACACTCAGTCACTGTTCATCGGCTACTAGCTCCTGCGTGTGTGCACTCACTGTCTGAGTACACACTACACACACTCTATTTCCTTCTGATTACTGATTGATTATTGTAATTAGTTAGTTACTTACTGTTACTACTTGTTACTCTTACTGTACTAGGAGTCTAGGACACTCAGTCACTGTTCATCGGCTACTACTAGCTCCTGCGTGTGTGCACTCACTGTCTGAGTACACACTACACACACTCTATTTCCTTCTGATTACTGATTGATTATTGTAATTAGTTAGTTACTTACTGTTACTACTTGTTACTCTTACTGTACTAGGAGTCTAGGACACTCAGTCACTGTTCATCGGCTACTAGCTCCTGCGTGTGTGCACTCACTGTCTGAGTACACACTACACACACTCTATTTCCTTCTGATTACTGATTGATTATTGTAATTAGTTAGTTACTTACTGTTACTACTTGTTACTCTTACTGTACTAGGAGTCTAGGACACTCAGTCACTGTTCATCGGCTACTAGCTCCTGCGTGTGTGCACTCACTGTCTGAGTACACTCTACACACACTCTATTTCCTTCTGATTACTGATTGATTATTGTAATTAGTTAGTTACTTACTGTTACTACTTGTTACTCTTACTGTACTAGGAGTCTAGGACACTCAGTCACTGTTCATCGGCTACTAGCTCCTGCGTGTGTGCACTCACTGTCTGAGTACACACTACACACACTCTATTTCCTTCTGATTACTGATTGATTATTGTAATTAGTTAGTTACTTACTGTTACTACTTGTTACTCTTACTGTACTAGGAGTCTAGGACACTCAGTCACTGTTCATAGGCTACTAGCTCCTGCGTGTGTGCACTCACTGTCTGTGTACACACAACACACACTCTATTTCCTTCTGATTACTGATAGATTATTGTAACTGCTAGTTGTACTTCCTGACTGTTACTACTTACTTACTGTACTAGGGACACTCACTCAGTCACCTCACCCACCAACCCACTCCATTAAAGTACCCCACTTTTCACCCGCCCTTTTAAAAAACTTTTGTCTATACGCCCAAAACATCGAAGATGTCTGGAAGTGGCAGCCAGCGCGGTTTGGGCAAGGGGAAGGGCAGCAAGGGAATCAGGAGGAGAGGGAGCAGCATTGTGGCAGGCCGCGGCCGCGCCACCATGCACAGTTCCGCAGCAGCAGCAGCAGCGTCAGTGGCTAACATTCCTCCCATAGCCACTGGCCGTGGACGCCTTGGGCGCCACCCAGCAGGAGCATCTGCAACTCACGCTGCAGAGACACAGCAGCAGCAGCGTGTAGCACCTGCTCCGATTTTCCTCCAGCCGGGTCGGAAACGTCCCATTGAGGAAAAGGATGCAGACACTGTGGTGCAACTCATGACGGAGGATGAGCAGCCCGCCATCAGCTCTGCATCCGAGGCCTCCACCCTCACCACCACCACCACCACCCCTGTTCGCAGCAGCCGCCCAGCTGGGCCTGGGGGGGAGGAGGAGGCCAGTTCACCGTCACAAGTTGGCGACTTGTCACTCAGCAGTATTTTTACCCCAGGCACCATCAGGGTATTGTCTGCTGTTGTTGGCGATTTTGAGGAGGAGATGCTGATGGGCACTTTGGGGGATGAGGGATTGGACAGCAAGACTGTGGCGACAGTCAAGCAGCCCATCCATGCATCAGGAGAGGAGTTTGGGGGGTCATCATCCCAGCAGGACATGTTTCAGGAGGGGGAGGATGATGGCGATGACACGGTGACAGACAGAGACTGGGTGCCACCACCTCCAGGGGATGTCGTCCTCAGCAGCTCTGAGGAGGAGGAGGAGGATGCGCTTGTGGGCCTTGCAAGGAGGCGCATCATTGCAAGCATTGGCAGCAGTAGGCAGGTCCCACAGCCTGCTGGTGTCTCAGGCTCAGCAGCAGCAGCAGCAGCATCTGCCAGTACCACCACCAGCCGCACCCAAGCCCCCCCCCCCCAACCACCACAGGGAGACAGGCAGCAGCGCTTCCATGCCGTAGGGGGATGTTTTTGTCACCAATCTGGCGCTTTTTCACCATGCCCACTGTGGACAGCAAGTACGCCACTTGCAACCACTGTCAGCGGAAGTTGAGCAGCGGTGCAGACCCCTTAAAGTTCAGCACCAGCTCGCTCATCAACCACCTTGCTGCGAAACATTTCCACCAGCATGAGGAGTTCCAGAGGCTGAAGGAATCTGGTGCTGGCAGTGGCACCACACCCATCACTGCACAGCCTTCAGCAGCAGCAGCAGCAGCAACAGCAGCCACCCGCCCTCCTGCTCCTCCAGCAGCACCAGCAGGAGTGCGGAAACGCACTGCTCCTCCCCCCTCTGCAACTCCTGCCACCGACACTGAGGCCTGTTCTGGCAGCCAGTCCTCAGTGGCCTCCTCTGCTGTGTCTGCTGATTCCCGTGCCAGCAAAAAGCGACGCCAGAGCCTTTTGAGCGAGTCCTTCCAGGGGGTGGTTAGGGCTCTGCCTCCCAGCAGCCGTCGCGTGCGGCAGCTGAACGGCTTGCTGGCACGGGCCATGTGCTCCCAACTCCTGCCGTACACGCTCGTGCAGGAGGGGAGCGACATTCGTGCGCTGCTTGCTTGCGCAGCCCCAGACTGGCAGCTCCCCAGCAGACACTTTTTCTCCCGCAAGGCCATTCCTGCACTGCACCGCTTTGTGATGGCCAATGTGGAGAGAGGGCTGGAGCACGCGGTTGGTGAAAGGGTCCACGTCACCATGGACTCCTGGAGCAGCCGCTTCGGGACAGGCCGCTACCTGTCCTTCACTGTCCACTGGGTCAGCTTGGTGGAAGGGGGTGAGGATGGGAGAGCAGCAGCGGGCACAGCAGCAGCAGCAACACAGTGGGTGGTGCCACCCCGCAGGGTCAGGGGAACTGCAGCAGGTTCCTCCGATCCTCTGCCATCCTCCGGCACACCTGGCCAAACCCCCCGCCTCAGCAGCAGCGTGAAGGCCCGCCACTGCCAAGCGCTGCTGCACTTGGTCAGCCTTGGGAAGACCAAGCTGACGGCAACCCATGTGTTGGCCAAACTCCAGGAGCAGGAGAGGATTTGGCTGACCCCCAGAGGCCTCAGAGTCGGAGAGGTGGTGGCCGACAATGGGGCCAATCTGGTTGCCGCAATAGACAGGGGAAACCTGACCCACATCCCCTGTCTTGCCCACGTGCTGAACCTGGTGGTGCAGAAGTTCCTGCGCACCTACCAGGGGATGGGCGAACTGCTGGAAACGGCAAGGAACGTTGTGCGTCACTTCCGGCGCTCGGCTGCAGCCTGTGCGAGCCTGGAAGACGTGCAAAAGGAGCTGGATCTGCCACGCCATCGGCTGATCATTGACGTTCCGACTCGCTGGAACTCCACCCTGGCGATGTTGGAGCGTCTGGTTGAACAGAAGCACGCTGTCAACCAGTACCTTGCCCTGGCCACTGTTTCCGCCGCTCAGAGAAGGGACAAGACCAGCAACATCCCGTCCATCGTCCCCGATGATGACTGGAGGCACATGCAGCAGGTGTGCTTAGTGCTGGCTCCCTTTCTGCAGGCCACTAACATGGTGAGCAGGGACCATGCTATGGTCTGCGAGTGGGTGCCCCTGGTTTGTCTGCTGAACAGGGCCCTCGATGCTTTGCTGGAACAGGGAGCGGCAGCCTTGGACCAGCAGGAGCGGCAAGCAGCTGCACAGTCCACCTCTGAGGGGGAGGAGGAGGAGGACTTGGTGGAGGTCCCTGACCTTGCTGCTGATGAGGGGGAGCAGCACAGTGCAGCTGAGTTGGTGCGGGGGTGGAGAGAGGATGAGGCTGACGAGGCAGAGGAGGAGGATGAGGACAGCAGCACTGCCGTCGATGTGCCAGCAGACGTGGCCCGCCTCTTCCCAATGGCAGCGCACATGCTGACGTGCCTGCGCAGGGACCCCAGGGTGATCCAGATGAAGCAGAGGGAGGACATCTGGATCAGCATGATGTTGGACCCACGCCTCAAGGGGAAGTTGAGCCAGTTCCTGCCGCCTGCAGGAGGAGACCCAGCGCAACAAATAAGGAGCTTGCAGCAGGCCCTTGTTGAGCGCTTGGAGGAAGCCTTCCCCCAGCCTTCCACCCCCACTGTCCAGCAGCCAGCACAGAGGCAGCAGCAGGTGCCTGCATCCAGCAGCAGCAAGCGCCCCACAGACCTGCTGTCTCTCAGCCACGAGCTCTACAGGACTGTAGAGGCTCCGGCAGCAGTGACTAGAGAGGAGGTGCATGCAGCAGCATCCTCCTCCGGTCACAGCCAGCGCCTGACCCGCATGGTGGCTGACTACATGGGGTCCTACAGCGGGCTTGACAGCGATGCCCCTGTTGATCCCATGGAGTATTGGGTCAAGCGCCTGGAGATCTGGAGCGAGCTGGCGCAGTACGCCCTGGAAGTGCTGTCCTGCCCCCCTTCCAGCGTGCTGTCCGAGCGCTGCTTCAGTGCAGCTGGTGGCGTGGTCACCGAGAAACGCTCACGTCTGTCTCACAAGTCTGTGGACAGACTGACGTTTCTCAAGATGAACCAGGCGTGGGTGGAAGGCGAGTTCCTGGCCCCTGTTGTCGGCGAGAGGGGGACATGAACTGGCTAAGAACCATCGTTAATGTGCCTTACCACCCTTTACCACCTCCTGGCTCCTGCTCACTAAGCCAGCCTGGTTCACTTTGACTATTACGTCGCCTGCAGCCACACATTTTACACCTACAGTGGGCTGCTGTGTGCTGCTGCTGCTGTCTGTCTGTGTTTCCCACTGCCAGGGTACACAGATTTACCTTCTGCTGCCACTCTGCCACCAGCTATTACGTCAAACAATAGCTATATATCTGTGTAATTTCTTTTACAAACAAAACCAAAAAACCATTAAAAAAAAAAAAAAGGTTTAATTTTTCTGAGGTGCCCGGGTTGAAAACTGTGTTGTCCCAGTTGTGTATTGGACACAATGTGGGCTGCACGACCGCTGTCTGGGACCTCCTGTTGTGTTTATTTACGGCCTGGTATCACCGCTAGGTACCAGGGCTATTATGTCACGCTGCCTACCTGCTGCCACACTCACACTACTCCTCCATTCCTCCTGCTGCTGCTGCTGTCTGTCTGTGTTTCCCACTGCCAGGGTACACAGAATTAACTTCTGCTGCCACACTGCCACCAGCTATTACGTCAAACAATAGCTGCTCACAATACTCCTCCATTCCTCCTGCTGCTGCTGCTGTCTGTCTGTGTTTTCCACTGCCAGGGTACACAGATTTACCTTCTGCTGCCACTCCGCCACCAGCTATTACGTCAAACAATAGCTATATATCTGTGTAATTTCTTTTACAAACAAAACCAAAAAACCATTAAAAAAAAAAAAAGGTTTAATTTTTCTGAGGTGCCCGGGTTGAAAACTGTGTTGTCCCAGTTGTGTATTGGACACAATGGGCTTGATTCACAAAGCGGTGCTAACCTACTTAGCACGTCTAAAGTCTTTAGAGGCGCTAACCAGGGTGCTAAGTAGGTTAGCACCGGATTTCTCAATCAGATCGTGCGCTAACTTTGTGCGCGTAAAGTTTTACGCGCGCAAAGTTTTACGCGCGCTAAGTCCCATAGGCTTTAATGGGCACTTCGCGCGGTGCGCCCTGCGCTCTGTGCAGTACGCGCGTAAAGTTTTACGCGCATAAAGTTTTGCGCGCGTAAAGTTTTATGCGCGAAAGGTTTGTTTAGACGTGCTAAGGGGGTTTTCACAGGCGTGCTAACAGTTAGCACCGCTTTGTGAATCAAGCCCAATGTGGGCTGCACGACGGCTGTCTGGGACCTCCTGTTGTGTTTATTTACGGCCTGGTATCACCGCTAGGTACCAGGGCTATTATGTCACGCTGCCTACCTGCTGCCACACTCACACTACTCCTCCATTCCTCCTGCTGCTGCTGCTGTCTGTCTGTCTGTGTTTCCCACTGCCAGGGTACACAGAATTAACTTCTGCTGCCACACTGCCACCAGCTATTACGTCAAACAATAGCTGCTCACAATACTCCTCCATTCCTCCTGCTGCTGCTGCTGTCTGTCTGTGTTTCCCACTGCCAGGGTACACAGATTTACCTTCTGCTGCCACTCTGCCACCAGCTATTACGTCAAACAATAGCTATATATCTGTGTAATTTCTTTTACAAACAAAACCAAAAAACCATTAAAAAAAAAAAAAAGGTTTAATTTTTCTGAGGTGCCCGGGTTGAAAACTGTGTTGTCCCAGTTGTGTATTGGACACAATGTGGGCTGCACGACCGCTGTCTGGGACCTCCTGTTGTGTTTATTTACGGCCTGGTATCACCGCTAGGTACCAGGGCTATTATGTCACGCTGCCTACCTGCTGCCACACTCACACTACTCCTCCATTCCTCCTGCTGCTGCTGCTGTCTGTCTGTGTTTCCCACTGCCAGGGTACACAGAATTACCTTCTGCTGCCACACTGCCACCAGCTATTACGTCAAACAATAGCTGCTCACATAATTACTCCTCCATTCCTCCTCCTGCTGCTGCTGCTGTCTGTCTGTGTTTCCCACCACCAGGGTACACAGATTTACCTTCTGCTGCCACTCTGCCACCAGCTATTACGTCAAAAAATAGCTATATATCTGTGTAATTGGTTGTAAAACCAAAACTACAAAACCATTACAAAAAAAGGTTTAATTTTTCTGAGGTGCCCGGGTTGAAAACTGTGTTGTCCCAGTTGTGTATTGGACACAATGTGGGCTGCACGACCGCTGTCTGGGACCTCCTGTTGTGTTTATTTACAGCCCTGGTATCACCGCTAGGTACCAGGGCTATTATGTCACGCTGCCTGCCTCATTGACTGCATGCTGCCACACACTCATCCTCCTCCTCCTGCTGCTGAATTTACCTCCTGCTGTCTGTGTGTTTCCACTGCCAGGGAGCACATACAATGGCGCTTCCAACATGCGTGCGCCACCAGCTATTTGTTGTTACGCTCAAAAATAGCTGCATTTCTTTAAAAAAAAAAAAATGAAAAGAGAAATAAGTGAAGAAGAAGACGATATAGAAGAAGATGAAGAAGAAGAAGATGAAGAAGAAGAAGATGAAGAAGAAGAAGATGAAGAAGAAGAAGAAGAAGAAGATGAAGAAGAAGAAGAAGAAGAAGATGAAGAAGATGAAGATGAAGAAGATGAAGAAGAAGAAGAAGATGAAGAAGATGAAGAAGATGAAGATGAAGAAGATGAAGAAGAAGATGAAGAAGATGAAGAAGATGAAGAAGAAGAAGATGAAGAAGATGAAGATGAAGAAGATGAAGAAGATGAAGAAGAAGATGAAGAAGATGAAGATGAAGAAGATGAAGAAGATGAAGAAGAAGATGATGAAGAAGAAGAAGAAGAAGAAGAAGAAGAAGATGAAGAAGATGAAGAAGATGAAGATGAAGAAGATGAAGAAGAAGAAGAAGATGAAGAAGATGAAGAAGATGAAGATGAAGAAGATGAAGAAGATGAAGAAGAAGATGAAGAAGATGAAGAAGATGAAGAAGAAGAAGATGAAGAAGATGAAGATGAAGAAGATGAAGAAGATGAAGAAGAAGATGAAGAAGATGAAGATGAAGAAGATGAAGAAGAAGATGAAGAAGAAGATGAAGAAGAAGAAGAAGAAGAAGAAGAAGACAATATAGAAGAAGAAGAAGAAGATATAGAAGAAGAAGAAGAAGATATAGAAGATAAAGAAGAAGAAGAAGAAGTATATACAGTACTGAACAAAATTCTGGACACAACTTCTCTTTTCACCTTTTTTTTTTAAAGGAACATCCCCACATAATCACTTGCTGTTGTTACTTGGAAAAAAATATGTTTCTTGCATCATTCACCCTCAAAACAAGTGTTGGGAAGCTATTTAAGGCCAATTCGAATAGTCAGCTCGAATAATGAGCTCGAATACCGACTCGAATAGTGAGCTCGAAGTCCGAGGTCGAATCGAATAGTAAAATTTATTCGACTCGAATATTCGACTGACCTCGAATAATTTACTATTCGAATTCGACCAAACTCGAATTTTAAAAAGGGGTATTTGAGCACCACTGGTAGCAGGGTCTGTTCCCTTGGTAGTTATGCCACTGTGCATATAGGTGGGATATATTGGCCAGCAAGTGTACAGTCAGTTCTTAGTGATGATGAGATGGAAGTAAAAATGGGCAAGAATAAGGATCTGTGAAACTTCATGTTCGGTACAGTTGCCATGCGCTCCGTGCACACAGGAAGTTTATCAAACTTTTGTGAATATGGCCCGTGGGTAATGCAAGGCTTATAGATGTATGTGGTGAGTGAAGGATTTCCTGTCTGCTCTCATTCCACAGAACAGCTAATATTCTACATATTGCTCAAACCGTTAATGCTCACCACAACCGGATTCGTTCTGACAGGATGGACAGAGACAAGCACCTGGATCACCTAAGAACACTTTCATTATACAAGGTTACAGTCCTCCTATGGCTGAGGCCCAAATCAGGAAAGCCAGCATCATCCCCAGGACTAAACTCCTGAAATATAAGCAAAACCAGAAAGAGGACCGTGTCCTTTTGGTTGTCACCTACAACCCACACCTGGAAATCTTAAGGAGGATTGCTAAGGAACTTCATCCCATTTTACACAAGGATCACAGACTGAGAAAGATATTCCCTAAACCTCCACTCTTGTCATATCGGCAAACACACAATCTAAAACAGATGATTGTCAGTTCTTTGAATAGGCCTCAACAAAACGGAACATCACCCTGCCGACAAAAAAGATGTGGGACCTGCAGATACATTTACTGATACATACAGATACATACACTGTTTTACAGATACATACACTGACAGGGTAACGATACCAGGTTCACAACAGGAGTACAGAGTACAAGGCACATTTTCCTGTGGTTCCACCAATCTGGTATATCTGATCATGTGTGCTAAATGCCCCAATGTTATTTACGTGGGAGAAACTGGACAAACTCTGCGCAAACGAATGAATGGACACAGGCACACTATTAACAATACCAAATCTGAACTCCCAGTTGCTATACACTTTCATTCCAACGGACACAGCATGGATGATCTTCGTGTCACTGCCCTGAAGGGTGGCTTCAAAACGTCAAATGATCGATTAATAGCAGAAACAAAATGTATAAATTGGTTCAAAGCTGTGGACAAGGGCTTGAATAAAGACAAAACTTTTTATATTGGTATGAGGCTGATGATATTTGAACTCATTCTCAGCCTATATAGCTGAACTTGTGAACTCAGAATTTACGATACCTCTGTGCCAGTCCAACTCCCAGGTCTGTGAGCAGGGAGTAAACAAGGATCCTTATCTTAGCTAACAACCTCTAACCCCATTTAGATGTTCTGTTTCAATTAAAGTGAACCTTAAGCCAAAAAAAAAAATGAGTTTTACTCACCTGGGGCTTCCAATAGCCCCCTGCAGCTGTGCGGTGCCCTCGACGTGTCCCTCCGATCTTCCTGTCCCCGCAGGGGACCACTTCCGGTTTCACCGTCAGGAGCTGAGATGCTGGGAACGCGAGTGATTCTTCACGTTCCCAGCCACAATAGCGCCCCCTATGCTGCTACAGCAGCCCTCTATGGGGTGTCCAGTGGCGGACACAGGCAGCAGTGGGCCCCTGTGCAAAATATCAATTGTGGGCCCCTCTGACCTGCGGCGCGCGAAGCGCGCCGCGTCAAAAAATGGGCGTGGCTATAACCTACGACGCGCGAAGCACGCCGCAGCAAAAAATGGGT